>NW_003852402.1:27650630-27671953 GCF_000181295.1 Otolemur garnettii | reverse complement strand
AAAAAAAAAAAAAAAATTTTGGACATTGGCTGGGCACCCATGCACAATGGTTATGGCACCAGCCTCATACACCAAAGTTGGCAGGTTCAAACCCAGCCTGGACCAGCTTTCCAACAATGAGAACTGCAACAAAAAATAGCTGGGCGTTGTGGCAGGCACCTGTAGTCCCAGCTACTTGGGAGGCTGAGGCAAGAGAATCACTCGAGCCTAAGAGTTTGAGGTTGCTGTGAGCTGTGACGCTACAGCACTCTACTGAGGATGACGTGGTGAGACTCTGTTTCAAAAAAAAAAAAATTTGGACATTAACTTCAGGTTAATGAAGAGCTTCTGTTGCATGTCATGATCAAACCTGTACCATAGTTTGCCATATATAATGCCTATTTTTGCCCGAATTTTTGAGGGAAAAGTAAGAATGAGCGTTATTCCTGGGTAGTACAGCTCAGAAGTGGGAGAGCCTAATGAACCTGGAAAGGCCTCCACAGCTGCCCACCTGGACCCTCCAGGCACACGGTTCCTAAAGCTGCAGCTCTTTAATACAGTTCCTGTGGGTCCAGTGGTTAAGAACCGCTGTTCTAGGAAGATTTAGGATCCAGTGGGGACAGGCCAGAGCTGTTTCTGCTCAGTGCCACTGTGAGGGGAGGAGGCAGTAGCAGGGCTGGCGAGGCAGGCCTCAGTCATGCAGAGTGAAGGCTGAGGCCTAGGCCTGGGGGTGTGTAGAGGACCAGGAGCTTTGAGCAGGCCCCAGGGACTTGCCTGCCTGCCCACGTGCTGAACTCCTAGCATACCAGCCATAGGTGTGCTCATCTCAGCCACGGCCTCTGACGTGTTGGGGAGGTAAGGGCTCCCAGGGGAGAGAGCAGGGGCAGCTTTCAGAGTGGGCAGCAGCTGGAGGTGTGATGTGCACATTTACCAGGGGAGCAGCAGCCCTCCCTGTGTGTTTCTTTCCCAGCCAAGAGTCAGCCACTTTCTCGAGGGGCATTTTCCTGAAAATTTGGGCCAAAACTTCAGTGGGCATTATACTTGGCAAAATATAGTCTATTAAAAGTATTAATATATGGAAAACATGTATCAAAAATACGTATGTATATATCTGATACATACACTATCTATATATCATATACATAAACTATATACATAAACGGTTTCTGAAAAATATACAATCAACTGGTAAATGTGATTGGTTATAGGAAGAGATCCTTGGGGAATAGAGAACTAATTTACTAGAAAGACTTACTTTTGAATTTAATGAATACTTTTGAACTTATCTTTAAAAAATAAAACTATATTCATGCATTGTTTTTAAATTTAAAAAATAATAAAGTCATTGTTTTAAGCGATTATTCTATCGACTCTTCTGCATAACAGAGATGGGAAAAAGAGCAGAAAAATCATCTGGAGGCCACGACAGCCGGCCAGGCAGGAGAGAGTGGCGCTCATTTTGGTTGGTGTAGCAACAGGATTTGAGCCCAGGTCGCCTGAGGCTGGAGCGGCTGCCCTTCTCCACCATGGTAACTAGTAAGCCTTGTTTTCCTGAGGAAGGCACACAGAGGTGAATCAGGAAATGACTCCGAAGCCAAAGTTATTTCTGAGCATGAGATGCAATGTGGCAAGGAAGTGTAAGAAAGAGCCCGGGCTTAAGGAATGGCTAGAAGAAGACGATGGGGGCCTGGGGGGAAAGGGGAGAAAATTTTCATTTGTGCAAAATGCAAAGACATTTGATTTACCTGAGCTATTGATTCCCCGGCCAACACATTACACACAGGTAACACCTCTGAAAAGGAGACTTTGCATCTGAGTTGAACGCTTGAGATCCAAGATGGGTGAATGGAATGGGAGCCATGAAACCTCTCTGGCAGAAAAGGAGAAGTGGCAGCAGCCTCCTCCCCTCCCACACACGACTTCATGAGACGTGCTCAGTTTGTGCTGGGTGAAGGGGAACTGAACAGTATGCAAGGTGCCCACTTTGCGGGCATGAGTAAATCCTTTTGCAAAGAATTACCAGAAGAGTGAATAAATGTCAGTGGTAATTTTAGTAATAGCCGTATATGATTAGCAAAACATAAAATGGAAGGTCCTGGAAAATTCCGGTAATTACATTAGTTGGATAACACATGAGTATAGCTGGTAACCTACTAGCTCCATCAGGGTGAAGTATATCTTTGCAGAATCGTTCACTGACAAATTGGGAAATTCCTAGTTGTTTAGAATATGAGAAAGGACTTCTTTGACATAGCACCAAAAGAGTATGAATACATCCAGATGTTATATATATATATATCTTTGTATAGAGACAGAGTCTCACTCCATCGCCCTCGGTAGAGTGCCATGGCGTCCCACAGCTCACAGCAGCCTCCAACTCCATTGGGCTTGGGCAATTCTCTTGCCTCAGCCTCCCGAGTACTGGAGCTACAGGAACCTGCCACAACACCCAGCAGGCATTGGTCAGAGCCAGGTTTGAACCCATCACCCTCGGTATATGGGGCCAGTGCCCCACCCACTTAGCCACAGGCACCACCAGAGATATTATATTTTACACTATCTTTGGAATTCTGGCTGTTTTTCCGATTTATTTGTTGCTATCCAAGGGCAATACGAATGGAAACATGAGATGAGGAAATGGGTCTTGTCACAAAGAAAGAGCAAAATGAAAATTAGATAGAATTCAAAGGCAGGGAATAGAAGGTAAGAAAACCAAGACTTAGGAGAAAAAGAAGCAAGAATTCAGATGATGACTCCATCTAAATATTTCTCTACCAGGGTGGTGCCTGTGGCTCAAAGGAGTAGGGTGCCGGCCCCATATGCCAGAGGTGGCAGGTTCAAACCCAGCCCCCGACCAAAAACTGCAATAAATAAATAAATAAATAAATAAACATTGCTCTACCACTAGCAAGACTTTCCTGACCACCGTGCCCCAGAAAAATTAAACCATTCTGTATCCCATTCTTCCTGGTCCCGGCTACTAATGGCCACGTGATGAACAGGCAGCCTTACAGAACTGTTTCAATTTCAACTGCATATGTATCGTTCCTTCCTTTGGGTTCTCTGTTGATTCCCTCAGCAGAGAACTCTCTATGACACTGTGTATTCCATCTCATGAAGCTCAGTGCTCTCCATGTACAAGTCACTGCCCCCATAAAGTCCTGTCCTTATCCCTCAAGCTGGGTGAATCACTCCTTTTGGACTTCTACCCATTACACCATATTTCCCTTCCCTCATGGATGGTGGTAACAAGCCATCTGGAAATTGGATTTGAACTTCTGATCAATGACTTACTATCTTTACTAGCTGAGTGACCTTGGGCGAATGACCTACCTTTTCTATGACTCTGTTTCTTCATTTATAAAAGCAAAGGGTTACACTGTGCACCCACCTCAGTGTTGTCAAGAGAAAGTGGGTTGATTTGTGTGTGTGCGGGCATTATTTGGGGCCACATTGTAAGCTCTCTGCAGGCATTAGTTATTATCACTACTACATACAGTTGTAATAGTAATTTGGTGCATTTTTATTTACATTATATGCATTTTAAATTATTTGCCTAATTCAGTTTCTTTTTGTACAGAGTACATTGATTATTTATCTCTATATAGCAAATTACTCCAAAAACAATCAGTTTAACCAAACATCTATTAGCTCAGTTCCTATGGGTCAGAAATCTGAGCGTGGCTTAGATTCTCTGGAGAGGCTACAGTGTCCAACAGGGCTGTGGTCATCTCGGGGACTGCCTGAGGAAGGTCCCACCCCAAGCTGACACATGTGACCTCGGTGGTCCTCAGGTCCTTGCTGGGTGTTGTCTAGAGAGACGTATTCTCTGTCATTTGGGTGTCTCCAGAGGGCAGCTACAACATGGCCCTCAGGGCAAAGGTTGAGAGAGAGAGAAAACTAATCATAAGTCACAACATTTGTATGACCTAATCTCCAAAGTGACAACCCATCGCTTCTGTTGTATTCTCTGTGTTAGCAGTGAGCCAACAGATGCAGCCCACACTCTAGAGGTAGGGATGACCCCAGGAGTGTTGGGCAATACCAGGAGGTGTTGGTCATTGGAGCCCATCTTACAGACTGTCTTCCACACACAGGGAGAAACCAGTGAAAATGCATTGACCAAATGTGTTGTCCTTACCAGATGGTCCTTGTAATTCTGAAAAACCTTCTATTTAGGGACTGAACTTGGGACCTGTGCAGGCATTTATTTGTTTATTTATTCATTTAATAAATACTGGTTGACTGCTAGTTTTATGTCAAACATGATGTGGGGAGTTAATAATTCTAAGAGTTTTTAAAATGAACATTTCAAAAATGTATTTTGGAGCTGGGTAGGATCTGTCCCAATGTTTTCATGTAACAAATAAGGAAACTGAGTCTCAGAGCAGGCAAACAAGTTGTCCCAAGTCACATAGTACCCTGTTTCCCTCAAAATAAGACACCCAAAAAATAAGCCCAAGCAGGATTTCCATGCATTTGTTAAATATAAGTCCTACCCCAATAATAAGACCTAGTGATGGGCGTGGCTAGGCAGCATATCTGCATAGCCACACCATGCATTTCAGTGTGGAGCAATAAGGAAATGCCCCCTGAAAATAAGCCCTAGTGTGTCTTCTTGAGAAAAAATAAATATAAGACAGTGTCTTATTTTCAGGGAGTACAGCTGGTACCAGGACACATATCTCCTGAGGACACATATCTCCTGATCTGGGGGGCCCTTGTCCTCTGATGGAAATATGGGGGTTCTCTGTTACATTGTCCCGTGCAACCAATGGCCTTGTTTCTGCGGATTAAACCAAAGAGAAGGATGAACTAAACCAATAGTACCTCTGTTCTCCTTAGATGTTTGTGGTTTTATTGAATTAAGTCATTCATAGCAGAACATTCCTTAAATGAAGACAAATTACAATCCCCCAAGTTCCAGTATTATGATATTAACATAGATTTTCACCAACTCCATTTCTCCTAACTCCCTTGTTCCCTGTGCTATTTCATGTAAGCTTCAAGACATCACTGACAGAGATACCCAGGTAGACGTTACCTGAGTTAAACGACCTCAGAGAAGGGACGAGTGTCATTCTGCTGGAGACGCAGATGCAACGCAGATGCGACTCATCCCCAAACCGTCTGGGCTTCCATGGCACCTTCCTCCTTGCCGATTAAGGCTGATATTTACTGGTTGTTTTGCTTTGCTTCTCTTCCACCAGAAAGCAATGTATCAAATTCAACAACTCCACTTTCTCCTCCTGGAAAAATAAAACAACCCCTGCCCTATTCGTGCCTGGGAATAGAATACACTTCAAGAGGCAAATACAAGAATTTCATGGGATATAAATAGGCTCCATCAATTCAAGGAGTGGGTGTTAAAACTGAAACATTGACAGGTAATTATCAAAAGTGCCTTAGAAAAGCAAGTTTCTGTGGACAATGGCTGCAATTTATTATTATTATTGTTGCTAGCCTCCCTGATGGTCTCCATTTATGATCCCAGTAATCTTGTCTTTTTTGATGAATCCACCCTTTGTTTTCCATTAAGGTGTCAATGCATTAGACAAAAGGCCTGCTGAGTCCAACAAAACCCACCGTCACCCGACAGAGGGAAAACCCAACTTTACGCCCGTAAACCAAAACCCCAATGTCCTTGCGGGATGAAAATGTATACATAAGAAAACAAGTGCGCACACACATGCATGCACATACAAATCGTTCTTGACAATCCTGGACATTATGTTAAAATCATTTAGCCAGGTTAAAGTACAACGTGTCAAGGTTGACAGTTCTAGACCATGTATGACCAAATCCTGCAACTTTATGCTCCCACTGACATCTTTGTATCTTTTTGGTAGTGACTCTGCTGAATCCGTAAACAGATCTGAAAGGAGTGAAAATCTCTCTTCTTCAAAAATATTCAAGTCCCTTCTCCCAATTAAAGTTTCTAAGATGCACATGGTGTGCCCCAAAGCATTATTTATTCCTACTCTATTTGCTCCTGCCTGAGCACTTTTCAAAACCTTCCCAGCTCTTGTGGGATGGAGCGAGGTGAGGAGCAGTTGTCAGTCAGAGTCAATGGGGGTACGAGATGGACGCTCAGGCTCGGTGCCTGTGGCTCAAGTGGCTAAGGCACCAGCCACATACACCTAAGGTGGCGGGTTCGAATCCAGCCTGGGCCTGCCAAACAACAATGATGGCTGCAACCAAAAAATAGCTGGGCCTTGTGGTGGGTGCCTGTGGTCCCAGCTACTTGGGAGGCAGAGGCAGGAGACTCGCTTGAGCCCAGGAGTTGGAAGTTGCTGTGAGCTGTGATGCACTCTACCCAGGGGGATAACTTGAGGCTCTGTCTCAAAAAAAAAAAAAAGAGAGAGAGATGGACACTCAGATCCAGAACTGAGTCTGGTAAGCGCTCAGGTAAGCATTTCAGCAGTTTCTTCTTACCAACCAACCCACTCCTTCTGAGACACGTGACTTTTTATCAGCCTAACATCCTAGGCCAGTGACATAATCCTGGAGAGTCGTCAAGACTAGTAACCTTTCACCATAATATCCGCATTGGGGAAGGGTGAATGGAATTTTCCCAGTGTTTGAGGCTGAAAGTCTCTTTAAAAAAAAAATCACAACAATTAAAATAACACTCAAATCTAGAAGAAAAGATCAATGTAAATTCAACTCCCTCTATCCCCAACACAGGAAAAATGTTAATCCTGCCTGCTCCAGAAAAGAAAAAGAAACTTTTAGAAGAAAAGCTCAGTTTTTAAAATAAATTCAGCACATTAATTTTCATGGAATTAGGAAAGACTATTTATGTATTTATCAGCAGTCAAAAGTATGTGCATCCTGGGTTAAAGTTTTACTACCAAACCATAAATAGTCATGAAGTAGGAAATAAGCTGTTCACATGTTGAAGCCCTCTGAAACCCAGCCAGTCCTAAGAGAAAAATGTAAAAAGTGAAAAACACGTTTTTGAAAGAAGCTATTTTTCTCCTTTGCAACCTCAACTCCCATTGCCTATGTACTTACTCAAGAAAAGAAAACAAAAGCTGGCCCCCGGGGTGTGCTCCAATAGTCCCGGCTATTCAGGAGACTAGGGTGGAAGGAGTGCTGGAGTCCAGGAGTTCAAGGCTGTAGGTAGCGTGCTAGGATTGTGCCTCTGAAAGTAGCTACTGCACTCCAGCTAGGGCACATAGTGACCCCCTCTATCTCACAAAAAGGGGGGGAGAAGGTGGGAAGAGAAAAAGGAAAAAACATTTTAAGTCAAAAAGTAAAATTAGAAGTTGTATTTTGTAATACTCTGGCTTTGTATCTATGAAGGCCGTTCATTTATGCATTCATTCATTCACTCAATAAGCGCTCACAGAGTTGTTTTTGGGCCAAACCTTGTGACAGGCAGTAAAGGATGAGGAAGTTACACCCAGCCCCTACCCAGGAGAGCTCAGGGCTCAGGGACGGTGACACACACATAAACAAATAAATTGTGCTCTCAGTGCAGCCTAAGGACGACTGGCAGAACATTATTGGAGCCCATGATGCTGAGTGTCTAACACTTGGGGACTTGAAATATGCTTTACAGAGAAGCGACATTTAAGCTGAGTCTCAAAATATGAGTAAGAGGTGGGCAAGGTGGGAGGAAGCTTCACACATATTTCAGAGAGGATGAGGCATTTGCTTTGACTGGAGCAGAGTCTGCATGAGAAGCATAAAGGAGGTGGTGGATGAGGAAAAATAGAAGCCAGCCTTGAATTGGTGCATCCTTCATGCTAAGGTATTTGAACTTCACCCCACATGCAATAGAAAGCCATGAAGGATTCCTCAGGAGGAAAGATTTATTTCCTTTCAATAATCTGGGCAGTATCACAGGGGCCCTCAGCCCTGGGTGATGCACAAGCTGGAACCTGTACGTTACTGTATCTCCCCTTTTTTATAGTCTCTGTACCATTTGTCTTTATTTATCTCCTGCTCGTCATTCATTCATTTAATCAATCATTCCATTATTCAACAAATATTTATTGAGCCATTACTAAATGTAGGTAGGGGCTGGCCCTCCAGTAGCACATGAGCAAGACAGTTGTCTAGACCCTGACAAAGCTGACAGTCTGGCAGGACGTACAGGTGTGTTGAAATCCAGTGACCATGATGTGTCATGATGATGAGAAGCTATGAGGAAGGGATAGTTTGTTGTGACCTACAGGATGAGTAAGATTTAGCCAAAGTATGCGTGGTGAAAGCAGGAGGAAGAGGCAGATGTTGCCTGGAAATAGGTCATAAAGGCAGGAGCAAAGTGGCCCCTTGGAGGAACTGAGAGCGTCCCACCTGTTTGGAGAGTCAAAAAAGCTAGAGAGATAGGCTAGAGCCAGAACTTGCAGAGTGGTACCAGCCACGTGCATTAGTCAAGGAGTCTGGGCTCTGTTGCAGAAATGAAAACCCGAAGCTCAGTACCTCAACCAACAAACATTTGCTCCTCCGTCAACTCAATTCTAATGCAGGTCAGGTGACGTTCTATTCGGCAGGGATAAGGAAGAAGGGACAGATGCTTTGTGTAGGGTCATCCATTGAGAGGCAGATGGTGCCAGGAGATGCTTTGTCTACCAGGAGGAACGAGGGGGCTCCCAAGGAATAGCAGATGACATGTTAAGGGGGTCCCCACGGACTGACAGATGTTTGATTCACAGTAGAGGGTCTCTAAGGACAGAGACAGAGAGTCCACAAAGTGGAAACACAGTCAAGGTCTTTGGTACATGTGCACAGTTGAGGTAACAGTGTCTCTAAACGAACTAGCCTTATTAACATAGCACAAATCACACCCACCAAGCACCACGATGGTTTACAAATACCATGGCAACCCCTGGAAATGGCCTCACAAGGATAGAGGAGGAGAGGGTTCCCAAAATCAGGAATCTTCCACCCTCTTCCAAGAAATACCATAAATATCCTACCTCCCACTTAATACAAAATTAAGGAATCAACATAGAAATCTTGTTAAACTCAGGGTCTCCTCCACTCACCTCATGGGAGTAGACCCATTTCTTCTTTGAAATGTGCTATGCTTTTCTTTTTTCCTTTTTGAGAAAGAATCTCACTTTGTCACCTTAGGTGGAGTACCATGGTGTCATTGCTCACAGCAACCTCAATCCTCTTGCCTCAGCCTCCCAAGTAGCTGGGACTACAGGTGCCTGCCACAATGCCTGGCTAGTTTTTGGTAGAGACAGGGTCTCACTCTTGCTCAGGCTGGTCTCAAACTCCTTAGCTCAGCCTCCCAGAGTGCTAGGTTTACAGGCATAAGCCACTGCACCCAGCCACATGTACTCTGCTTTAACAAACTTTGGCCCTTTGCCTATCTGCACCTGCTTGCTCTACTCATTGACTTCATCAGCTTGGTACCAGTGACCGTTCCTCAGTACTAGGGACCAAGAACCAGGCAACACAGGTACCTAGCAGCAGACACAACAATTCCAGTATGGGTCTTCTCTGTGGGGTAACTGGCACACACACCATTCCACTATCTTGTGATGTTACCATCTCAACATGTGGATTTCTGGGTCCCCATGACAGGGGAAGAAAGGGTGTGGAGGTGGCACACCACCTCTTACACGCCTTGGCCCAAAAGTAACACATCCATCCCCTGCTGGCCAGAACTAGTCCCAAAGACCCACCTAACTACAAGAAAGGCCAGAACATACAGGGAGCACCCGGGCCATTTGGGAATCACCAATATCTCCGCCAGGGCACACAAGGCTTAGTGGGCTTTATCTTAAGGGTCATGGGAAGCCACCAGCTGGGAACCTGTGAAGATCAAGTTGATGTTGTAAATTACTCTAGCTATACTGTGAAGAATGAGTTTGCGGGAGAAAAAATCAGTGAAAAGTTTTCTCAAAGATTCAAGTAAGAGAAGATGGTGGACTTGGAACACAGAGGTTTCAGTATGCCAGGTTAACAGACTCCTAAACCCAGAAGCTTTAATAAAAATCCTAACAAGGAATTGGTCTAAACTGGTCCTTCTAACAAAGTAGGATTTTTTTCAGGACCAGCAATCACAGAATGTATAAACTATTGTCTGAATTTACCCAGTTGTCGAGAGCTGCATTCTCCCTTACTGGGTAAGCAGAGGTTTTCTGGGACTGGCTCTGTGAATGGTGGAATAGAACAAGAAACACCTGGTGACCGCCGATGGCGTACCCTGAAGCTGAGGCTAAGGCTGAGATCAAGGAAGTACTCAGACCTGAGACCCAGATGGGAAGCTGGGTAATAAATCAGAAAAAGGAGAATAACTTTCCAAAACAGGCAGGTGGGTCAGAAGCTAGAGAATGAAACCAGGGAGCAGAAGGCTGGGCCCATGAGCCCCGGAAACAGCGGGCTGAGGCCATGAAGTGGATACTCCAAATGGTTTTCACACTTTCAGTAGCCTGGAGACTTGGAGGTCCAACTGCAGTTAGCAAGCAAGAGATAGGTCGGCAATAAACGTGTTTCTCCAAGGCATTTCTCCATCCTAATCCCCCTTCCCGTGCACAGGGTAGAATCATTGATTTACACACATCCCCTCACTCTGCCTCATCTCAATAAAATAATCTCCCACACACGAATCCTCCAGCAATGAGCCCTTCTTGACCCCTGTTTGACCCTGGATACCACACCTAATCCATCATCATGTCCTCTGACTGAAGTACGGCCTGATCTCCTGCCATCCCCCAGTCTAAGGCTTGTTTTGACCACTGCAATAACTTCTTCCCTGGCCCCATCTGCTGCTCCTGCCTCCTGCAATATATTCTCACAGCAGCCAGAGTGCTCTTTTTGAAACATAAATATAATCATATTACTTTTTTTGGATGGCTTCTAATCCCATTTAGAATAAACCCATGGCCCACAGCTTCCTTTGAAGATGGGGCTTCTGTGTCCTTTTCCAACCACATCTCGGACTCTTCCCCTAATCCGTTACCACCAACTTCCTTTTGTTTCCCAGAGGTGCCAAGCTCGTCTCAGAGCCCTCATCCTGTCCCTTCCCTCTGCCTGGAATCTCCTTGTAGTGATATTTGTGTGACTGTCTCCTTCTTGTCATATAGTCCTCCGTTTAAACATCAGCCCCTCCGATAGGCCATCCCTGAACACCCCATCTAAAGGAGCCTCCTGTTACGAAATAAGGAATCTATGTGGATGTTCTGTATACAGTTTCTATTCTCTAATGATTTTTCCCCAGTTACTTTTCCAGTGTTGTTCTGCTGGTGTTGTTAGTCAGTTTTCTCCCACTAGCTCATACCCTCCAAAGCAAGCGGTACCCTCACCTGCCTTCATCACTGCAGTCTCCATAGTGCCTAGAAGGATTCTCAGCACACTGTGAGCACTTCAGTTTGTTGAGTAAATAAACGAAGAAATAAACAAACGAGTGAATTCCCCCACTTCCCCTTCTCTGCTGCATTTATAAATTCCCCCCTTCACCGTCTTCCCTCATTTCCTTGGCCTAAAACTTTGTTGAAATCTCTTACCATCATTTAAAGAGAGAAATCCTCCTTCAATCCGCCCTCGCTTCTCTCTCTTCCCTCTCCTTCCTTGTTCGTACAAACGTTTTTAAAGACCGTTCTACATTTACAGCCCATCCTTCTCCAGCTTCTGACCCTGCGCCCCATGGAGACTGTTCCAGATCAAACGTCTGCCTTTATAATAGTTCTTGCCTCCCTGTGCCTCGGAGCTGTATTGTTCAGTGATTCTCTGTCGTCCATTCTCGACCCCAACCATCTCTTCTTCTTCCCTGTATCTCTCCAACTGTTTCCTCTCCATCCTCAAAACAACTCCCTTGTCCACACTGTACCCGTGATTCTCCTTATACTTGCTCTGCTCTGTCCCACTACATGTTGGAGTGCCCAGGGCTCTTGGCATACTGCCCTTCCTGCCCCTCCTTCTCCTCCTACCTGATTTCATGCCCTCTTAGGACTTGAAATGTCCCCTGAAATTAGATTTTTTTAAAAGCTATCCTTCCAGTCTGGAAATCTTGCCCCAATCTGTAGACACTTGGATATCCCAGGATCACTTCAAACGCAAATGTCTTCAAATCTGTGGGGTTGGCAACCCCAGACTCAGAGGTTAGACATTTTACCTAAGGGCATTTAACTAGAAGTGGTAGAGCTGAAATTTAAGTGTAATTCTCCCAGACATCAAAGTCCATTTTGTTCCACCATGTCACTTTGCCTTTGTGTTACAACAGCAAAGAACTGACAAAAGCCAAAACGTCTTTCTAGAGTGTTCCATAGATGAGGGAACAGCAGAAATGTGAAATTTTATACTGCAAAAACGACGCTTCTGATGCATTTCATTAATGGGGAAATGCTTATGATATCTATTAGATTTTTTTTTAAATGAGGAAGAAAACTATGTATAGTAAGATCCCAATCTGGTTCTTACAGTGTCGATTAAAGACTGAAAAGAAAACCCAAGGCACCAAGTGTAATCAGTCTATGGAGGCATGATTATAGTTAAATTACAGTCTTTTCTTCCCCCACCAGCATCTATTCCCATGGTCCTCTAGGGCCCCAGACTGACTCTGGAGAACCCCTTCTCCCTCATGCATACATCTTGGTGAGATGATGTTTGACGGTCTTTGCTTCCTGTTGGGGAAGCTAAAAAGGGTCTGTGGTGGTTCCTAGGCCAGATCCCTTGGCTGACTAGTCCAGTATAAATAAGCCAAGGAGCTTGCAGCATCCTAAGAGGAGCTAATGAGATTCCTTAGGTAAACTACACCAGGACAGAAAATGTTAGATTTCATTCAATCCCATGGTGGCACCTGAACTAGGCCATCTGGTTCCTGCCACATCAATGCCGAGAATTAACCAGTTCTCTGGCCTCCGGTCTATCTAGGTGAGAGATCTATCTATCATAGGTGAGAGATTGTCTTACATCCTTCCAATGAATTTTCTTTCTGGGCTAAATTCATTTTTAGTGGTTTCTGTTACTTCTAGCCAAGGAACCCTAAATAGCATATCCCATATACATCTATACTTTCTATTATTCTATCATAATAAAGTAACATGTTTTGCCTTTTATTCAAAATAATTACAGGAAGGAAATCTTTTGGAGAAAGATAAATCTTTTATTCAAAACAATTAGCAAAAGAAAATCATTTATTCAAAATAATTTAAAATAATTAGAGAAATGAAATCTAAAAGTTACTGGTCAGACATCGATGTGACTCTGAGAAACCTGGTTAAAGATGTGGCTGGGTCTTCACTACCCCATGACTGCTCCTGGTCAGTCACCTCCATGTCATCATTCTAGCGTTTCCTTCATATGCAAACAGAAAATGTTGTTCTGTGTTCCTTGTAAGCGTGTGGCTAATGAAAGCCCACCAAAGCAAGACGTGGCTTATGTTGGGAACAAAATGCATTTGTTTAGTCATTTGATACATTCGTGAAATGCTTGCTCCGTGTCATTCAGCGGGTATGTAAGAACGAGTATCACCCAACCTCTGCTGTTTACATGCCTCTCGCTGAGCAGCAAAACAAACATAAACGCAACAAAACTTGCTAAGTTCTATTGCAGAGAAGTGAACAGGTTTCTAAGGACAGGGATGAACTACCAATTTGTAGATTCTAAATGTTAGAAAGGAAATCAGAAAGACCCAGTACTAATGTTTTAGCTAAAAACTATGCTATAGCCAACTGTGAACATGGACTTATTTGTAAAAAGAAAGATCATCGCAATTATGCATGACATACACATAGAAAATTTTCCGAATTTCCTATCTGAAGCGTGCATTACTTCCACAGTTTGGGCAGAAAAAAATACCTTTCAAAGAAAGGCTTTGATATTTCTCATCATAGTCACTATTCCTTACAAATAAAAATTATGCTAATGAAACAAAGAAAAAGAAAGATCATTCCAATGCAAAAGTATGCAAAGCACATTATTATCCATATTAAAGACTGTGATTTCCATTTCTTTTATTTTCTTAGACCTGAATCCAGAGATTTCCATTTCGCTTTAAAATGCCTTTAACAGATTACAGATGAAATTATCATTTGAGTGTTAAATTTCTTTTAAAAAGACTGTAATGGACTTACCATCAAGTTACTTTAATAACATAAAAAAAATTCACCTCCGGTACCTCTTTCTAATCAACTTCTTTAATATTTACTTGAACTTTTCCACATTTCAATCCCCATTCTCTTCAACCCAGCGTACTAAAATATTACTCAGAACTTCCCCTTCAAAGATCCACCCAGATTCTGTCTTTTTACCACACTTTGGATAAGATGAGTAGACTTATTCCAGATGTATCTTTCATCACTTCCTTGTCTATTGCAGGTTTCTTTTTCATGAGACGTGATCTGGTGCTGCCCACACCACTACATTGACAGAGGCAGTGACTCACTGGATCACCACTTCTAGGGAACAGGTTTGCGTTTAGACTGAAGCCCTCTAGAGAAAATAATAGCTCAGCTAAAAAAAGAATAATGATATTTTGGTGGAAATGTTGGGTACTGATACACACAAAAGAAAGACACCCTAGGGCCCTATATTCAGAGAGTCCAACTCAGTAGTTTTGATGTAAGGTCTTAGAAAAATAATTAAATTTATTAAAATATATTTTTTAAAACCATCCTTCTTCCTTAGAAGACACTAATATGGGGGAAGAAGGCTGGATACTTAAGGGATGATTAAACAGAAAAGCACTGCATCTTAGCCTTGGGTAGCCAAATAAACTTGAAGCAAAAATCCAGCTCAACAACAAACGCACACAGTTGTTTGGGGACAGGCCGTACGTGCAGTTGTTTTATATGGTGGCCTCTACTTTCCTTATCTCTCGCCTTCTAGGATCACCTCTAATCCTCACAGAAGCAATTAAAAAATAATAATAACAGATAAGATTTGGCATCGAACAGTCCTGAGTTGATAAGTAGACTCTGCCATTCATTAACAACATGATCGTGGGCAAATTACTAAATGTCTCTGAACGTCCGTCCTCCCTTCTGAAAAATGGAAAAAATGGTTTTTTCCTTGCAGGACTCTGTGAGATTTAAGTGATGTCCCATAAGCATCTCATCTGACACAAAGACGTATAACTCCAAATACACTTGGAGTCATGCTTTTGCTGACAGTAGCAACATCCCCAGTCTCATCCTACCCCCCCGAAATAAGATTTCTTCTTTTCCTTTCCAATCCCTGTAGTAAACAAATAATCAAACATGTCTACAGCCTTTTTGGTAGTATCCTGCAAACCAATTTGTACAAACATGAAAATCCAGAAGATGGTCTTCTGTTTTACAAAGAGCCTCTGCTTACATGAAAACGCAAGAGAATGGACATTTGAATTTACAGGCGTGTGGGCTATATTCTGGTGTTCTTTCTCCTGGGGTGTTTCAGAATAACTGTGCTAAGACACAATTGGATCGTTTGAGCTCAGGGGTTTGAGATCAGCCTGAGCAAGAGTAGCCATCTCTACTAAAAATAAAAAAACTAGCTGGGTTGGTGGTGGGCTCCTGTAGTCCTAGCTACTAGGGAGGCCGAGCCAAGAGGATTGCTTGAGCCCAAGAGTTTGAGGTTGCTGTGATGCCATAGCACTCTAGCCTATGGCAACAGAATGAGTGAGATTCTATCTCAAAAACTAAATAAATAAAATAAAATAAAACAAAACCCAGACTGATTTAAAGGTGCCCATGTGTAGAAACCGAGAGAGTGTATCATATCAAATTTAGTGGCCTGCCAGGAAGAGAAGGGTTGGGTGGGGGAGAAATGCAAAGGGACTCAGGAAATGAGGTCCCTACTCCCAGTTCTTTCCAAACTGCCTTTGTGGCCTTTAGCAAATCACTTCAGCGGTCTAAGAACAGTTTCCCCTCAGAAGGAGGATTAAAATAGGCCACTACATCTGTGCCTACCCATTGTCCCCAGCCCAAGAGGCACTTAAACTGTTACCAAAAAATCTCAACCCTACCCTTCTTCCAAAATCTAACTCCAGTTATGATTTCTCAATTTTGTTTGGTGAAATGATAGGGATATTGTGGTTTTGTAGGAGAAAGTATCGTTCGTTCAGAAATGCACTCTGAAATATTTAGAAATGAAATGTCATATGTCCGCAACTTACTCTCAAATGGTCCCGAAGATTACAGAATATGTATATTACATATTCATACAATGATCCATGTATGCAGGCATTTTTAGAGAGAGGAGATAAAATATACGAAGAGATTACTAAACATTGAATCTCATTGACACGTATATGGGTGTTCATTTTACGATTTTTTCCATTTTCTGGGTATGTTTTACATTTTTCAAAGTCTAATGTTGGAGAGAAAAAATAGCTCCAGTTCTGTCTCCTCCACAGAACCTTTCCTGAATTAGCTGAAACCATTCCTCTGAATTCCCACTGCACTTATGTACTCCGTGTTTATCACTATCTATTTTGTATTACACTTATTTAAGTACTCACATAGTGAGGTCATAAAATTGCTGAGGCACTACTCAGCTATGCGGAGAACATTTGTTCTAAAACTGCTCTTTATTTAGGCTACAACTGCTCTCTTCCTCCTCAAAAGACCTGCTGGATGTGAGAAAAAAATAGAAATAAATTTTAGTGCTATCTCGTAATCTGAGATTGATCCTATAATTTACACAGTCACTTAAGGTTTTTCAGTCACCTCTGGATAAAGGCTAGGCCCTAGATACCTCTACGCCTGTTTTTATCCCCAAAATGGCATCAGGGGCAGGAGTTGAGGGATGTCAGGGGAAAGGGTCCCCAAGATCAATTTACAAAACTGAGCTGAGTATGGGGATGGTTCATACCTGTAATCCTAAGACTCCAGGAGGCCGAGGCAGGTGGATCCCTGCTCAGGAGGTCGAGACCAGCCTGAGTAAAAGCAAGATTCTGTACTAAAAATAGAAAAACTAGCCAGGTGTCATGGTGGGACCTGTAGTCCCAGCTGCACAGGAGGCTGAGGCAGGAGGATGGCTTGAGCCCAAGAGGTTGAGGCTGCTGTGAGCTACAATGACACCAGAGCATTCTACCCAGGGCAACACAGTGAGAGTGTTTAAAAAAAAAGAAAGGAAAAAAAACTCACAAAACTGTTCTCTCAATATATAGACCCTAACTCTATACCTGGCTAAAAGGCATATAAGAGACATCTCAGGGTGACCGGCAGCTGTAAGAGGAAGTCTCATTTCTGTGTCCCCAGAGGGCCTGGACAATGCTATATACCCCAGGGTCTTGGTAGATATAAACATCCGTTGTCTTTCTAGTTTGCTCCTGTTATACCCACAATGTGGCTTCTGCTCCCATCCCTCACTAAATCTTCCAAACTGATAAATAATAATTTGACATTAGTAATAATAAATTGGCTGAGTGCCTAGTATGTGTCCCAAGCTCTTCCCATGTAGTCTTTCATTTAATCCCCACCACAATAAGACCAGTTAGTAGCCCACGTGTCTTACAGCAAGGGCAGCCACTGGACTTTTCCTTTCCTGACCACTGACCTAGCCTTTCTTCCCACTCCCAGCAGCGTTAGACACTGCTGACCGTGCCGTTCCGTACTGGAAACTCCCATTATCTGTGACCTCCCAATTTACTTATCCACCCACAACTCTCCTCCCATCCTGTTGCTTCACGTTCTGTCTCCTATAAATGTTAAGTTTTCTGACACTTACCTTTTAAATCATCTTTTGGCGCTGGGCACAGGAGGCTCACGCCTATAATCCTAGCACTCTGGGAGGTCAAAGCGGGAGGATCCCTCAAACTCAGGGGTTCAGATCAGCCCGAGCAAAAGTCAGATCTTGTTTCTACTAAAAATAGAAAAAATTAGCCAGGGATTTTGGCAGGTGCCTATAATCCCCACTACTCTACTTGGGAGGCAGGTGCCTTGAGCCCAGGAGTTTGAGGTTGCTGTAAGCTGGGCTGATGCCACAGCACTCTAGTCTGGGCAATAGAATGAGATTCTATCTCCAAAAAAAAAAAAAAAAAAAAAACCCAATCACTTTTTGTATTCTCCCCATTCTTCTTTATACCCCTTCAAAGTCCATCCTTTAAGGATAGCAGGCCCAGTCCCTACCCCAGCTGCTCTAGCAAAAAACAATTTCCCCCTTACACCTCCTTTCAAATGTACACGCTATCTGTTTCACCCTTCAACACTTAGCATGTACAACTCTGTGGGGTTCATCTTCCAATCCAGAGATTAATTTACTGTGGATAACAATAATAATAATAATATCAGTAACTTCCATTAATTGACCGTCTCCCCTGTGCCAGACGCTCTTCACACGTCCCTAGTTCTCTCAATGACATTGCCTGAAAGAGGTGATTTTTCTCTTTTTACTAACGAAGCACTTGAGGCTCAGAGATGATAAGTAGCCTGCCCAAGGCCACACCATTAGTAAATGACATTATCAGAATGAGAACCCAGGCTCCAGAGGCTCTGTCCGCAATGCAGAGAGAGCTGTAGACTTCTCCGTTGCTTCACACAGTGAGATAGTAACAGGGAGGGCGGGTAACCGGAGGAAAAGAACATGCTTTAGGAATTAAACAGACCTGCGTTCAATCCTCAGCTGCGCCATTCATCTGGTATGTGACCCTGGGCAAATCCCCACCCTTCTTTGAATCTGATGAGCCTCATTTTGAAATCACCACTACAAAAAATAAATAAATAAAGTCGCTTATCGTGCACGGTTGCTGTGAGGATTAAATGAAATGATAAACACAGTATCTGGAAAAGCCCCAGGTATCCAAGAGGCATTCTATTTGGCCGGTGCGCCCTGTTTTCTTCCTTTGTTGATGCAGATTATTTAAACATTGGCCATCTACCTCTCTGTTGCTGGTATGAATTCCTAAGTTGGATACTAAGAAACAGGCAGAAGGGTCTTTCAAGCACCTGCAAGGATATCAAAGAGGCAGATGCAGGCGCAGAGAGATAAAGCCCTTGTGGTTGAGAGGAGATGGAAAACCAATCTAGAAACCAGGAAATGGCAGGCCGTGTGGTTCCTTTTGTTAGGAAAGCTTTTTCCAAAGCAGAGTCCTTGAAGCTGTGGTGTAACAAAGGCCCTCGAAATGCTTTCCTCTGGTGCTCTCCTATAGCGCCCCTTCTGTGGGAAAGTGTGGGCTTATCAAAATGCTATTGATTTTTTTTTTCAGAAGGAATCTAGAGACCTCCTTCATTGACAAAGCCCTAGGAACAAGCCCCCAAACCCACCCACATTTCTTTTCGGATAAGCCGATCACCCACTCCTGCACAAAACATAGCTAATAAGCTAAAAGTTCATGTGTATTCAATCTTTACTATCCATTTTGATCAGCCGTATACATCTGCCATTTCATTAATCCTTTTTTTAAAAAAGCCCTTTGGGGTGGAGATTATGATGAAAGATTTGGTGCGGTGCCAGTGAGGTAAGTGATGCTCGGGGAGGTTAAATATCTTGCACAAAAGTGTGCAGCTAGACATTTGGGGGACATCGGAGCTGATTCATGCATCTATTCAACCAATATTTATTGAATGCCTACTATGTGCTGGGTCTGTCTGATTCTAAAGCTAATGCTCTTTCCACTATAGAATTCTTCCTAGTAAAATAAATAACGTAACAGCCTTACCTGCCATTTATAATGTTCTTCAGAATGTGAAAGCAGTTTGGCCAGAACATGAGATGCTCATGGCTCAGAAAAGCTCCTTGGGTAAGTTGGCCTGGCCAACTGAGTGTCCCCATGTCTCAACATCACTCCATGTGGGTCTGTCTCAAAGCCGGATGTTTAGAATGGTCCTCTCTGGTCAGAAGTGGTACTCTCAGGCAAGTGTGAGTATCTGTGCTTCATTGCTTATGAAACGTTATAGGGATGATACACTCCAGAACATTTAAGTAGAAATGAGGCAAAGATCAGTGCACACAACTCACTGAAAAAGGAAAACGTCCAGGGTTATTGTAGTGCCTTACCTTTATATAGGGCACAGTCCTTTTCTGTGTACTGTGACATAAATGATGCCATTTCAGCCCCATACCTTTCTGTGAGATGAGGAAGGTCATGGTTATGACACCCACTTCTCACAAGAGGAAACTGAGCTTCAAGTTGTAAAGGTCATCGGTAGTTTCCAAATATCCAAGTTCCCATCACTGTCTAATGGCAGAACAGAGATTTGAATTTAGATCTCTGTTGGTCAGGGTGAGCTAAGTTATATTGCTTTAACAAACAGCTTTCAGATCTTAGGAAGTCACAAAGATAAGCTTGATTTTTTGCTCATGTTCTTTCTCTGCTGTGGCTTTCACCTACTTTGTGTTTACCTAGGACCCAGCTGACGGAGGAGATTCTACATAGAACATCACCAGTCACGTAGTAGAGTAAAAAGCATGACTGATAGACCACAGATGGACTTCTGGGGCTTCTGAGAGGAGGTTTTCACCTTCAGTTCCTTGGTCAGAGAAAGTCTCATGGCTTTGTCCATTACAACACGGCCTGTCCATTGCAACATGGTGGGGGGGTCTTATCCTTCCATAGGGAGCAGCCCCAAATGGGAGTAAAAATGTGTTCCATTTGTATCAGCCTAATGATGTACAAAGGACTTGTCAACCTCCTATTCTTGTACCACGAAGTTATTCTCTAATAAATGTGATACTGATTAAGACAGTTCAGGTATAATCAGTTGAGCAGTCATCTTAAATAATATAAAAATTATTGTAAGATATCATCAAAAAATATCTTTTGATATTTAAAAAGGAACAGTTTTAAATTGTGACCGTTGAACAAGAAACCTTCTGCATTCACAAAGAAAGCTACTTTCACTCTGAGAATAAACTTTCTGTTTCTGGCAAGAGAATTGGATAGCAACCCTGAAGTTCTCCTGTGAATGGGCGTCAGGGTGTCATATTTGAATGTGTAATGAGTAAACATTGGCAGAAACCCCCTTTGCCACATGACTTTAAAACAAACACTAGTCGGTAGGGAACTACCAGCTGCACTGGGTAGAAAGAAACACACTCATATACTCTTCCCATCCATGGGCAAAAAAATCCCCTGCCGGAGATCATCACCTCCCTCAAAAATGTAGGGCACCCATGGGTTCTTGCACGTGTTCAAGCACAAAACCTCACCCCTGGAAAGTCCTCCTGGCAAAGACATTTAAACAAAGTTCAGAGGAAGACAGAAGTAGCACATGAAACAGAGGTCAGGAATTCACAGAATCTTGCCTTCCCTTAAATCAACTGGCAACTTAAAACAAGGTGGTGGGGAGCATTTAGCAGGAGTTCAAAGTAACTAATTTCTAATGTTGGCTGCCTTGTGTCTCTTACAGTCCTAAGATCTTATGATTCTATAAGTTTATGTGTTGTAAAAAAGAAAAACAACTTGGCTCGGAGAAAAAAACCTGTGGCTAAAGTGGTTAAGGCGCCAGCCACATACA
>NW_003852402.1:27599342-27650555 GCF_000181295.1 Otolemur garnettii | reverse complement strand
CCCAGCTACTTGGGAGGCTGAGGCAGGAGACTCGCTTGAGCCCAGGAGTTGGAGGTTGCTGTGAGCTGTGATGCCATAGCACTCTACCCAGGGTGACAGCTTGAGGCTCTGTCTCAAAAAAAAGAAAAACTACTTTCTTAAGTACAGAAAACAAAATGGACATCCTTTATATAATAAAATTTCGCAATGAACAGTGCCCCCCCCCCCAAAAAAAAGAGTCCTGGGAACTATAAAGTTGTTTTGGGCTAGGAAATCTGTATATAAAATTTATTTCCTTGAAATTTTTTGGCACTGAGGTAGGACTTGATTTGTAGAAATGACACTTCCCCCATCCTTCTTTTAGAGCAGTGAGGGGGAAGTAATACGATTTGAGACAGAGCTTTGTCATAGTCTTTTGTAAAGATCACCAAAGGGAAAGCCCATTGTCACCGCCCTTCAGTTACTTGCAAATAGGAGACATGCTCTCCTAAGATGAAGAGGAGGCATCATTGGACGTCACGTGTCAGCTTAAATCATTAAATTGTGTCTTGCTTTTTTTCTCCCAGGACTCTAATAGAATTCAAGTTGAAACAGACCTGGGCTCACAGGAGATATTTCTAAATACGTCAGTTGTGCTTTTCTGCCACGTATAGACACAACTCTGTCATTTTGCTGGCATAATGGCCGGCAAATCTCCACAACGGATATTCACATTTTGGTGTAGATATAAGTTAAACTGAATCTCAGTTACCAAGATACCAAAACAGGATATTTGAACAAACGAAATTAAGGAGCAAAAAGAATGAATATATTAACTCTTTTTTTTTTTTCTGCAGTTTTTGGCCTGGGCTGCATTTGAACCCACCACCCTCTGGTATATGGGGCTGGCGCCCTACTCCTTTGAGCCACAGGTGCTGCTCTGTATTAACTTTCTTATCTTCTCAGATAACCAACATGATACCCTGCTGCTCTCTCTAGCTATTTAATACAGAAAACGAATGTGATCAGGAGACATGTGGAACCCGTAGAGTCTAACTGAACACACAGAAACTTGTCCAGTGGCTAATGATGGTAACTAGTACAACAGGTGCAGGCACTGGGAAAGACAGTGGTTCATTTTGAGAAAGGGGTGTGGATTTTGTTGTCATAAGATCCAAATCTTTGAAACAGAGGATTGGGAATCTGTGGTTGATTTGGAATCTATAATTGCACATGACGTTTGCCCCTTCTTAACAATTCAAACCTTTTTACTCCTCAAATCAAATGGCTAACGAAGCCCATAGGTTGTAGAAGTGACTGAGACTAAATAGAGAATCAGTAAGTGTACGTGGCATATACACATGCATGCGTGTATATCTGTATGTGCATACGTAGATGTATGTACCTATGAATGCATGCATTGCCTATGCACACAGTTATGTATGTAGAGACATATTTATATATATATGTATCTCATACGTACGCATATATATTGAAGATAGACACATGCATATATGAAGATTGTAGGTACATATATATATGTACAGAAATAGATATACTGTACATATACATACATATGTACATCGGGATTATATATACACATTTGTATATATATTTAACTGGTTGTGGCACAGAGAGCTAGCTCTTCAATTGGATTACAAAACTTAAACCCCAATGTTACAGCATTTACAGGAGTCAATACCTCTCGGATTAGGACAACTGTAAAAATTAATATTTTCAAGAAAACCTAGCATATCGTACTTATACATATGTATCTATAAGTGACAAGAGACTCTCTTGACCAAATTGGGAAGCTAGAAAAGAAAAGGTAGAAAGATGAGAAATTCTTGGCAAGAGAAAGATTCTATAATAAGGCCAAAAGGCAACTGATAGGTTTGGAAATACTTGTAGCATCGATGACAGTAGAGGTATTTTGTTTTCTTGTGTACTTCTATAATGTGACAAAAACAAAGACAACAAACTAATGGAAAAGTGAATAGAGAATTAGGACAGGAAATTTACACAGGCACGGACCCAATTGACCAAAGCAAGCAAATAAAAAGATGTTCACGTTAAATCATAGTCAGAGAAATGTTAATTAAAATAACAGTGGTGCGTATTTTTATATCTATAAGACTGGCAAAAATTGAAATGATCAATAATCTCTATTGGTGGTAGGTATGTGGAGAAAATGGGTGCTCATACATTGCTGAGAAAAATGTCACTGCAAAAACTGTTTTGGAAAGCCATTTAACATAATTATATAAAAAATTAAAGATGTGTCTGCCATTCAATCCTGCTCTCCCCCCTTAGTCCCTCTCACAGATCAACAGTACACAGAGTGTGTCTGAAAGGACATCTCATGTCAGAGAGTTGATAGTAACAAGAAAAGCAGAGGGGACAGGGATCAAAGTAAATGCCAATCAATGGGGACCATCTGAATAGGTCAGAGCTTATCCAGGCCATGGATTATTACTCAGCTGACCCAAAGAAAGAGTTAGACTCATTATAGCCACGTACAAGAGATTTCTACACAGTTACACCTTGAGTGAAAAAACAGAGGCATAGAAAACATACATTGTTCACTACTCATAAAACAAACAATAACCAAACATCTCCTACATGTGTGTGCAAGGATAAAATCTGATCATATGAGCAAAGGGGAAAATGGAGAAGTGTGTAAGAAGTCACGAACACAAGTTCCAGGGCGGAGAAGGGTGAGAGGGGGTGGAAAGACAGAAGCAGAAACTAAGCAAAAGTTTCCAGAAGACTTTTCTAAACAAGAGATGAATATGCATGTGAAACATTATGCATTTATGCAAAACTATATATGTGCTTGTGTATATGAAAAATTACAAAAAGATTGAAAAGTTATTCAAAAAGCAAGCTCAAACCATGACATTAATATTAATAAAACGATCTAGTATTTATTGAGCCCTTACTGTTGGCAGGCACTGTTCTAAACACGTTCCAATTCATTAATCCTCGTAAGAACCCTACAATGGGGATATTAATATCCCGATGTTTAATAAGAAGAGAGTCCAACTTACTTTCCCGTATCTTAAGAGCAGAACAATTATAAAATTAAAATGAAATCAGTCATCGCATTTGCTTCTTCAGAGATCTTGATTTGTTTTTCTTAGTGTCTGGGTGTAGAAGACTCAATGTAAAGGGTACTGTAAAGAGAGTTATATCCACTCAATGAGGCAAAGTTGGTGAAAGTCATAGAAGTCAAGGGCAACCGTTACCAGAATTAGGCTGTTCCATCCCTCATTTGTTCAATCAGGAATCACTGAATATTTCCTGCACAGTTCTAGGCCAGGCAATCTGCTGGTGGCCATGAGAGCCTCTTAACAGCTAACAGCTCACACTGGACAAGTGTATTTTGACCTCTCATTCTGAAACTGGGTGAGAAAAATTACCAGCATTTTTGACATTGTGGGAGAGGATTCTGATCCTTCCTGAGAACGAGACAGCTTCCAACAGCACAGTGACTCTACCTAATCCAAATTCATCTGTGCAAAAGAACAGTGAAAGGGCCACAGAAGTGGCTGCTGTTAGCTGCCCACCACTGGCACTTAGGAAATAATTTCTTCACTAGCATTTTATTTTATTTTTGTTTGAGATTCATTGATCATACAAAGAATTAGATTACATTGATTGCATTTGTTAGATAAGTCCCTGTTACAATTGTGTCCTGCCCTCAAGAGCTGTGCCATATACCATGACCCCCATCTCCCTCCCTCCTCCCCTCCCCCCATTCCCTCCTTCTCATACTCCTCCCTTATATTAGATCATCTCCTGCCTTCATAGTAGAATTGACTACATTGGATTCTTGCTTCTCCATTCTTGTGATGCTTTAACTAAGAAGAATGTGTTCCAACTCCATCCAGGTTAATACAAAAGATGTAAAGTCTCCATCTTTTTCATAGCTGTATAGTATTCCATGGTATACATATGCCACAGCTTATTAATCCATTCCTGGGTTGGTGGGCATGTAGGTTGTTTCCACATTTTGGTGATTATAAATTGAGCTGCAATAAACAGTCTAGTGCAAATGTCCTTATGATAAAATGATTTTTTTTTCTTTCTGGGTAGATGTCTACCCAGGAAAGAAAGAATTATAGGATCAAATGAGAGGTCTAATTTCACTAGCGTTTTAGAAAAAGTTAGGAGTGGCGAGTTTTTCCTCCTGTTTCCATATCTAATTTAAGCATTCTTTGCTCTTTGACCTTGACAAAGAGATGCCAAGCACCAGAGCATCAACAAGGAAGTGCTTTATGTCAAACACCGAGGCTCCCTGCTCCATTTCTCTCTATTCTCTTCCAAAATCCACGGTGGGAGACTCCCTAGAAAAGGTAGTTAAAACGAAGACAGTGATTCCAGGAAGGCCACAGAAAATCACTCATGTATTTATTAAGAAAATGCCAATCAGAAAACCCAGGGCACTGGTCCGCTGTTCAGAATTTGGATCCTGGCGAGATCCTGGATCTGTAAATACACAAAGAAAGAAAGCACTCGGGTGTCTCACAGCTCTACGAGCCAAGACGTTCAATTGCACATGTGTGTTTTACAGGCTTCTGGCTCCCCTCTCTTCCCCCTTCTTCTGGCTGCCTCTCACACCATTTCTGGCAAGGTACACTCTGCAGGGGCCCGAAAAACTTTCCATCCAGTCACTCCCTTTGGTTAATTATTAGCAGCTCGGTAAGAGTTGTTGCTGGGGCTGTTGGAAACAGCAAACTGAAAAGAGGTTTTTAGTTTAACCGCAGAGTTCATTCATGTGGGGACTTCAGGAATCCTGTCCTGCATACACCAAGATAACAGTGGACGGAGGTGAGACACCCAACTAGGAAGGCTGGATAGTTCCTTGTCTGTGACGCATCAGCTGAGTACCCCTGGTCAAGGGAGGGAAGGAAACTCCCAATGGACAAGCTAGGAACCCTGTGCTCTCCTCCTAAGCAGAACCTATAAACTATTTAGTTTATCTCCATTTTACAAAGTTAGAGACTTCAACCCAAAGCCTGGAAAGTCTGCATTAAGCCATCTGCTTCATGCCATTTAATAAACCCAGGTTTCAGTGCCCTTACCTAAGGAAACCAGGACGCTAAATCAGTTGCTCTCAAAAAGATCTTTCTATTCCTATAAGCCCGTGAATCATTTGACCTGGCAGGAAATAAACAATTTTTCTCTAATAATTTCCACATAGCTTTGCTCTTCTTGGCTTTTATCTCCCCCCCTCGAACATGGGGGACAAATAAATAAAATTATATTCTGTCGGTAAAGACCATAAAATGGCCATTTAGTCATTAGTTGTTAGCATCACAGGGCTCTCTTCGCCCTCGGGCTGTTGCTTCACCCTTGTTTATGTCGCTCAGTTCCTTCAGTTTAGGAGACATTAAAAAGCAGAACTGGGCCGGCTGGTTTACGTTAGTGGTGAACTTTGTGCCTCAACTGTGTTGCAACCTCAGGGTTTACTCAACTCCACCTGGCAAGTCAGCTCTCTGAGATAAAGTGGATTTTCTCCCAGGGAAATCCTAAGCAGTTTATCTTCTTCTTCCTTTACTACTGGCACGCAGCTGGTTGGGTATTTAACAAACAGTCATCTGCCAGTGGGAGGTCATACGAAATGTTTTTAATTTAAAATGAGTGGAACACGCAGGGGGTTACTGTCGTGTAAGAGGGATGAAAGCCAGGGTCCAGGTCGTCTGGTCTGGAACCAACGTGGGAACTTTTACTCGGACACTATACTTCCTGTGTGTGTGTTGTGTTTCTGCACGTGTACATGTGTGCACGTGTGTGTGTGTGTTTTAGCATGGTGTGGGTGTGTCCCTGGCCAGGGGCAGAGAAACTCAATGAAAGAATCCTGGAAAACAGCCAGTGAGGACCCCAAAGCAGTTCTTATTTTCTGTATTCATGAGTAGTGTAAAATTTGAATCAATTTTTTTTTTTTTAATGTTTGGGATTCATTGAGGGTACAGAGAATTAAGTTATATTGATTGCATTTGTTAGGTAAAGTCCCTCTTATAATTGTGTCCCGCCCCCAAGAGGTGTGCCCTACACTGTGACCCCCCCATATCCCCCTCCCTCCTCCTCTCTCCCTGCTCACTCATTCCCCTACCCCTCACCTTGAATTAGTTCATCTACTGCCTTCATATTACATTGGATTCTTGCTTCTCCATTCTTGTGATGTTTTACTAAGAAGAATGTGTTCCACCTCCATCCAGGTTAATACAGTAATCATAGCGTGTGTGATGGTGTAAAGTCTCCATCTTTTTAAATGGCCATACAGTATTCCATGGTGTGCATAGACCACAGCTTGTTAATCCATTCCTGGGTTGGTGAGCATTTAGGTTGTTTCCACATTTTGATGAGTGCAAATTAAGCTACATCAATTTCTTTTTAAAAATATATTATTTTTCTTTTTGCTATATACTCTGAGAACAATAAGGACTAATTTCTTCTTCTTAAAATTCAATGTTTGTTTTTTCTCACATTTTCACCATTTTTATTCATTAATTTTGTGAGATGGTTTAAGGGGTTATGTAGGGAAAGGACAGGAGCTGTCCCCCTGTCCCCTGTGCACAGATCAGGATGTGCTGGGGGCTCCTGGAGGGTAAGAGAGGACAGAGTATCAGCCCAGCCTCCCTCAGATTTGTGTGGGGGCCCCCAGAATGGAGGATGGTGAGGGGATGGGTGTACCCCTCTGCCCAGGGTAGGGAAGCTATGATTACTGGTTAGGGACTTGTATCAGAAACAAGTTACAAACAAGTTATGTCGATCTTTTCCAACGCCCATATTAAGTTATTCTCTTGGAGAGAATTCCACTGATAGCAAGAAAATAATTTTAATACATTTATGTAGGAAAACAATGCCACGTAAGCCATGTAGAAAAAAAGCAGGATATGGACTGGAAGATTGGTGGGAGTGCTCAGCAAAGAAAACATTCATGCAGGGCGGTGCCTGTGGCTCAGAGGAGTAGGGCGCCAGCCCCGTATGCCATAGGTGGTGGGTTCAAGCCCAGCCCCAGCCAAAAACTGCAAAACAAACAAACAAACAAAAATTCATGCTGAATCTAAACAACTAAGAACCTACTACCTCCTCTGGATTTGTACCCGAAGGCAGAAGACGAGGGCTTTTCCAGCACCAGCCAATCCTAGTGTTTTACAAAGGGGTGGTCAACATGTAGAGAATACTTTGTAAACATTATGTACAATTTTGTAATGACTGTTTTGTAAATAAAGGTATATTTAGCTACAATTCCCATTTTCCCATGCACAGTGACTTCCTAGGGGACTTTTGAGACATCCTGTATTGCCCCCTAAAACATGTCAAAGACTCTGGATGTTGCAATAGCAGTTGAAGGAGAAAAGAACAGAAAAAGGATTTGCCTCTACAGGGTCCTCCAGTTCAAATCTGGAATCCAGGGCCAGGCAGGTGGCTCACACCTGTAATCCTAGGACTCTGGGAGGCCAAGGCAGGTGGATTGCCTGAGCTCAGGAGTTAGAGATGAGCCTGAGCAAGAGTGAGACCTCCATCTCTAAAACTAGCCGGGTGTCATGGTGGGCACCTGTAATCCCAGCTACGAGGGAGGCTGAGACAAGAGGACCACTGAGCACAGGAATTTGAAGTTGCTGTGAGCTATGACCCCATGGCACTCTACCAAGGGCAGCAAAGTGAAACTCTGTCTCAAAAAAAAGAGTAAAATCTGATATCAAATAACCTATTCAGATCCCAATATTCTGCTTGTGAGACATACTTTACCAGTGCAGGACTGTTTTTAAGCAGCTGATTAGGGCCATACATTTAGACAGATTTTGTTTCCTGGTTGTGTTGCTGTTGTTTCTTCCTAGACAATAGTGGATGGATCCTAATACTTGGAATTAGGTTGGAGTTAAGCTGTTGCCTAAAGGACTAGCCAAGAGGACTGGCATTTGGAAGAAGCATTTTAGTATCAATTTAGGAAGAAAGGTGGGTTCAAATAGCTGAGAGGTGAACAGATGGCAGTGCATGCTGGGAGTCCCTGGCAAAAAATCAGTCACTCAAAGGGGCCGCTGAATGGAATGCTTTTGTGTCCAGGTTGGGGGAGGAACAGAAAACTAAGACTAGCTTTGGCAGCTTCTAATATAAAATTTATTAAAGAGGAATGAATCTGATTATAAATAAATAACAATTTCTCATATCTCTGCTCAATTTCCTCAGAGACTTTTCCTATGAGAGCTGAGGCTCTTAAATCACTATGCTCCAGGAATAGGAAATTCAGATATGACAGTGGAGTTTCAACTGTTCCATGTCAGTAAGCTTTGAAAAGATGGTAGCAATCTAAGAAAAATATCTAAGCATGGAAAAGATATATTCCTTTCTAGTTAGGACAAAATCCCAGGGGAAAAAATGTTGTATAGGCATGGTGGTAATAAAAGGTTAGGCTCTTGACCTGCCCATTAAGAAAACCAGACCTCTGGACAGTTCTAGAAAGACCCATTGGAAGCTGTTTCCCTTTGTGGTAGAGGCTGTTTCTGCCAGATAACATGTGTTATCTAAAGGCAACCTTTGCTGCTTGGCTGGTCACTCTAAGCACACCTCTGACAAGGACACTTCAGAGGTAGCCACTGCTTCTGGACCAAGCCAGTTTCAAACCCCTTCTTTGCCAAGTAATGGACTACACTTCCTTATTCATGTTGGGGCCTGTCCCTAAAAGCTATCTAATAAGACTTCTAGCAGATAACAAAGATGATTCAAATTCAGTTTGAACCATGTTTCAGGAACCAACTGCAGTCAACAGTGGTGCATGTGCATTTCACATAGCCAAGACAGGTTAGGGAGGCTTTAAAACATCAGCTCTAGTTTCAAGGAAAAGACAGATGCTACTACTTTTCTCTGGGGTCATTAGGTTGCTGCATCCAAGGAGAAAACTGCCACCATGTCTGTCTAATCCCTATCTGTCACCCATCTCCCTATCCCCAGCAGGGTACCTGGCATGTGGCAGCTAACTGATGAAGGAGTGAAACTGAATTTGTGGGACAGGGTATGCTAATGGAGGTGATTGCCACCAAAATCGTCTGATATTTGCCAGCTGAGAACTCTTGGGCCAAGATAGTCCAGTAGCAGAAAGCAGGCCACTGTAACAATAATAATCATAATAATAATTAACACTTATGGAGGAATCATTGTATGCCAGGCCCTGCTAATAATCAAAGGTATCACTTCACATTTTCTTCAAAATCACCTTATGAGGTAGGGATAATTAGTGTTTCCATGTTACAGAAAAGAATAATGGAGAAAGAACATGAAGAAACTTGCTCAAGGTCTCACACACAGGGACACACATCTAGTAAGTCAGAGAGCTCGAAATCCAGCTCCAGTAGTGAATCCAGAGATCAGCAATCTCCAGAAACCCTGAAATTACTCTGTACTCTGACCATGTTGGAGACTGATTTGGATCAGTCTTGTACTTCTTACCAGCATGGATTTGATCCAAATCAGTCTCCAACATAGTCAGAGTACAAGATTTTTTTTTTGCAGGTTTTGGCCAGGACCAGGTCTGAACCCCCAGCTCTGGTATATGGGGCCGGCGCCCTACTCCTTGGAGACACAGGCACCACCCAGAAGTACAAGATCTTAGATTCAGCATTAAAGGTGAGACTGGACAGTGTTTTGTTTGGGGGGGACTGTCATGTGTGCTGTCATCTACTGCATCTCTGGACTCTATTTACTAGTCAGTGTTTTTCAACCTTTTTTAATCTCACAGCACACTTGAACCTATACGTAAACTTCCCCAGCACACTTAACTTATGTTGGTCAAAAAAAAAAAGAGTAGGCCGGGCATGGGGGCTCACACCTGTAATCCTAGCACTCTGGGAGGCTACAGCAGATAGATTGCCTGAGCTCAGGAGCTCAAGACCAGCCTGAGCAAGAGTGAGACCCCCATCTCTAAAAAATAGCCGAGTCTCCTGGGGGGTCGCCTGTAGTTCCAGCTACTTGGGAGGATTGAGGCAAGAGAATCGCTTGAACTCAACAGTTTCAGATTGCTGTGAGCTATGACAAAATGAGACTCTGTCTAAAAAGAAAAAATACACTTACTATACTTTGAACTTTATTCGAGAATAGTTTAATTGATTTTTTTTTTAATTTTCAAGGCATACCAGTGTGACACGGCCCACTTATTGAACATCACTGCACTGGATGCTTCCTGTTTCAAGCTGTAACAGTCACAATTTTCTCTATCATGGCCAAATGCCTTCTGGGGAGTGATGAGAAAAGGAGCAAAATCACCCCAGTTGTGAATCACTAACTCGAGGTACTGAAAACTCATCATCCCATAGAGTATCCTGTTTGTTCTAAGCCCTGTGTAATTCCAGTATCATTTCTCAAAGTTATTTACAGAAGTCTTCAAATATGTTTATTCATCATTTCCATGGGACTATGGATGCAGCTGCCCAAAAGATGAGATTATTCTAGAAGTGGGCAGAGACTGAGAGGGGAGGTCAAATAGCAAAGAGAACAAAAGAAGACACAGAGTAAATCAGGATTCTGTTCAATCACTCTCCTTCTCCTCCCAGTAGGGCCATGCTGCATAAGGGCCTTGTTCTTCCCTAGATTTGAGAAAACAACTAGGGACTGGAGAGCCCTCCTGGTGATGTCAAAACTTCTGCTGAGATTCCTAGAAGCCTTCAAGGCTGAAGAGGGAGGATGGAAGCCACTCTCATCTCTACTTACGTTTTTGCACATGGCATTCCCTCTGCTTAGAATGTTCCACCTCTATGTTCTCTTCATCACTTTCAACCATAGCCCCCAGGTCTAATACCCTGGTAAACATTACTGTTAGAAATCATCTTGGTGGGCGCAGTGGCTCACACCTGTAATCCTGGTCCTCTGGGAGGCCAAGGAGAAAAGATCATTTGAGCTCAAGATTTTGAGACTAGCCTGAGCAAGAGTGAGACTTCATCTTTACTAAAAATAGAAAATTAACCAGGTCTTGTGACAGGTGCCTGTGATCCCAACTACTGGCTCAAAGGAGTAGAGCACCAGCCCCATATGCCAGAGGTGGCGGGTTTAAACTCACCCCTAGCCAAAAACTGCAAAAAAAAAAAAAAAGAAAGAAAGAAAGAAAGAAAGAAATTATCTTGTTTATTTATTGGCTTATCTGCTGAATATCTGTCTTCACCACTCCCCACTCACCACTAGAATGCAAGCTCCATGAGGTGGAGACCCATCACCCTAATTTCTAGAAAACACCATGACTGATACATAATGAGTATCAATAAATGTGTAAAATTAATTCACTAATTCTAGAAGTTACTTTATTCAAATGTTTTACATGTCTCTTCATGAGCCACAGATAAACCACTCATGAAGTGATCTTTATTGGGCCATCATGACATGAGTCAAAAGGAAGAGTCTTAAGAGTCGAGTCACCAGACATCATATTATCGTACACCTCTGTCTGGACAGAGTGATTTAGGCATCCTAGTGACACCAGCAAATACTCCTGAACAAACTGTTGTCTGCCTGCCAAGATCTCCTTATCCTAGTGTGGGAATGCTGGTCTCCATATGACTCAGCAACTCTTTGCTCCTACTGTGTACTCCACCCTTGTTATTCCTTCATGTGAGGAGACTTCTGGGGCTTTGCCCAACTGACTCTGTGCTCACGCTTCGTTGCCTTGTCCTCTCTTCTTTCTCATTCATGAGCTCTCTTAGGGAATAGAAGATTTTATGTGGGATGAGGAAAAACACAAATGTAATAGAAAAACAAAACTGTGAAAATAAATGTTCTTAAGGAAACTATGAAATGACTATAGGTTGATTCATCAGTAGAAACACATGGAAACAATCAAATTCAACGGTTAAGAAACCTGAAACCTTTTCAATGTTTTATTCAGAATTACATATTTGGCTTTCAGCAATTTCATGCTAATTGCTCAAAGACCAAGGAAACGGCTTATTTATTGATGAAAAGATTCATGAATCATTCTTAAGGTTTTTTTTTCTGAATTATTATTAGAGAAACAAAAAATAAACCACCTAAAAAGAGCCTTGAATGGATGTCTCTGCAGCCAGGAAAATTCCAAATAGAGCTTGCATTCCAAAGGCTGAAGCAAAAGTGATGGCAAAGAGTGAGTTGCTATACTGACCTTGGTCCTCTCAGTCCACTCTAGATGTGGCCATCATTATGCAGAATGTCCAATCACTTCTGGCAGGCAGAACTTAGACGTTAACTTCAAGTTTTCTGCCCAGTTTTTATTTCTAGTACGCTGATGCTCTCTAGGCATAATGGCCATAACCATACCATATGGATGGACTTTACCTGATTAATCAATGATTCCAAAAACTACCTCCAAAAGTCACACAGTGACTATAGCCAAACTCTTTTCACACCAATATACATCACCAGGGCAACAAAATTGCAGTCTCTGTGAGAAATCCTTCCTCTGTGGGTTCCTGGTCAGGCCATTAATATACTCATTCTATCTTGTCTGTCTGTCTGTCTCTGTCTCTCTCTAATCCAATGAGTTACTCTTGCCTCTAAGGTCTTTAGATTCCTTTGGAATTGTGAGTTCAGAAAACAAGCTTTAGATTCTCTGATGTAACACCTCCACCTGAACATAAAAGGAGAGGCAAAATATCAACTGTCAAGCCTGTGTTTATAAAGTAGACTGAAAAAATGAGAGGCTTCTAGATTTAGCCGAAACAACATTGACTTGGTAGCTCTGATAGGTTAAATACGCTGGATGATAGACTGTTAGATTTCAACCTATATAGTCAAGCAAAGCCAAAGATCTTACTTGTTAAGCAAATGTAAGAAAATATAGTGTTAAACCTTGGCGTAATGAACCCCGTAACACAGGGATGTACCATAGGGATTAGCTTTGGAGGACTTGCTGAACTTCAGGGGAAAAGTGTCTTGGCATTTGGTGAGCTCATTTTGCAGAAATAAAATTTGAAAAGATGTCCAGCAACAAATGTCTTTAAAGGAAGAAAATTAAAGGGAGAATGTTGTGAGAGAAAAAAAAAAAGTGCACCAAACCCTTGTAAAAAGTAGCAAAAAACGTAGGATTCAAAACTATTATAATAGAAGACAGATGATTGCCATAGGGGAGAGAGACTGAACTCAACTCCAAATTACAGCAGACACCTGAAGATTTATAACCAAGGAGGAGAGTGAGGATGTCAGTGCATGAAAATTTAGTAAGGATAAATGATTCTTGCTAAAGTGACTTGGCAGGACTATTTGCAAAACCTGGGCTCAACAGGCCAAATTAGAGGCCTCGTTGATGAGAAGAGGGCTCAGTGGGGCCTGACTAAAGGCCGCTCGAGGGGACAGTCTTTGTCAATTGCATGTGATTGACAGAAACTAGAACCAAGATCCACTGCCCCACGTAAAGTTGGAGAAAATTCTATATGCATGGTTTATAAAGATAAAAAGGACCTAGCGAAAGATATCTGCCCACCACATCACCGAGGGGCTTCCAGAGTATCTGGAACGGGACATCACGTAGTAAGGGCATCAGAAAGCTGCCGTTAAGAGCACCCGAATGAAAGTATGTCTGAATCATGAGACAGCGGTCATAAAGCCAGGAATTTGTGGTGATCTTAATTCATCCACTCAACAGTCACTCAGCAAGTATTTATAGAGCGTCTACCACACTGTAAAAAAAAAAAATTTTTGTTCTCATGGAGCATATATTCTGGAGGGGAAAAAAGAGGCAAGAAAATGTGTAGCTAGTCCGTACCCAGTGGCTCAGGCTTATAATCCTGCCCTCTGGGAGGCTGAAGGAGGAGAATTGCTTGAGTTCAGGAGTTCGAGACTAATCTGAGCAAGAGAGAAATTTGTCTCTAGTACAACTAGAAAAATGAGCCACGTATAGTGGCAGGTGCCTGGAGACCCAGCTCCTCAGGAGGCTGAAACAGGAGGATTGTTTGAGGTTGGAGTGAGCTCTGATGACACCATTGCACTCTACTCAGGGCAGCAGAATGAGACTTTGTCTCAAAACAGAAAAAAAAAAAAAAAGTTCCAATTTCAAATATATGTCGGCAAAAGGATATCATGGAGAGAAATTGGCAGCATAGCGGGTGTGGTGTGATCTTAAAATTAAGAAGAGGACAGTTGATTCAAGACCTACATGAAATCAAGGAATAAACTACGTGCATATCTAGGAAAGGAAGAGGTTAATGAGGACAATTGTCTGATTTCTGAACCAATCCCTGACTGAAGGGTACAGGCTGATTTTGCTGCTGATCTCATATGCTCCGTTCTTCCTCCCTTCCTCACTCAGGTTTGGGCTTCAAGATCCTCTCTTTGAGCTGCATTCTCTGTTGGTCTTTTCCTTGTCTATGTTGGAAACCCTTTCCTGTATCCTCACAGCCTTCTATCTCCCTTGTCAAGATAGTTATCACACTTCATGGCATAACTTGAATGGTTTTCTTTCCTTGTTACTCAGCAAGGGCTGAAAAGATCTCCCCGTGCCACTCAACACTCTTCCTCTGGCCTCCAGCACGGCGAGGAGGCAGTGTGCTGCTGGTTCTTTCACTTTCCTATGTGTGCCCTCGGGGAAGTTATTCAGCCTCCCTGTGCCTCAGTTTCTTCATTTTTAGAATGGGAGAATAGACCTAGTGAGTGCCTGGCACTGAGTGCTTGACAAGTGACTCCAACAATCACTGCCTCCCGCAAAAACGTTTCAGCCCACGGGCAGTGCTTCCTTCCCTAACTGCACATCAAGGACACTGCAGGCCAATGAAATGAGCAGGAATTTCAGACTCAGATAAAGCTGGTTCAGTTTGAATACTAGTTCAGGATTTTGTAATTAATAAAGGGGGATAAAAATCTTTCTTTCCAAAGTTTGGTGAGGGTTAAAAGAGAACATACTTAGGGGCCCAAGATACAGTAGGTACTCAACAATGATTATCCCACCATCACCTTTACCCCACTCATCTACTTTGAGACCGTCTGACCCTGTCTCCCAGAGTAGAGTGCAGTATCATCATAGTTCACAGCCCCCTTAAACTTCTGGGCTCAAGCCATCCTCCTGCCTCAGCCTCCCAAGCAGCTGGGACTCCAGGACCCACCACAACACCTGGATAATTTTTATATTTTTATTAGAGCTGGGGGAGAGGGTTGGCCGGGCTGTCTTAAATACCCGAGCTCAAGGTAGCCTCCCACCTGGACCTCCCAGAGTGCTAAGTTATCCTTCCTTTGCACTTCACCCTCTGATGTCTTATAAATATCCTTTGCATTGTCATTTAACCTTTCCTTTGGCCCACACTCTGGCTTCCCGGTAAATTGTAAGTTCTTTGGGGTAGGACTACCCATTTCATTTCTCAGAGATTCTCATATTGCCTTGCACAAGGCCATTCCCAGAGTAGACACTCGATATGAATTGAATGAATAATAAATAAGGGAAAGAGAGAGAGAAAGAGAGGGAAAGGGGTTTTGTTAAGTCACGGGTTATATGAATAATAGGCCTACGAATGGCTCATGAAAATCAATGTAAATGACTCATGCAAATGAGCCAACTGAAATATATTTAGGGCTCCCTTAGGGGGGGAAATTTCATTTCCATTCCTAAGATAAATATCTATCTGTTCAGTATTCCTTAGATATAGTCCTGCCTGAAGAAAGAGGTAACCTCTCAAGATCTATTCCTGATCTATTATATTCTCTCTCTCTCTTTCTCCATTTCATCAATTTATCCATAAACTTAGAGAGAAGACAACAGCATTGCCTGGGTGAGATGCATATTTTTCCACATGGTACAAAGGAAATATTCCAAGAGATAACACAGTTATAGTTCAAAGTATTACTAAGAAAAGCCAGATATACTTTTATTAGATGAAAGAATCTCACTGCAGATTTAAAAATCTGCTATTTTAATACAAAACAGGAAAACTTTGAATTATGCAAAAAAAAAATAATGCATAGCTTCTGGTGATCATAAAATGCATTACTAAAAAGGCCATTGCTTAGAGCTACTATGGTTAATCTGAGTGCTGAGAGGAGATGGGTTTAAATAACTCTAAGGGAAAGTGGCTTGACATATGGCAAAAGAGACCTATTTCACAAAATAAGCCCACCAAATTCAAAGCAAGGAATCAAGGAATTCACAGAGCTCCCCGACAAAAGCAGAAATTAAAAAAATTTAATCTGTGACATCTCTGGTCTATTTCTCCTTAAATATGTAAATACAGTCATGTTTCTCCCTATTGGAACCAAGGACACTTGGAAGATCTATAGACATCTGTTCATGGGTCATAATTACATAAAATGTTTAAATTTTTGCATATTAAAGTAAAAGATAATATTTTAAGCCTTTTATAGTTTTGACAACAGAACTGTTGGTTTTCTATTGCTGCTGTAACAAATTACTGTAAACTTAGTGGGTTAAAGCAATAAAATTTATCATCTTACAGATCTGGAGGTTCTGGAGGTCAGAAATCTGTCAAAGGTCTTGCTAGGCTAAAATCAAAATGTCAGCCAGGCTGGGCCCCTTTCTGAGTCTCTGAAGAGAATCATTTTCTTGCGTTTGCAGCCTCAAGAGGCCATCTGCCTTCCTGGACTTGTGATCTCCTTCCTCACGGTCCAAGCCAGTGATGGAGCATCTCTCTGAATCTGCTCTTCTCCTCACAGCTCTTCCCTTGACCATATTGCCTGGAAAGGTTCTCCAGGTATAAAGATTCCAGCTGTTGCCTTGGGCTCACCTGAATAATCTCCCAGTTTCAAGATCCTTCATCACATCTGCAAAGCTCTTTTTCCACGAAAAGTAACATATGCACAGATTCTGAGGATTATCTTGGGGGAGCCACTTCATTCTGCCTAACGTGAAACTCTATTACATTTATAACTGGAAACTAAAAAAATAGTGTCTTGAAATAATACTTTTACTTTGCAAATCATCATTTCTCAAACTGGAGCGGGTGGATTACCATCTTGAATATTTGTGATATTTTTAAGGTGTTTCTTTGTTTGAGAAAAACAGACAGGTCATTTTTTCTATCAGTTCTAGACCTGATGTCTAATTAGAGAAAAGATTCCTGTGGAAACATTTAACTTTGTTCAGCTCCAACCACAATGACCCCATCTGATGGGGATGTGATCTCGAAAATAGATATTTTGAATTCAAGAGGGAGAGATAGTATCCAAATGTTTTCCAATTCTGGCAAACCAGCTCAGCAATCATTTTCTTTTCATTTTTAAATATCAGATTCTATGAGGGCACTTATTATTACATTGTTCTCATTTGTAAGGTAAAGTCTGAGTTGTAACTGAGTCCTTCACCCAGTAAGTATTCCATATTCCCAAGCCTTGTACCCGTTGGGTGGGAATGTACTGAACCTCTTCACCCTTCCCACCTGCTTGAATTGAATTGAGTTTTTCTCTCATGTGAGCATGTAGTTGTTAATCTACTAGTTTCAATTTAGTACTGAGTCCATGCGATGCTCATTTTTCCAATCATTTCATTTACTCATTTATTTATTTATTTATTTATTCATTGAGACAGGAGTCTCACTCTGTCACGCTGGATAGAGTGCCATGTATCATAGCTCACAGGACCCTCAAACTCTTGGGCTCAACTAATCCTCTTGCCTCAGCCTCTGGAGTAGCTGGGACTACAGGCACCCACCACAAGGCTGGACTACTTTTTCTGTTTTCAGTAGAGATGGATCTTGTTCTTGCTCAGGCTGGTCTTGAACTCCTTGAATCCACCCTCTTTGGCTAGGGTTAAAAGCATAAGCCAACATAACCGGCCTTGTTTTTCCATTCTTGTAATACTTTACTTTGGAGTGTGTTCTCTAAATACTTCCAGGTTGTTACAGAAGATACAAAATCTCCAGTGTCATCATTACCTGGAGAGAGAAGGGTCCATAAGATACTTCTTCATGGAATAACACAGGAAGAAGACTTTTCCTAAGGGATCGTGGCCCTGAAGGAACTCAGCGTTCCCGGTCTTGTCCCTGCACTACTTGGTTGTACAGAAGAAGCAGGATATCTTGGATCAACCAACACTAGGAGCAGAAGCAGTTTCCAAGTTGCAGTGGAAGAGGTTATCTGAGGACAAGAAGCAGTGGCATGACGTCAGAGATGAATGGAAAGTAAAATCCTAAGAATGGTGATCCTCAACCCGGGGTCTGTTGATAAACTTCTGGAGACCTCTGAACCCCCTAATATTCTGAGTCCTGATTCGTTTTTCTTAAGATAAAAAAATCCTACAGTTCATAAGATTCCCAGAAATAGGTCACTCCAAAGGGATTGAAAACTACTGTTCTCATGTGAAAAAAAAAAAAAAGAAAAACTACTTGAAAATTTTGAAAGATGTGACAACCAAAAAATAATGTAGAAAATTAGAATGGATGACTGCAAAGACGAGAGCACAGGAGGTATATTTATGTGTTCATGCGAGTAGATGCTCGTAAAACCCTTGTTTCCAGACTATGAGGCAGCCTATTGTAAAGGGTGCTATTATTACACAGAAGGTAATATGAGGCTCATTCACAGCTCCCCAAATGCCCCGTTCCCATTCGATTAACCCAGAATAAAAAGGAAAAAAAGATGCCACTCTCAGATATTTTTTATAGCTTATTTTTAATGATATAGTTTACTACCACCGTCCCCACCAGTGGGCACCCCCCAAAAGAAGTGTATCACCAGAAAAAATGCAGTGGAACTCTCTACCCCAGAAATAGAAAGAGGGTCAGACCAGTTTTCTGGAAATATTTATTCCCACTAGCCTCTGTTTAATATGATGAATGCCAAATCCTACAACTGAGTCAACATACTCTGATCTTTCATTGTGTCCTTTGAAATCACTTGTTCTCACATATATAGTTTGGGCTTCCAAATCTCTGCCATCCCATTATAAATACAGCTCCTTCACGTTTTGTTAAAGCACGCCATGTTACTTCTTGGATTCCAATCACCCAACAGAAGGTGCATTGACTTTGCCTGGGAAACAGGGACAATGTCTGATTGTAAAAATTTATGGCCTCCCCTCCCTCCCCTCAGAGTATTTTAGACATCTAAGAAAGTTAAAGCCTGGGGGGGAAGATAAACAAGCTGCTTGGAATACACACATAATCACATACCCTAGTTGTAAACATTATTGCTATCATCTTGCCAGGCCATGCAGAAAGCAAATATTTATCCCCCTGTAACTTACACAAACATTCTCCTCTTCGTCTCCACCAATGCCTAAATGCTTTGAGCGAGAAATACGTCGTCTGGCAAAAACATACCAAGATAATCACGTGTAAAGTGGCGCGATTGCATCCTGCTTTTATTAATAAATGAGGCAATCAGTGTGAGGCGAATCGATAAACCTCACAGAAAATGACATCACCAAAATTCTAAAAATAGCACAGCACAAATATATATATATATATATATATATATATATACGTGTTTAAAGAATATTTTTTGGTGGTTGGAAAACACATTTAATTCTTTAGAAAGTAAGAGACTTGTACACACACATATACCATAGGCATACACACGAGGGCTGTCCAGAAAGCACCCAGCCATGTAACATGAAAAATAGAGCTGGACGTGGTTGGATACTTTCTGAAAAGCCCTCCTATGTACATATATATGTGTATACATACCTATACCTATTTCACACTGTATCCTGTATCTATAAGCACCTCAGAAATCCAAGAAAAATTGACTCTACAATATGGGCCAGAGGAAAGAGTTAAGGATTTGACACAGAGCAGACCTGTCACCCGGATTAAAATTCTCTATTTGCTACTCACCAGCTAGTGGATTTGGGACAAAACATGTTACTTCTTAGAGGCTCGGTTGTTTTCCTCACATATAAATGTACTTGGCACATGGTAGGCTATGGGTAAGTGAAAGATGTTATTATTAATTGTATAAGTGACTAATGAATTTACCAGACACTGAGATCCTCCCCTCTCCCCCCCGTACCAGCATGGGGCCCTGGACATACCCAGACTTATTATAGTAGGTATATATTTCAGTTCACATCATTTATTTTTCTTTTTCTCACTTAAATTTATATGCTGAGGCCTCATCCTACCCATTGAAGATACTTAAATTCAGGTAAATCAGAGTCTTTTCCATCTTTTCTCAGGGGCTATGCCGTGATTGAGAGAGTATTCAAAGGAAAAGTAAGTTTAAGTTCACGGTGTAGGAAAGGAAAACAATAGATGATCTATTTCAAAACACTATGTTAAGTACTAGTGCAGTGGGATGATATTTTGAAATAATAGCATCGTTTCCTAATCAGAATCTCATGCTTTTGCCCCATTTCAGAATTATGGGAATCCTTGCCAAGAGGATATTCTAGCAAAAAGCAGAGTAAAAGCTTTTGAGTTTCAAAAGCCAAGCACCAAGGGGACTCAGAGAGGACAAAGTGAATTAGATGGAGACTCTGCACGTGCCCCTTCCACCCTCCCCCCGTCTCACTGTCTACTACAAGAGAGGATGGCTTCCTTAGAGTGTGGGAGGAGGAAGAGTCAGAATAAACAGAGAAGAAATTACATGTAGCTGGGTCAATAGGAAGGGTCAACGTGCAGCAAAATAGAAATGCCAGGACCTCAAAAAAAATGTAGAGCTCTCGGGATGGAAGAATTTGTGTTTTCATCCCTTGTGGATCCCTGGAGAAGCACTCAGAGTGCAGAAAAGAAATAACAGCGTGCTGCTAGGATGGGGCCAATATCTAGGACGGGGCCTCTGGCAGCCTTGGTGGATTAACAGATGGTCTCATGTTTCTGAGAGCCATCCAGCAAGAGACAGGTCTCAGCACCCCAGCCATTCCCCTTTTTCAGCCCAGCCTGGGAACATAAGTTTTTGTGTGCCCAGGAAAGGCATCAGAGCTGGGAGTTTTACTGAACATGAAGATACTTCAAAGATGGGAACAAGCCTCTGAGAGGCTGGGGCAGGTGGATCACCTAAGCTCTGAGCAAGGTGATCAGGAGACAAGCCTGAGCTAGAGCGAGACCTCGTCTCTAAAAATCACCAGGTGTTGTGGTGTGTGCCTGTAGTTATAGCTACTTGGGAAGCTGAGGCAAGAGGATCGCTTGAGCCCAAGAGTTTGAGGTTGCTGTGAGGTATGACGCCTTAGCATTCTACTGAGGGTGACAAAGAGAGACTCTGTCTCAAAACAAACAAACAAACAAACAAAAAAATGGGAACAAGAGCTGTATTATAGTCACATCTGAACCAACAACCAAAGTTCCAGAGATGACAATGGCCAACAAGTGGAGGCCAGCAAGGAGAGATGACGGTCAAAACCACGTTCTCTACCCCATACGCTTTGGGGCTAGAAAACCTCAGATAAATGACAGGAAGGAAAAGTATCCTGACTTGTCTGAGCTTAGGTAATAAGCAATAGAATGAGTGGTGCCTGTGGCTCAAAGGAGTAGGGCGCCAGCCACATATGCCAGAGGTGGCAGGTTCAAACCCAGCCCCGGCCAAAAACTGCAAAGAATAAAAAAAAAAAAAAAGAAAGAAAGAAATAGAATGAGGGTTCCAAATGTAAATTAAATTGTGCAGCTGATGTGTGCCTATTGCACTAAGATCATGGTGTATCCAAGTCCCAAAATTCTGCAGAGAGGCTGGAGGAACCAGAACAGGGAGCTTGACCTTAGGACTGAAGGATGAAAAGTTCTTCCCAGGATCAAGGGTGTTCTGGACAGAGGGAAAGCCACACAGAGGTACAAAAATGGGGGTGGTGAGCTGAGCTTGGGGGGTAGCAAGTAAGTTGGTCTAACTGGTCTCAAGGACAGGAGAGGGAATGGAAGAAGGTGCAGCTGGAAAGGAAAACCTGGATGACACCGCAGAGACCATTAGAGAACACCCACGGGCTTACAGAGGGACATTCCGGCAAATATGCAAAGAGTGATTTGGGAAGGAAGGATGAGAGGCCCATACTAAAACTGGAGACCACAAGTCCAATCTAACTCAGAAAGAAAAAGGAAACAGAACAGACTAAACGAGAAAGCAAATAAGAATGAAACAGGGCTGGGCACAGTGGCTCATGCCGGTAATCCTAGTACTTTGAGAGGCCAAGGTGGGAGGATCACTTGAGGCTAGAAGTTCAAGACCAGTCTAGGCAACATAGTGAAACCTCCATCTCTGCAAAAAAAAAATTTTTTTAATTAGTTGGGCATATTGGTGTGTGCCTTTAGTCCCAGTTACATGGGAGGCTGAGGCAGGAGGATTGCTTGAGCCCTGGAGTTGGAGGCTGCAGCAAATTACGATTGCAGCACTGCACTCTGACCTGGGCCACAGAGAGAGACCTTGAGATCCTGTGTCTGAAAAAAAAAAAGAAGAAGCAGAAGAATGTACTTACTACATCTAAGGCAGAAATGAATGTAAATGGCATTTGTTTAACTCCCAATTATATTATTTTGATTTTGTTGTTCAAAGAATAGAGTCCCAAGATCAGAAGGCTTGTGAGAAACTCTCCTATAAAATACCTGTATACTGATTTGGCATTTCCACTCAGGTAGGAAGATGTCCCCACTTCTGCACCAACTTTTTTCTTTGAGGCATTTTTAAAGAGGAGCTGTGTGCTCTTAGACATGAATGTGGTCCCCTTTCAAGCCGTGTTTGCTTTTTCCATCAAAGGCAGATTTTTCAGTGAGATCTAACTCAGAAAGTAATGCTCTTTGGGGCAAGTACAAAATTTCTAAGGATTTCCTTTCTTATTGGCAAAGATATTTCTCATTTGGTTATGATTCTGCTTCTCCGTTCGTGTTTGAAGCTATTGCAATTTGGTCTTCTTATTGCACGTGGTCATGTGGTGAGAAGAGGAATTCAGTGTTTCCAAAGCAGCTGGGGAAACCTGCAGCAAGATGGGGCAAGGAAAACACCTTGTTTGCTCATTTCAATTCCTTTCCATTCCCCTAGTTACATGTGGCCACTTCTTCCTGGGTGCCTTTGAGTTGGCTGCTGTGGAGACAGTGAAATTGCTGGAATAGAAAAAGCTTTTATGTGGACAGAGAAATAAATACTTACAAAGCCAAGCTGAGTTCTTTAGTGCCAGCAGAGTTGAATACTTTTCTTGGGTCCTACTACGCCCAAATGCACCCTCAGTAAGCGGTTCTTGCTTGCATGAATGCTGGGTTCCAACATGAGATGTGTCTTCATCATTGTGACAATGGTACACGGAGGAGGGGAAGAGGGGGATGGCATGGGCTGACCACCCTATTTCTAAGGCCTACAGATCTGAAGCAGTATTTTCCCTAACATTTTTCTTTATCAAATCTTGCTTTTTTTTCTTTCTGTTTTAAAAGTAGTATCATCATATGACTCAAAATAAACTGAAAAGGAGGGGAAAATAGCACTTAGAGGATGAAAATGGAGAGAGGCTGCCCTACACAGCAAGACTGGGGCGTACCTAATATGTGGCACAGAGTGGACATGGGACAGCCGTGGCAGCACAGAAAGAAGAAAGGGATTGTGGTATTGATAATCCTGTGCTACGCGTGGTCCAAAGTATTAGGTATCCCATGACCTGCAGATAAGGGTGGAGGAGGTCACACCAGACCCGGTGGAGCTGCTTTCCAGGAAGATGAACTCATGGGAGGAGGAGCAGTAGCAGATTAGGGGAGAGTCTCTCGCTTATATTATGGGATATCACCTAGCAAACTGGAAGAGCTGGATATCAGACTCTAGGAAAGAGACCCCCATGAGAGGAGGCTTTTGAACTAATGAGTATTAGTCCTTCCCCTTATCTAATCTGGGGCCAGGAAAAAAAATAACACTATGAAATGGAAGAAGCGAGACCCCAGGACTGTCCTCTCTGCTCAGCTCTAGTAGCTGAGGGGCCTTCGGAAGCGGCCTGAAGCTGGGGCCCAAGTCTTGCAGTTGTACGGCGTGGATGTCGCGAATGAGTAGCAGGATTGGTTACCTCTGTGTTCAGGGATGGGGATGTGCTTGCCTCTCCCTGACGTGACCCGAGCCGGGGTCTAAGCTGTGGGACATGGGTCGTGGACGATGAGCTCTTACCTCTCCATTCTCCACCTGGTCCACGCTGCTGGACTCTGAGTTTTGGCAGAGCATTAGGTTGTACTAGAGAGAAACTTCCTTGTGCAGACTTCCTTGCATATAAGTGGACCATAAGATTAAGATCTGGACTGTGGAATATAGGTAAAACGTCACGTGGTGGCTGGCAGGAGCTTGCCTTGACAGGAGCACGCACATGTGCTTGGCTCTCTAACTCCCTCCAGCCTCCTCCCCAAACAGAAAAGCCTCTGTCTCAGACAGTAAAATTGAGGCCATACAGGGCAGAGTCAGGGAATGGAGTAAGGTGTAAAGGGAATATAGGGCCTCTGGCACAATGGGACATTATGCCAGACTTTTCCATTAATTAGAAATAAGCATTTATCTTTTTTTTGAAATTTTTCTGTAGCTTACATCAAAATAATTCACAAGGGCAAGTTCTATCCAGGGAAGAAAACACACTAGTCAAGTGTTTAACTCAATTCTGAAGATTCCAGCTAGGGGCTCCGGGGTGGGACATTTCAATGGACTTGATTTTGTATCCAGCTACTGTAATCTTCAAATATTTGCATCATAGAATGCAATAGAATAGAATATTTGCATCACCCAGCAGCTTAATTATAATTCTAGTGTGACTTTCCGTAGAGCAAGTCCGCAAGGAAAGCCTCTTCTGACCCAGTAATGTAAGAGCCCAGTTCCCCTGACAGTTATAATACGGCATATTGATACGAGTGGTCTGGTTTTTACTATAATTTCCAGGAGCCCTTTCTGGAGAAGATATGTCTTCGAGTGGACTGAGCAAATCAGGTTTCTGCAACCTTCTCAGCCAGTTCCTGTACTGGGCAAACTCTCCAGGATTGTGGCCACCTGGAAAGTCCCTTTACATAATCTCCCTTCCTCCCTTGCCACTTCTGCCACCTTGCCTCCTGCTTTCTGTTCTAAACTTTAACAGTCACAATCACGATGCAATCACCTGGTTTAATTAAGCGAGTATGGTATAGTGTGTTGGGCTAGCTTAGCTCTCAGTAGCCCAGAACATACGGCACGCTAAGAATACGAGGGATAAACATGAATTCGGTATCCCGTAATGATTTTCAAATGTATTTTATTTTTAGAAAATATTGTAGAGATACACAAAATTATAATGGATCGACTGCAGAGCTGGGATGAAAAGACGATTCTAGAGTCACGCTACCCTGGAGATTAATTCCCGACTACACACACCTCCTTAGCAGCTCTGTGACGCGGGGAGAATTCTTCAATCTCTCTAAGCCTCAGTTTCCTCCTCTGTAAATCAGGAAAGATCACAGGAGGGGGTCCTTGGGTTCCTTCATGATTACATTAGTGTAGCACCTCTAAAGCTCGGAGAACAGTGCCTGATAACACACTAAGTTACTGGCTGCTGTTCTTCTGAGGATTGAAACAAGCCATGTAAAACACTTAATGTTCTGACTGGCAGGAATTTGCATCCGATGTTAGCCATTACCATAATTATTAGCCAGAGTCACTCACTGTCCCTTCTCCTTGTTCAGCCAGCAAAGGGGCAGGGCTGGAGGCAGCAGGGAGCGGCCTCTCGCTGTTTCAGCAGCTGTCTGGGTAAACAGGGCTTCAGCTGTTACTGAGCTGTTCTCCCGGAGAGGGCTGGCCCCGCTCTGATAAGGGAGGGGTGTTATCTCCAACGAAGGCCTTTTATAAACTCAGAGGAGCAGCAGTCCCCTCCACTTCCCTCCCTAGTCTTTAGGGAGCAGACCCAGGGAAGGGCCAGGAAAGCTTGCTTAGTAACTGCAAAGCTCTGCACAGGCTGAGCCCACACAACACAGTCCTCACAGAGAGCCATTAGCAAGGGCTCCTCACGGTGCCTGGACGTCTTGTCAACGTGGTTTCTTTCCTCTGTGTTCCGTGGAGCTGAACATTGGTCCTCTGAAGACGACGGCAACGATGGCCTTTATAACTCAAAGCACTTGACATGTAAGCATCTTGAAAAAAACACAAAACTTGCATGTTCGTGATACAGATATTCACAGGCATCATTATGAGAGCATTTTTAAGATCACAGCAAAATGGAGTGGCAAGCACAGAGAGTCCTCATTATCCCTCTGCCCCCCCCCATGCACAGGTTTCCCCCCCACCCCCCCGCCAGCATCCCACACCAGAGTGGTTCTTGTGTTCGAAACCTACATTGACACGTCTTCACCCAGAGCCCAGAATTTAAAGTTCACTCTTAGGGACCTCCTTTCTGTGGGTTTGGACAAATATATCTCATGTATCATGTATCCTCATTGTATCCTACTTACCAAGTAGTTTTATGGCCCTAAAAATCCTCCGGGCTCCGTCTATTCGTTCTTCCTTCCCCCCTAACCTCTGGCAACCGCTGGCCTTTTTATTGCCTCCACTGTTTTGCCTTTTCCAGAGGTCACACAAGCGAAATCACACCGTAGGCAGCCTTTCCAGACTGGCCTCTTTCACTTAGTAACAAGCATCAAAGTTTCCTCCTTGTCTTTTTGTGGTTTGATACTTCATACATTTTTAGTCCGTTATACGTAATAGTCCATTGTCTGGATGTTTCCCAGTTTGTTTGTTCATTCCCCTATGGAAGGACATACTGGTTACTTTCAATTTTTGGCAATCATAAATAAAGCTTCTATAAACATTTCTCTGTGGGTTTTTGTGTGGACATAAGTTTCCAGTTGTGCTGGGTAAACAGTGAGGAGCGTGACTGCCGGATCATGTGAATGATGGGGTAAGAGTATGTTTAGTTTTGTAAAAACTGCCGAACGGTCTTCCGAAGTAGCTGTACTATTTTGCATTTCCACTGGCAATGAATGAGAGTTTCTGTGGCTCCACATCCTCACTAGCACTTGACACTGTCAATACTTTGGATTTGACCATTCTAATAGTGGTATGTTATTGTCATATTAATTTGCAGTTCCCTGATGACATAGGATGTCAAGCATATGCTTATTTGCCATCTAAATCTCTTCTTTGGTGTGGTGTCCGTCCGGGTATTTTGGCTATTTTCTTCTTGCATCATTTGTTTTCTTGTTGTTGAGTTTTTTGTTTTTGTTTTTGTTTTTGTTTTTTTTTTGCAGTTTTTGGCTGGGGCTGGGTTTGAACCCACCACCTCCAGCATATGGGGCCGGTGCCCTACTCCTTTGAACCACAGGCACCACCCCTTTTTGTTGAGTTTTAAATGTTTCTGGTATATTTTGGATAGCAGTCTTTGATCGGATATGTCTTTTGCAAATCTTTTCTCCCAGTTTTCTCATTCTCTTGATATGATGTTTGCCATGATATTTCTTGTAAATGCCTTTCCTGTTTTGCAGTAGGTCTGTTGCCTTTTTGTCATCCACAGAAAGAACACAAATTGATGGCAGAGGGAGAGAGACCACAGTTGAATAAACAACACATATTGCAGACACACCGACACACTCAACTCAGGAAGTGCAGAAGAGCTCTTATGGGCTGAATGTTTACAACCCGGTTTTCTGGGACTGGCTAAGAGCATGTGATACCAGAATATGGGAGCAATATGTGATCACAGTGCTTTATAAGAGATTATTCAATATAAATTCTTTTAGGAATATAGTTCAAAGACAAATGTCACTCTGATAAGTCAAGTCAATCACATAAAATCTGATAAGAAGACTATTTTGGATAATGAGGGGAGGAAGTTACAAGGAAGCCCACTTCCTCCTGGAAGACTAGAAACAACTGAAGCCTTTGTTTCCAACTTAAAACAAAGGCTTCTTAGAGAAATGCAAGTGGACTTCATGGGACCCTAAAGACCTTCTGAGACTGGATAAAAACTTATTTTGATTTTTTAAAAAAGGTCAAAAGTGCATAAATCCCTGAATCTGTCATAAAAGAATAATCTGCGATGGCTTTTTCCATGCTTTTGAGCATGGAAATTTCTGGGAAGTTATGCATGGAAGCAGGTCTTGGGTTACCTACCTGTGCTGTTCCTGACTTGTGGAAATTGTACATGGACATATCCTAGAAGTTGCCATGTGAAGCAAGAAGCTAGAAGGAGATACCTTTTTCTCAGGTATAATGCCAAGTGTCAGACATACACGTCTACAAATTTAATATAAAATTCTGAGTTTACATATCAAACATAGGGAACGTACTTTCTAAGGTCGCTCATTGAAAGGATCAGTTCTGGCTTGGTGCCTATAGCTCAACCGGCTAAGGTGCCAGCCACATACACCTAAGGTGGCGGGTTCGAATCCCCAGCCCGGACCCGCCAAACAACAATGATGGCTGCAACCAAAAAATAGCTGGGCGTTGTGGCGGGCGCCTGTGGTCCCAGCTACTTGGGAGGCGGAGGCAGGAGACTCGCTTGAGCCCAGGAGTTGGAGGTTGCTGTGAGCTGTAATGCCACAGCACTCTACCCAGGGGGACAGCTTGAGGCTCTGTCTCAGAAAAAAAAAAAGAAAGAAAGTATCAGTTCTTAGAAGAGTCTGAGGCTCAAGACTGAGTGTGAGAGTGGCCATTCACTTTGGCCCTTCTTCATCTGACCCACCACAAGGGCAGAGCTATGCAGTACTAGAAGTCCAAGGAATGAATCCCAAGAGGCTTCCAACTTCAAGATACCCTATGCTCACATTACTTAATGTCACAGAGGCCAATACAAAAGGGTGTAAAGCCTCCACTCTCAGTTCTAGACAGAAAGCTATGTCTGGCTCTTCAAGCAAGGCTTACAACTGTGTCTCTAGGTGGACATTAACCCAGCAGAGCTTCTTGGGTTTGGTCTCTCTCTTCCTATAGTGTATCACATAGAGGAAACAGCACATCAGAGCACAGAGCTTCTGGGATTAATCACAACAGCTTTTGAGAAACATAATTTAGCTCTATACTCAATGGTTCATGCTGGGCCTTATGGCAAATATCAACAGCCGTACTAAAAACCTAATGTTTCATTTTTACTTCCCTTCAACAGATTGTTTATATAATTCTGAAATTTTTAAATTTGTTATTTTAAAAAATACTCTAAAAAGTACACTGCATCATAGATAATAAAGAAGGCTGTCATGTTAAAGATCATTAGTTCAAACTCTCCGTTATGGAGAAAAATAAACTGGATTCAATTAAGATGAAGTGTTTTTTTAAGCAAGTTTGTGATAACTATCCAGCTCTACATATACCAATGATTTTATTCAAACTAAAAGTCAGGGTATGACAGATTCTTGCTGTTTTGCTATCTCAAAGCCCATTGACCTTTCTTTGGGGCCTCAATTTTCCTCAGGGGAACCCCTGCCTCCTGTTCTCCCACCAAAACAAACAGTCGCATACTAGGTCAGTCTATGTGATTCAGGAAGAGTAAGTGACAAAAACATAAAACAATCAGCACAGGGCATTTGCTCCGACCACAGTGATTGGTTCAGAAATAAGCAATGACTTAAACTGAGAGAGAGAGCAAGAGAGAGAGAGAGAGAGAGAGAGAAAGGAAGGAAGGAAGGAAGGAAGGAATGAATGAATGAGGGAAGGAGGGAGGGAAGGAGGGAAGGAGGGAAGGAAGGAAGGAAGGAGGGAAGGAGGGAAGGAGGGAAGGAAGGAAGGAAGGAAGGAAGTTGGTTGAGCGGAAGAACTAATTCACCATATCTATTCACCAGTGATTCTCATTTTAAGCATTTTGCTGGTATGTACGATAGGGACAGATAGCGACCACAATAACAAATAAGGATAAGAACAAAATTCCTAGAACCTGATAAAATCTACAAATCCTGACTCTCCACCAAGTAGTTTCTCAAAATCTCAAATGCCGTGGCTTTTTCTTCTACAGCATGGACTTTGAGTCTTCCTTCTTCAAGCCCTTACCTTTAGGCAGAGAAGTATACTTCTACCTTCAGGAAGTTCCCCTTTTTTCAACAAAACAATTAAGAAACAGGTGTTGTTCCTAGATGCTGTCATATCAAATTGAGTAAATTGTACCTGAGCACCTTCAGAGATCAGGAAAACACTTTGTCTAACTCTCAGATGAATTATCTGTCTTAGGAGTTTTCTTACATTCTTCAACAGCAAGAAGGATAAATGAGTCTCTCTTCTGTTATAATTAAATAAAACCTATCCCCAGTTCCCTTTTCATGGTTAAGATAAGAAAATTCCCTGTGAGATCCCATTAATACCAACTTCCTTGGCAGCTCCAGGATAGAGCATAACCAGAGCTTTTCCTATTCCTTCCCAAGCTCTTCCCTGGGACTTGAAATCAACACAGAGTGCCCAGGAAATTCTCCAGACCCTTTGTGACAGTCCAAAGCTAATAGTGCTATATCATCTTTTGAACACTGCTCTGTGAAATAGACCATCTATTAGTCCAGATGGAAACCTGGCAAAACAAGGTTGAAGGACAATTTGCTCTTGTGTTGAGTAGAATTGAGAGCAATCAGCCTGCAGCCTTGGTAAAACTCATGCATTACCTTTCTGTTGTGAGAGCAGGTTTAAACAAACAAAGGCCAAATTTTTCCATGAGGCTTTATGTTTCCAGGTAGAGTTCAGTAGACAGGATAAACATAGATTAGTTAATCATTATTTCCTTCCATTTCCTGGTTCCTATCTGCTAGGATTTATTAACAAGATTATCGAGTTAGAGGACATCATCTTCTTACACCAGTACCAGAGTACGGGTTTCTCTTTGTAGATGTGGATTCCCAATGAATTCACCACACATTCCATCTCATTCTCCCTAATGAACACACTCACACATTTGTGAATTGACTGGCTAAGATTCAAGTATAATCAAAGGACACTGTTTCAGATGGGCTTCTGATCCAAACTTTGGTGTCACTGAAGCACGATATAAACACTGTGAACATTTCAAATTTAACCAAGATTTCAACAGACTTTCATTACTTACTCTTGTGAACAAAGCCTTGAGTAAGTGCTCATATTTAAACACACCTCTGACAGTTTTCCTGACTTAACTAGTCTCTAGGAGCCGATCCTCCGCTGAGGGAGAATTAAGTATGATGAGACTGAAGAAAAGAGAGAGATGAATTCAAAATTGGGATTCTTGAATAGTTTCTGAGAGGAGATGAGGAAGGGATCATGGCCAAGGCTTTTACAGACTTTGATCCATTCGGTGTTTAGTTTTTCTGTGCTGGGTACAGGGAATACAATGGTGGGCAAAGTGGTCCACATCTCTTTGTTCACAGAGTTTGAATAAACTGGGGGAGACCATCCTTAATCAAATGATCTCACAAATAGACGTGTGATCATGAACTGTGCACTATCAGGGTACCAGAGCTATAAGAGTGACCTACTATCTGACCTAGCACAAGGGTAGGAAATGAGAGTGATGGATCATGGAAGGTGTCCCTGAGAAATGATTCAGGAGTGAGATCTGGAGGATGAGTGACAATTATGCAACCAAGTGCAGCTGGGAGGCAAGCAGGGAGGATGCTGCAGACAAAGGCCATGGTAGAAGAGACCGTGGAGGACAGTCAACTTAGAGGAGGTGCCTGTGGCTGAAGCACAGAGCAGGAACAGCGACAGTGGCACAGAGATCAAAGGGTATGTCCAGGGATTGGCAGCACACCATCTTAGCTGGAGAATAATGTGCGTGGCAGGATACAGATACAGACAGAACGGGAAATGATAACTGGGGCCTTGCACATTCTGGAAGAATATGCAAAGCAGGTCAGAAGAAATCACAACAGAAGAAATCACGACAGTGACAAGGTCAGGTGTGTTGAAGAACGATTGTTCTAGAAGCAATGTAAAAACAGATTTTGCCAAAGTAGGAGAGTAGGGAGAGGGCCTAGAAGAAAGGGGCAATAATTAGAGGCAATTGTGAAAGCTAAGTGAGAAAGAACAAGAGGGAAGTGAAAGCATTAGCAAATTTGATGTCTAAATGGATATGGGCATGAGGTGAAGAGAGAGAGAGAAAAAGAGAGAGAGAGAGAGAGAAGAGGCTCACAGATGAATGAACAGATTTGATCCTTAACAATATGAAGAGAAAGGCACCAAAATCAGAGTTTGGGAAGAAGAAAAGTGAGAGGCTTTGTAAAGGCATGGGGCAGACAAATAGCTAATTTAGATAATCTGGCATTCTTCAAAAATTATGTTTGGAAACAAAGACACACCAGTCAGTCAATCAAAAGTATTTACTGGGGGCTGACTATGTGCCAGTTATTCTTTTATACACTGAAGATAGGACTGGAAATTAGAACCAATTTCTGCTCTGATACGATATGACTTGTACATAAAAGGGAGGTGACAACAGCAACAACAACAAAAAGAAAACCTCAGAAAACCAAAGGTCATGCGATTGATCCAAAAACAAACCATAAACAAGTGATCAGCGAGACAGTAGCTCCAAGAATTGGTCATTACCTCATATCAAATTCACAAAGTAAGATTTTGTGAAGGTTAAGGCTCTCCCCTTAGGAAATGCATTAAAATGCAAATTCAAATCATCAACGATCATCAAAGGGGGAGGTAGACTCTAAAAGCGCCTCGTGAATTTCATCCAGGAATTTAGAGGACATAGCAAAGGACAGGATAAATAATGGATTCCAATTCTTCAGAAAAGAGAAAGAAAACATGGGGAAATCCCTCTAGTAAGGTCCTTTAAACATCTTGGCCCTTCATCAACACTCAGAGTACATAATGCATTTCAGAGGAAAAAAGAAAAATCTTTGCCGTTTTTACTTCCAAATAGGTGCCAACATTACATCATATTGGAGCAGCTGGAGTATGAAAGTTCTCAGGCCATTTTTGGAAACAGGTAATAGACAAAACATAATACACTAACTAGAATTATCTTCAAAATGTATGAACAGCAAAGGATCATAAAGGACTCAAATGAACAGGATCTGAAACCAAAACTAAAATACATAAATGATGTATTTAAATGATAAATTTAAATGATGTTTTAAAAGCTAAAAAAGAAAAACGGGGGGGGAATATACACACATATCTACATATCTGCTTTAGGGTGTCCAGATGTCCTGCTTTCAAGAATTTGTCCCATGGCCCATGCTGTTTTTAAAAAGTCCCAATTTTTGGAAAGAATGCATGAATGGGCGGTAGAACAAGAAGGGAATATACAGTTTTTGGCCGCCATGTGGCTATTTCGCCAGAATATGAGTTTTATATTATTTTTGTTAATTTTATAATGTTAAACTGTAATAATAACAAATAATTGCAGAGAAGTGATTATTGAGAACTGCTTATCAAAGTTTGCATTGTTGTCAGGCCCTGCCCTGCCCCGCCTCGCGACCATGTTGTCCTGCCTTACCGATGTTAAAATCTGGTCACCCTAATTAATCTACATACAACATCAAGCCAAGATATTTAAAAAATATTTCAAGGTAGGAGATTGCAACTAAAATGTCCAAATCATGCAGCTTGTCAATGATTTATTAAAAATCTGGTCTGTTTAACTAAAGCTAAAGTTCCCTGGGAGAGTAAATGTGAGAGAAGAGATAACAAAACATTGAAAAATAATTCTAATGGAGGGGAAGAGAGCTTGCTCAACTCATTTTCAGTGCTACTTGAAATCTACAATAATTAAATACCATGCATATTAGTTAAGCAGATCACAGAAAAGACAGATAAATCTAAATGAATTCAGTAAACGAGAAAGGTTCATTTCAATTCATTTGAGAAAGTTTGATTAATGCCTCTATAAATGGTGTTGGAATAATAAGTAACTCGTTTAGAAAAATAAAGCGTAATCACCACAAAAAAGGAACAAATTGACTCTATTGATTTGGCCCCACATTTGTCTTTTTTTTTTGCTCTGGTTTTACTAATGCAAACAATTTTTTTTTTTTTTTTGCAATGAGGTCCCATTCTGTTCCCAGACTGGTCTCAAACTCTTAGGCTCAAGTAATCCTCCAACCTCAGCCTTGCTAGTAGCTGGAGATTATATCCGTAACCCACCATGCCCAGTGCACACAATTTTTTTTTTTTTGGAGACAGAGTCTCATTATGTCACCCTTGGTAGAGTGCCATGGCATCACACCTCACAGCAACCTCAAACTCTTGGGCTTAAGAGATGCTCTTGCCTCAGCCTCCCAAGTAGCTGGGACTACAGGTGCCTGCCACAACTTGGGGTATTTTTTGGTTGTAGTTTTCAGCGTTGTTTGGCAGGCCCAGGCTGGGTTTGAACCTACCAGCCCCAGTGTATGTGGCTGTTGCCCTAGCTGCTGAGCTACAGGCACTGAGCCAGCTCACACAATTTTTTAAAATCATAATTTACTAACATGGATGAACTTTTCTTGAGAAATTATTTGGACTTAAATCAACTTGATTTTTCCTTGGCCAATTTGCTATGTAGCATAGTTTAAAATTTTTAATTATTACCATTTCAATTTTAATCTTACTGATATTATTTTCATTATGGCCAAGACTTTTTTCCATGTAAATCTTATCATGGCTTGCAAGCAAATTGTTTGATCCTTATTAAATCTTATCAGGGGAAGCTTCTGCCCCCCTTAGTTTTCTTCCGTAACCATTTTTTTTATCAAGTCAAATACTACAGGTACAAATTTCTCAAAAAGCTTCTATTCTTTTGAAAGCAACTGGTTAATAACTTACTTTACCATGTGGACTTATATTTGTCAGCTTTAATTTGTGTTGATTACAAAGTGCCGGGGTCACAATAGTCTACATCAGATTATTACTTCACAACGTATGTAATTATTTTTTTACTTCATTTATTTTTTTTTATTAAATCATAGCAGTGTACATTAATACTATCATGGGGTACAGAGTGCTATTTCTATATACAATTTGAAAGACTTTCATCCAACTGCTTAACATAGCCTTCATCTCTTTTTCTTAGTTATTGTGTTAGAACATTTATAGTCTACATTTAGAGAGATTCACATGTACCCTTATAGGATGAAACCTCATAATTTATATAGAAATAAATTCTAAGTGTATTAGAAACTGTATAATATTAAGCACAAATAACAAAGTATTAGGAAAAAATAGCATTTTTTTTTTATTTTTACAATCATGGAGTAGAAAAAGCCTTTCTATGCAGAACCCCCCAAATCTGAAGCTAGAAAGGAAGTGTAGCTGCTTTCCCCAGATGAGCCATATATAACACCAGCATTTTCCAAAAGCTCAGTGGTGGGAGACAGAGGGGCTGAGACTCAGCGGGTCTTATTGAGGGAGGGTGGGAGCAGGGCCTGATTAATAACAGATGTGGGTGGGACCAATGGATACAAAAAGGTCTGTGGTGAAATTGAAATGCTTTCATTATTTTCAAGTATTTTTGTCATTATAAATACAATCACTGTTAAAATCTAAAACAAACTAACCAGTTTAATTCAAAATAAAAGTTACCTATCACCCTCAACTCTACTTATAGAGATAACGACTATTAAAGATTTTTTGAGTGTCATTCCAGGGTTTTCATTTTGCGTTGGGGGTGTGTGATTCTTCAGCTTTTTGCTTGTCCTTACTACATGCCAGAACAGAACACAGAAGACCAGGCTCTTTCAATGCAAATACAATACCCTCTTAAATACTTTCTCTCTCTCCTTCACAAACACAAGTTTTTTAATGGAGTGATATTAGACAGTTTATTTGTCTCGTTTCCTTGATTTAAATACTATCTGCACTTATCTGGGAATTCCTCAATAAGAAAGGGAAGAAAAGAAGGGATTGATTTTATTATTATTTGTTTTTTCTTTTTAAGGTGGGGCCTTGCTATGTTGTTCAGGCAGGTATTGAACTCCTGGCCTCAAACGATCCTCTTTCCTCAACCTCCCAAGTAGCTGAGACTCTAGGCACCTGCCACCACACCTGGCAGGGAGAAGGAATTTATAGACATGTATCGGTAAGTAGAGAGTAGGACTATAGTCGTATTTCTAGCATCTTTTTTGTCAACTTTTTTCTTTTTGATATAGAAGAAGTATACGTTCCCCTTAGAAGACACAGAAAAGAGCCAAGAGGCAAAGTCACCCATAATCCACCATGCAGAGCCAACTGCCGTTAACGTTTATTTATTTATTTGTTTGTTTATTTTGGGACAGAGTCTCACTCTGTTGTTCTTGGTAGACTGCTGTAGCATCATGATAGCTCACAGCAACCTCAAACCCCTGGGCTCAAGCCATCCTCTCACCTCAGCCTCCCGGACTACAGACAGACTACAGGCACCCACCACTCTACCCAGCTAGTTTTTCTTTCTTTCTTTTTTTTAAGACAGAGCCTCAAGCTGTCCCCCTGGGTAGAGTGCCATGGCATCATAGCTCACAGCAACCTCCAACTCCTGGGCTAAAGCGATTCTCTTGCCTCAGCCTCCCAAGTAGCTGGGATTACAGGCGCCTGGCATAACGTCCAGCTATTTTTTGGTTGCAGCCATCATTGTTGTTTGGCGGGCATGGGCTGGATCGAACCTGCCAGCTCAGGTGTATGTGGCTGGCGCCTTAGCCACTTGAGCCACAGGCACCGAGCCCCAGCTTGTTTTTCTATTTTTTAAACACAGGGTCTTGCTCTTGCTCAGGCTGGTCTCCAACTCCTAGCCTCAAGCAATCCACCTGCCTCAGCCTCCCGGAATGTTGGGATTACAGGGGTGAGCCATCGGGCCCCACTGTTAACTTTTGATGAAGAAAGATTCCCTATTGAATAGAACCAGAATCGCTGCAGGCAACAATCTTGTGAAAAGCTGAGTCCAAATGAAGGTCTCAGCACCAGATGAAGTGGAATGGGTTGGAAGTTATGGTCACAGGCCCAGTAGCCCCCAACAAACAGGAGAATGAAGCAAAGATGTGCTCAGTGACTTCTCGTGAAAAAGAAGAGAAGTTTGAATTGTTGGAATTAACAAGGCAGAGCTCAGGACAGAAACATGGGCACCCGGTGTGGGATAGGCAGATTCATTTCTGGTGCTCAGAGCTCACAACCTTGGACTGTGAACCCAACACTGGTTGTCAGAGGGAGTCTGGGAAGTGAAAATGTCACAGTAAGAAGCATTATCAGATCTTCCCTTTTGCCCCATAGTTTTCACTCAGGCTAAACAGACACCCTTGAGACATATTTGTCTGAAGGCTGACATAGATGTTGACCATAGAGAGAGGCACAGTACAGGAAGCAAGCTTTAGAAGAATTTCAAAGACTGGTCCCATTCTAAGCTTGATAGTAGCTGGTGGCAATAACAACCTTCCTCAGACAACAGTGATGGAAAGACTGGAATTGTGGAGAGCGTCTCACCCAGCTAAAGTTATCCTCAGACTTGACCATTTAGAAACGGTCAAAAAGGGCTTGGCGCCTGTGGCTCAAGTGGCTAAGGCGCAAGCCACATACACCTAAGGTGGCGGGTTTGAATCCAGCCCAGCCCGCCAAACAACAATGATGGCTACAACCAAAATAAAATAGCTGGGTGTTGTGGCGGGTGCTTGTGGTCCCAGTTACTTGGGAGACTGAGGCAGGAGACTCACTTGAGCCCAGGAGTTGGAGGTTGCTGTGAGCTGTGATGCCACAGCACTCTACCCAGGAGGATAGCTTGAGGCTCTGTCTCAAAAAAAAGAAAAAAAAAGAAAAGAAATGGTCAAAAAGGATATATTCAGCTCTTCAAAAAGCATAGATCAAATTGAACGCTTTCTCTAAAGAAGTAGAGAAAGGATTTACTCCAGAGAGTAAATACTTCACATTTTGCAGGCCGACCAGCTTCTGAAGCAACTACCGAACGCCACTGTTGAGACCCAAAAGCAGCATAAAAAATACATAAATGACCTGGTGTTACAGGGTCCCAATAAGTCTTTACTAATGGACACGGGTGTTTGAAAGTCACAGAACTCTCATGTGTCACAAATTATCATGTGTTTTGATTTTCCTTCCATCATTTAAAAATGCAGGCTGGGAAAAAAAATTAAAAACAAAACAAAAAGAAAAAATACATAAAAATGAAGCCTGGCTCAGGGTAGCAGGTTATCAGAACTTATTACCATTAGTGTCTCTGAAGTTGGTACACACACCGCCACTGGTAAATTTGACTGGCTTTACAAAAATAAAAATACAATAAATAAAAATGGAAAGACTCTCCTTGGCGTGTTGACTATGCACAAAACAGGTGGCAGGGCTCTGGTTTGCTGACTCCTCACCTAAAGGCAGAGTTCCTGGCCCACGTTTGTATTCTAACACAGATAAAGGCGCACTGGACAAGAAGGAGGCATTGGAAACAGAGACGTCTACTTAGACTGGGGCAGGGGTTGTCTAGATGGCCGATGCGCTTTTAGTGCCCAGCAGTCAGCTGGATCAGAGTGGAGTTGTGGGAGGTAGACGGACATGTGAGCACAGAGAGACCCCCCCCAAAGGGGCTGACACCCAAGGTGTATCTCCATAGAGTTGGCCTGTAGCAGCGAGAAAGAGAGGGGTGGGGAAAAGCCTCCCTGTCCAATTATACATGCTCCACTTTCCCAGTGAATCAGGCCAGGGAGAATGTCAGCGGCAGCGAAGTCACATTGAATTCAGGAGACTCTTTCTTTTCCTTTTTTTGCATAAAGATGAGGCCCTACTTTGTTCACAGTTCTCAGATCACCTCCATATCAGTAGTTCCAGGAAGTCTTTGTTTACCTGTATGCACAAGGCTCTTATGCAAATCCCAGAAGCCAGCTCCAAATAAGCCTGAGCTTGTCCTGGATGGATTTATGTCTCATTTGCAGCGGGCACAGACCCCTTTCTATTGAAGAGAGAAAAATACCAGCCCCTCCACAGCCGCTTGCCCAGGAGTCCCGAGCCTGCCTGGCAACGAGCCTCTCTGCCCCGTCTGCAGCTCGGCCTGACGTTACCTAGCCATTCAATAGTCTGGTGGGAAGGGTTCAGTGCCGGGTTTGCACTTTCCCAGCCATTAGCCAGCTGCCAACGCATTTCATTATCTTAGGAGTGTTTTGTACATCAAAGAGAGCCCCAAACAGTGTGATCAAGTGGAAGTAACAGTGCCTGGTCAACATTATAACTTGCAGCATTTTTTTTTCATGGATATAATGCCATCTGGCACCCAGGAACGGCAAAGGCCAGGGATGGAAAAACCCTGCTCTGCTTATTGGTGTAACAGTTAATCCTGAGAAAGGGCAAGGCCACGGAGCAACTGCCCGGTTATTATCTTGTAGGTCTATTGTCTTACACAGGCCGAGCTGCCCCGCAGGGACAAAGCAAAGGTTGTGCGTGGGGTTGCCTGTGGGGAAAATGTCTCAGAGAGCTGGGAGACGGGGACTTTGTTTGGGGGTCTTTTTGTTTGTCTAATTGTTTAGCTATTGAGGATCCACACATACACGACGCACACACAGACGTACACACACAGACAGGCGTGCCCGCTGGAAGGGGCAAGGATTGAAAGGCTCCTTCCTTCCAGACTCTGAGACTTTGTGGAAAACTACTAAATAGCTGGCTTTGAAATCCCCTAACTAGACACTCCTCTAACAAGACATCTTCATATCTTCTCCTCTGCTTTCCATCATGTTGAAAAATCCTTCCCCTATCTTTCCATGTTAGACTGTAGACCACCAGTGCTCCCCTAGATCAGAGACCCCCTAACCTCATTTCGGGGGGCTGAGGGATCTCACTGAGGCATTTATCTTCGCTCTCCTAACATTAAGGAGAAAAAAAAACAAATCTAAAATGACAGCTAATAGAAATTCTGAATCAACTCATCCGGAGAGTTGATTCTTAGTCGACAAAGTAGGAAAGAAAATACCGTATCTCCTTGTTTTTATTTGGACGTCCATCTTCTTTAAAACGTAGAAAAGAGTACAATCACCTCTATTAAAACAAGAAGAGATAATCAGGTTTATGAGGTTTTTCCCCCACAATCTCAGATAATGCGGTTGCCTCAGTACGCTGAGACTGTTTATAACCTCTTCAGTGATTCTTCCACTCATTACACAAACTCCTCCCCTCTTCCCATCTCTCCAGCTAACATTCCCCCCGCCCCGTCTCCCTCCCTTCTCTGCAGGAGGGAGAGCCTGAAATTTTGAGCAAGACACACACACTTCCTTCTCTGGTGTAAATTCCCATCAAGAGATGATTTTGCAATTGCCCCATCAGCCATTAGGGAAGCTTTTCGGAAGCATGGAAAAATGTTAGGGCAACTGTCATCCATATGCAATTGTAACAATCTAGACGGTTTTAAAAACAAGTAGATGCCACCCGATAACTAACCTGTAGCTGGGAAATTTCGCGGAAAATCCAACTCGATGTGTCTTCTCCCACTGTTTTTCTCTTCACTGTCATGAACTTGTAGTAGAACTATAACATGCTCAAGAAAAGGCACAGGGTTGCTATTTTAGGCTGGCATGGGAACTGAACTCAGAAACGAAACCCCCAGCAGCCAGCATTAAGAACAAAGTTCTCTGACCTTGAATATCTTTAACACAGTGACTGTTATCTTCCTCCCTCTAAGAATCGGTGGAAAATAGACAAAATAAACCAGAAAGGAGTATAATTGAAATCCTTGGCATTGTGAGAGAGAGAAAAAAAAAAAGGAGTATTTGATAGGTAGGTTTCCAACACATGGTGATCAGATACCAAAACTTGAATTATTCATTGAAAACATGTGCTTCCTGCCTCACATTTCAGAGAAGGCTGTGAATCTCTGTTACAGAAATAAACGTTGGCTGGAAGAAAATTTCAACTGAACTGGAAGACACATTAAATCAACTGTTCAAAAACAGATGTAATTAATGACAGAGGTTGAACTGGAATCCAGGACTTCTGACTACTAATGTACATTAATTATTCTCACCGTGGCATGCATTCAGTTAGTCACCATCGTTTGACAGGCTACCACGTAACAGACACTGTGACAGATGATATTAAGAACACCTTTTATAGGGGTAAATAAGAAGAGATTCCTGCTCGCACGAAATTCACAGTCAAATAGTGGAAACAGGAATTTAAGAATTGCAACAGAGAGTGACGGGTCCTAAAATAAAGGGGGCAGTACAGTAGTGATAAAAAGAAAAAAATAGGTCAGTTATATCAGAAAGGTCTCCAGGATTCCTGCTTTACATTAATGTTAGCTAGTGACCTGCGGTTGTATGTAAGTCAACTAAGCCTTTGTCCTCAAATTATCCTAGAAAGAAAATCAATTACTAGTGGTATGTCTTAAATTCCACATTAGGTATAACTTAATCTGTCAAGAGCTTCCTCTGATTATTCTGGATTTGTTGGTGCATAATTTTAAAGGACTGGGTCTCTGTGGTTTTCTCATTCTGATTGTTCAAAAGAGATGTTCACTGCAGGATTTGGCCGACATGCTAAGTAGCTAAAATTTGGAAAGGAGTGAGCCAAAGGAGACTAGTTCAGATGAGAAAATTACACATAATTCCTTTCCTCTCATTTTGTGAAAATCTTAGACTCACAGTTGCTAAGGATTTTTAAAAGGAACTTTAAGCGAACCTCTGCTTCAGCAAGGATTTTTTTTTTTTTTTGGTTTTGTTTTCTTATTTTTTTGAATCTAAATCTAAATAGACTATTCCGCCATCACCTCTCTGTGGAATTAATTCCAATGTTAATAGACTGTCCACTGACATTTTCCTGACAGTTGTTTGAGTCTCAAATGTCCATTGTTTCTTTTTCACCAGGAGCTAAATGTGGAAAGTGGAAGATTCGTAACTACCTTGAGTTGGCACCTAACTTTGAGCACATGCGGTGAATGAGGACCATGATCAGCAGATACCCTGGTGTTTACTTTGAGTCTGATTTCATAGGCAGACAGAAGACAGAAGTCCCCTCGCTTGAAAGCCAGCGCATCTTCCAGAATCCTTCATTCAGCACACACCAGTTTCAAACTAGGCAGAATCCACAAAGTAGAACGACATCCTTATGTGATAGAATCGTCTTTATTTTTTCTCTCTAAAGGAGTTTCAAAAGAACAACAAAACTCATCCTGCCATCAGTTAGGGATAATAATTTCCTAGAGATCTTCCCTGTTAGACACACACACTCTCTTTCTTTGTGTCTCTTTTACATTTTTGTCTCTGTCTCTCCTACAGCACAAAACTAGGGAAAGAGAAGCATATAAGAAAAGTAAGAGGCTGGCTCGGAGCCTGTGGCTCAAGTGGCTAAGGCGCCAGCCACATACACCCAAGGTGGCGGGTTCGAATCCAGCCCAGGCCTGCCAAGCAACAATGACGGCTGCAACCAAAAAATAGCTGGGTGTTGTGGCGGGCACCTGTGATCCCAGCTACTCGGGAGGCTGAGGCAGGAGACTCGCTTGAGCCCAGGAGTTGGAGGTTGCTGTGAGCTGTGATGCCACAGCACTCTACCCAGGGGGACAGTTTGAGGCTCCTGTCTCAAAAAAAAAGAAAACTAAGAGGTAGGTGGGGCCTATTGTACATATGAGAAAATAAAGGAGTCCACCATTATTACTGGTGTGGTGTTTTTACTGGTTTAGAAAATGTTCCCTGGTATACATAATCGTATAGGCCTCATAATAATAGGACTAAATATGCTAGTGAGGGGTGGCACCTGTGGCTCAAAGGAGTAGGCGCCAGCCTCATATGCCGGAGGTGGCAGGTTCAATCCCAGCCCCGGCCAAAAACTGAACTATGCCAGTGAAATTAAAAAATTTTTCAATAGTTCCCACCACATAAAAAGCTGTCCATTAATGTGAGATGGTATTATTATTATTACTCTTGCTGTTATGTTCATCACTGCTATTATAGTCAAAACTTGCAAATCCTATACGGAAAATAGTTCAGCAAATGTCCAGGTCCGCATTTAGTTGGTCCTAACTAATAATTTATGAAAGGATTATTAAGAAATCATAATTGAAGAGAGCGATTCTGTTTCTAAACTCTAAATTCCTATCAACACTTCTTGCACTCCTCCGGGAAGATGCATACTGAATTTCTTCTACCCACTAAAAAGTACAACTGTACCCTCAGTATGACTTTATTTAATGGTTTCCTATGAAAGATCTGTCTTTAAAATCACTCTGAATCCCACAGACAAGTAATCACAAATCAATCCTGGTCTACTTGTCCACTTCCCATTCTGTACATTTGATGGACCACACACAATGGACAATTTGCCACTCCCCAGCAGGCCATTCTTCTTCTGCGCTCATGCTGTTCTTTTCCTTAGAATATCCTCTCCAGCTCTCCTTCCAAACAAGGTCCAGCTCCTCTTTTATCCATTGTGAAGCCTTTCGCAGCCAGAAAATAGCCTTCTCTTTCTTCTCTGCTTCCAAAGTGCATTCTTCAGGCTATGTGCTGGGTCATATCCTTTCTCCCTTTTGCCGTACCCTGCTTCACGGAAATCCATTATTCACAAGTCTCTGAGCTCCTTCGGGGGTACAACCCATGTCGGAGGTGGGGAACCTTTTCCCTTTGGAAGGCCCCATTCATTTAGCTGTAAACAAATAAGGCTGCATTCAAGAAACTTCAATTAGATACACTTTAAAATGTACATTATTGTGTAAAAATAGAACTACTATGTGCCTAATAATTTTAAACAATGAAAACGATCGGTACATTTTAAAGTGAACTCACCTTTTCGTGACTTTGTTGTGTCGGCTTTTTTGGTGGGAAAGCCTTTGAATATTTGGTTGCAGCCCCGAGATCGGCAGTTTCAGCTGTTCCCCTAGATGGGTATCAGTCATTTGTGACCTTCAGGCAGTCTTGATTTGAGTTAGGGAAGACAATGTAGCTTTTCAGCAATAAGGGGTTGGAAAGCAAGAGACTATTTGGGGGCACGTTGACAAAGGCATGAATATTCTGCTGTGTTTTTTCCACATTTCAATTAGATCTTTCGTAGTACCCATGACTTTAAAATGTTATCTACCAAGAACTCAATCACTTACACCTATAATTCTTCAGCTGCCTTGGTGATCTCAACTAGGTGCGGCTGAAATGCTAATTTAAGTGTGGTGTCATGGTTCTCAAAGTCAGTGAACTTTTCACTGTATTCTCCAATTAATATTAGGTCTCTAACAGCTGTGTGTTCTTTAAATGATTTGCCTATATCATCTGCTCATCAGTGACCTTTGCTAACTGGGGAAAATGTTTATCTGAAATTTCCTTTTGAAGAAGACGTGTTTGAGAAAAGACAGCTTTTTTTGAAATGCTTGGATTTCTTTTTCTTTTTTTTTTTTTTTTTTGCCCCACGTCAGATATAGACTTCATTTGACCTTGCAAAGAAATACTCGAGTTGTTTTGATTTTATGATACGTATCACACAGAAATGCTGCATTGTTACAGAAATTGTTTTTCAATAATTCACGTTGCTGATCCTGTTCTTCATCACATTTATCTGTTCCCTCAGACATAAAAGTTTGGCTGATGCCTGTCCCTGCAATGGCCAATGAGGTTTAGAACGATACAGCAGATTCACAGTGAACACCTCATTGCTCAGTGTCGGCACGTTAGGAAATGGGTGAGGCCATGTGGCGTTTGAGGGAATAGAGTTCACAATGCTTGTTGTAAAGTGTCACTTAGAATAGCAGTTTTAGCACAGCGATGTTGCTCATGCAAGATACAACAAACGGGGCCAGGCATGGGGGCTCACGCCTGCAATCCCAGCACACTTTGTAGCCCTGGCACTCTGGGCGGCCAAAGCAGGTGGATCCCTTGAGCTACGGAGTTTGAGACGAGCTTAAGTAAGAGCAAGACCCTGTCTATACTAGAAAAACTGGTGAGGCATAGTGGCGCATGCCAGTATTCCCAACTACTCAAGAGGCTGAGCTAAGAGGAATGCTGAAGCCAAAGAGTTTGAGGTTGCTGTGAGCTATGATGATGCTATAGCACTCTACCCAGGACAGAGTGAGACTCTGTCTCAAAAACAAGGAAGGAATGGTGGCTCCTGTGGCTCAAAGGAGTAGGGCGCCAGCCCCACATGCTGGAGGTGGTGGGTTCAAACCCAGCCCTGGGCAAAAACTGCGAAAAAAAAAAAAAAAAAAAGGAAGGAAAGGAAAGAAAGGAGAGCATCTCGATCTGTTAATACTTTTTGTTAATCTGGGCTTAAACTCTTCATATTTTCCCATTGTGGAAGGTGCGCTGTCTGTATACACACTCAGGAAATTTACCAAATTCAGTCCAACTTCACGACATTTCCTTCAACGTGATTGAAGAGATTTGTTCCCTGTGTTGATTGCCAAACCTCCCTCCCCAAACACATACCCCAAAATGGAAGCCGTCATAATTTTGATTAAGAATATAATGATTAGAGACTAATTGAAGGAGACATCTCTACACTACGGCATTTTCTTAGCTAGAAACCTAGATTTCTCAGTTAAACTTCATATATTTTCACATAAATACTGCATGCTTCTTAATAAAACTTATTTCAATAAATTTTATACTCTAACAAATAGGATATTCTCTCAATTTTATTTTCTAATTTGTTATTCTTCATATATAAGAAAAGTACTGTTTTTTTTCATTATTAATCTTGTAAGAAACTGGTATGTTTTATCAGTGGGTCCATTTGGCTTCCAATAGGAAGAATTGTGCTAACTTCTTTACCATATTTATTTTCCTTACTCTATTCTCTTGAGTAATGGCACAGTAACTTGGGTGGAAATGAATCTTAAACTTCAGTTATAGGCTTGAGGGTTAATTCGCTGAAAGTAGCTATTTATCCTAATATCAGTTTCTTTGACAAAGGGATTGGTTCAAGGGTAAATAGCACAGGAGTTCCACAGCCTATGACTGATCGTATTGATTTGGGGAGGGGGGTAGTTAGGCATGTGATTCAAGAGTTTTCAAGATTTTCAGAAGAGGAACTCTTCCCTGAACTGTAAGGTCCAGTTTGGCCTAGAGCCAAACTTCCCTGGCCATTTTGCTGCCATAAGAAAAACAGTCCCACACACTAAGAAACAGAGCTGAAAGAGCTGAGACCAGTCAAGCAAGAGCACTGAAACACCAAGCTTGAAACCAGATCTATCCTGAAACGTTGTATGAGCAAATATATCCCACTTTACTTTTTAAAAAAAATTGTGCAGTATTTGCAATTCAGATATACTAGCTCAAAGCTTTATTCAAGAAACACACCTAAAACAGAACAAAAAAAAAAGAAGTTTGGAAATAAAGGCAGGTGGAAAATCATACCAGGTAAACGTATGCAAACAGAAAGCAGGAAATGGCAAAATCAGACACCCATAGCTCAATGTTTAGGGCATCAGTCTCATACACCAGGGCTGGCAGGTTCGAACCTGGTCCAGGCCTGCTAAACAACAATGACAACAACAACAACAGAAATAGCTGGGCATTGTGGCAGGCATCCCAGCTACTCAGGAGGCTGAGGCAAGAGAATCACTCAAGCCCAAGTCTGAAGTTGCTGTGAGCTGTGATGCCACAGCACTCTAAGGGGGTGACATACTGAGACTCTGTCTCAAAAGAAAAAAAAGAAAAAGAAATGGCAAAATCAAAATCAGATAGGAAGAATTCAAGATCAAGATCAAGATTCATTAAGCAGGGAAAAGAGGTCTATTAAACCTAAAAATACAGTTAAGGAATTCTTATATACTACAATCTACAGAGACAAAATGCATGAAGCAAAACTCTGACAAAGACAGGTAGAACCTCTATGAAAATCACAGTCATGGCAGTGAATTTTGTATCAGAATTTAAGGCTCGGCGCCTGTGGCTCAAGTGGCTAAGGCGCCAGCCACATATACCTAAGGTGGTGGGTTCAAATCCAACCTGGACCCGCCAGCCTGGACCCGCCAAACAACAATGATGGCTGCAACCAAAAAATGGCCAGGCTTTGTGGTGGGCACCTGTGGTCCCAGCTACTTGGGAGGCAGAGGCAGGAGACTCTCTTAAACCCAGGAGTTGGAGGTTGCTGTGAGCTGTGATGCCACAGTACTCTACCCAGGGGGACAGCTTGAGGCTCTGTCTCAAAAAAAAAAAAAGAATTTGATGAATCGAGTAGATAAAAATGAATAAGGATATAGAGAACATAAATAATACAATGTAAAAAAAAAAAAAAAACTCCACATCTACTGAGTCTTTCTTGTACGAACATGTGGTTTCTCCTATCTTAAAATTAACAAACAAACAAAAATCTCTTTCCTAATCTATCTCTATTTTCAGCTAACATCTATTTCTCTATATCCTGTTACAGCAGACTTACCCATGGTCCCTATTTGAAATTTTTTTCACTCCCACATGAACCCGTTCCAAGCAGGCTTCTTCCACCATCATTCACAGGAACTGCCCTTGTCTACGTCATTAATGACTAAATGTTGCTACATCTAATGGGCACTTCCCCAATCCTCATGGGACTCAACCTATTAGCATTACTGAATACATTCGCTGATCATCCTTCTTCTTTGAAGCCCTGTCTTCACTTGACTGGCGGGACGTCACACTTTGTTCAGGGATAGAACCAAGATTCCTGTGTCCTAAAACTTACGTAGTTTGTAAATGGAAGGTGTGTCTTGAGAAACATGTAAAACTGTATGTTTCTAGAACTCGGCTCAAACATTACTCGTTATATTTATTTAGTATGACGCATCACTTCTCGGCCTTCTGGCTAAGACCAAGTGGAGTATTTAGTATGACAAAAGACGTTTCGAAATGTTCAAATCTTAAAAAGTTGACAAACCACAAACGTCACAAAGTCCAAAGGAAATGACACAGTACCATTATTAATTCAGTGCCTAACACGTCTTACTTACTGCAGTTTTTGACTACATGGGTGACATTCTCTTCATAGAACAACCGTTGTGCTAAGGAAGTTTCTATAGAGACAATAGGGAGGTAATTCAATCTGTTCTTTGGGATGGTTGATAAAATCTGGTTTTCCCACTGCCTGAAATGCCAGCTCTTCAATTTTGAACTAACTGGTTAATTTCTTAGATAGTGCTTACCTGACAACCCCATCTAAATTTTAAACCACCTATCAATATTTTCTTTTTCTTTTCTTTTTTTTTTTTTTTTTTTTTGACAGACTTTCAAGCCCTGGGTAGAGTGCCATGGTGTCACAGCTCACAACAACCTCCAACTCTTGGTGATTCTCTTGCCTCAGCCTCCCAACTAGCTGGAGTACAGGCACCTGCCACAATGCCTGGCTATTTTTCTGTTGCAGTTGTCATTGTGGCTTTTCCTGGCCCAGGCCAGATTGGAACCCGCCAGCCTCAGTGTTCGTGGCTGGCGCCCTACCCACTGAGTGCAAGCACCTCCCACCTAACAATACTTTCTTTCCCAACTCCGAGTGTTTGCCTTTTCTATTCTGCCTGCCCAAAGCTCTCTTTGCACAGACACTCTCTCAACTCACTTTCTTGCTTCTTTTATGTCTTTCCATAAATGTCCCTAATCTGACCCTCCCCGGCAATCCCATTGGAAACTGCTACTATTCACTGCAACATTCTCATCTTCTTTGGCTTGACGTTTCCTCCATTCCATTTATGAAGACTTATTTTTGATTAGTGTGTATAAAATTCGATGAAAATGTAAGCTTTGTAAAAGACTAAGACAAACTCAATCACCTGTTTCGTTTACTTCTGTATCCTTTGCATTGAAAACACTGCTTTCAACGTTTGTAGACCCTTAACAATCTGCACTGAATGAATAAATACAAATTTTTTGTCTTCTGTCCACTTTAATAAATGTTGCAGAGTAGAGGTATTCATTGGCCATTATCTAGTAAAACTACAAGTCAGTAAGATGACCAAAAAAAATACTTGGATATTAAGAACTAGTATCCTAAAGAAATAGTTTACCTAAAGATGAAATCCAAACTGAAATTATAAAGTATCTAAAAATAAAAGAAACTCCACATAAAGACTTATAACAGGATAGAGTTTTAAAGTTTAAGAATTGATAACTTTAAACAGTTTTGTATTGAAGATTTCTAATTTATGGAGTATACAAGTTATGAGACTTTTAAAAATAACCACAATAACTGAAAATAAATTTTATTTTTTTTTTTAGACTCAGAATATCACTCTATCTCTCAGGCTAAAATGCAGTTGTATAATCAAAGCCCTCTGAAGTTTCAACCTCCTGGGCTCAAGCAACATTTCTGTCTCAGCCTCCCAAGTACCTGGGACTGCAGGTGTGCACTACCATGCCCAGATTTTTAGAGACAAGGTCTCACTGTGGTGCCCAAGCTTGTCCTGAACTTTGGCCTCAAACAATCTTCCCACCTCCTCTTCCTGAGTAGCTGGAATTATAGGCATGAACTACCTTTTCAAGCTTGAAAAAATTTCAAGTTATTAAAAAGAAATTAATAAAAATTGAAATTAATATAATAGAAAGCAAACAAAATAACAGAAATGTTAAATAACTAAAGTATGAATCTTTGAAATGAAAACAATGAAATAAACACCTAGATACATTGATTTTTAGAATATAAAAAGATAGAGATAGGAAGAGAGAAACAAGAATACACAACACTGAAATTTTGAAAGGAATTATAACTACAGATACAGGGAATATTAAAATAGTTATAAAATAATTGCAGAAAAAAATAAGTTAATTGTCAATACATTTATGAGTCTAAACTATTTCCTAGCCACTATTAACAACCAAAGTTGACCCTGGAATAAAAGAAAATGAAAAGAGACCAAGGGAGAAATTAGAGTATCGTGAAAGACCTAGATCAAAAACAGCTCTGGGCCTAGACAGTGTTAATAGAGAATTCAAATTAACCTTCAAAATAACAAATAAGGTTCAGATAGTGTTCATCACTATCTCAACCCTCACTGTACAACTTAGAAGCTGAATATATTTTTTAAAAAAAGTTTAACAGATTCTTTGGTTTCTCTTTTGCTACTTTACCAACCAAACTTCAAAAATCTAATATGATCAAATATTTTGGTCTCTATCTGAATGCTTGCTTCCTGACCTCATGTACCCCCAAATTTGACTGTTTATAAATTATTTGTAATTCATATTTTATCTATCTTATTCAAAATATCTTGGACTTCCCAAAGATTAATAACCACCAAGATGGTCTAGTAACACAAGACTATCCAAACAATAATTTTGAAAAAGCACAAAAAAATTACTTACAAATCTAAGTATAAATGTTCTAAATATAATATAAGCATATTGCATACATCCAGATTTAAAAGAGTAATAAAATGATTTGATTCAAAATCAGGAATTCCTCTTATCACTATAATTTTTTAAAATTATTTGCGAGGGTCTGAAAAATGTACTAAAGTAAGAAAACTAAATAAAAATATATAGAAAAAAGATAAAAGGTTTTGTTAGGTATGCTTAGAAAAGCCTAAGAGATGTAACTAAAAAATTATCAAGATTAATAGGAAATCATCATCAGGTACCAAAATAAGAGGAAAATATAAACAAAAAGTTTTCTTTATATTAATTTTACAGACTTAGAAGTGGAAACATGTAATTATCCCATTACAATAGAGATATAGAGTTTAAAGTATCTAGAAATATATTGAACAAGAAAAAGCTTAAATAAGTAAGAAAGATACAAATAAATGTAAAGATACACAGTTTTCCTAGACTTGGTATCATTAAAATGTTAATTCTTAGGCTTCTATGACTTGGGTTATGTTAAAAAAAAAAAAAGTTAATCCTTCCAGACAAAAGATAAGTTTAATACAACTATAATTAGAATTTCAAAAAGTTTTCTTAAATATTGTACACATAAATATTTTCAGAATATAAAATTTTAGGATATAATAGAAGAAAAAATTCCTGGCTAAAGGAAGTCCTGAATATGAATTTTGAAAATACCCATTAAGTCCCAGAAATAATTTAATAAAGTTCACATTGTCATCTGTAAAGTATGAGAAATCCTATTTTTCCACATCCTAACCAGCACAAAACGAAGATATAAACAAGAATACAATGAACATCCATCCTCCCATTACGTTACCTAAAAATGCTAAAACATAACCAATACAGTTGAAGCTCACTGGGTGCACATCTCAGATTCTATTCCCAAAACCCGTGAGGCAGCCACTCTCTTGAATTTGGAGTTCACCCATTTTGTCTCTCCTCTGGCCACTTCGAATGACAAGGCAAGTTCTTGCTACAGCAACATGTGAAACATAAAAGAAGCTCCCGTCCAGAAGGAGGCTGAAACGATAGAACCTTAGCAAATTAGCTGATGGTTTGGAGCAGAGACCACAAAGATTGAAGAGTGCACTTCAATCTTCCAGAGGCAAGCTGCGACCCTGAAATTACAACCAAAAGGTACAAAATCCACCACCAAGCAGACGGGAGTCCCCTCCCCCACAACAAGGGCTAGCGCATTTTACTCCATGCAAACAAGCGAGCAGAGTTCAAACTGCCTCCCACTCTATTCCATGGGAGAGACCCCCTAAAAACTGGACCTCCTACCCCCGCCAGCGTGCCACGGCACCCTCTGGCCAGACATAAAACTGTAAAACTGTATAAATCTGTATATATTGCCCAC
>NW_003852402.1:27583446-27592958 GCF_000181295.1 Otolemur garnettii | reverse complement strand
AAAAAAAAAAAAAAAAAAGAATTTGGTGTTCACTGTTCTCATCATGGCCTTATATTCTCACAATGTGTTATACACACAAGAATGGTTACGTGTGTTTAAGCTTTACAAACCGACATGCGTTCCTCTGCTATTTGCTTTGTTTTGGATAACAATATGGTTATGTAACGTTGGTGCATTATTTAGCTCCAGCTCAGTTTGAATTTTCATCTTCCAGTGTACAAATCACATCTAACTTGGTCCTCCACATTTGTGAGCTCCTACTTAATTTATTTCATTGCCTTGTGTTTTTCCACTGCCTTCTCTGTGGTTTCTTTTCATGCCTACCCTCCATATCTCTCATCTTTTTTCAATGTTGGTTCTGCTCCTTCTAAAGCAATTTGCATTTCAAGCTAATTATATTTTCCCCTTCCATTTCTTCCTTAAGCATGTCAGCTCTCTCTTCTGTTCTTCATGACTTTAATTGCTTTGCCAGGACAAAGGAAATTTAGTCTATTATTTTTACTTCCTGAAGTAATTCTTTTTCAAATGTGCATCTTTGCCTTTCTTTCACAAGTCATGTTCCTTTTTCATTATTTTTTAAATGATGTAAGAAGTTCCCCCCCCTTTGTTTTTTGAGACAGAATCTCACTCTATTGCCATTGGGAGAGTGCCATGGCATCATGTTACCAAACTCTTGAGCTCTGGTAATCCTCTTGTCTCAGCCTCCCAAGTAGCTGGGACTACCGGCACCTGCCACAACACTCAGCTAGTTTTTTCTATTTTAGTAGAGACAAGGGTTGCTCATTGCTCTGGCTGGTCCCAAACTCCAGAGCTCAGACTATCACCTCAGTCTCCCAGAGAGCTATGATTACAGGTATAAGCCACCATGCCCAGCCTTCTTTATCTTTTATTAGGCACAATTTTATCTGGTCTTTATAATTTCCCAACAGCATTTTTAGATTACCATCATATCTACTTACTATTTACCTGGTCCTTTTAAATTACTATTCCTTACAACTCCAGCTGGAAAGCTGGACACAGAGACTGCAATATTTTTTTCCAGTTGTTCAGACAACTGAGGAAGGAAGAGAAGGTAGAGATAGATGGTTGAGCAGCTACAGCCTGAGTATGGTTGTACAACCAATAGGTACTTTCCCAGCAAATCTCTTCATCCTCATTCCAGTTACTCCCAAGAAGAAATATATCTCCTAAATTCCAGTCATTCTCCCCTTCAACGTGACAAGTTATCTCTATAGATAGCCCAGGCCTGTGTGAGAGCTCTTGGCTCAAAGGCCTGTTTGTTAAGTGGTTAGTTCTTACTTACCTGTCTTTAGTCAACTTTTCTCAATAGATGTTTCACTCCAAGTACTCTCGGCTCCACCACTGCCCCACCCTTATTTCCTTCTGGGTTGTTCTCTTTATAAGAGCAAGGCAAACACAAATGTGCCTGGTCAGGAATCTCTTCTCCTGCACCTCCCCCACATCTTTGGGGTGTGGAAATGTTCCTCCAAGGCCAGGTGGGGTGGCTCATGCCTATAATTCTAGCATTCTGGAAGGCTAAGGTGAGTGGATTGCTTTAGTGTAGGAGTTTGAGACCAGCCTGAGCTGGAGCAAGACTCTTGTCTCTAAAACTAACTGGGTGTTGTGGTGGGAGCCTGTGGTCTCAGCTACTTGGGAGGCTGAGGCAAGAGGATCACTTGAGCCCATGAGCTTGAGGTTGCTATGAGGTAGCAACCCAGGGTAACAAAGAGAGACTCTTTCTCCTAAAAAAGAGAAAGAAAAAGAAATGTTCCTCTAATATCTCTCTGAGAGTTGTTGAATAGACTTAAAAAAAAAAACTTATCATTTATTTCTCGATAACTTCACCATTTGAAATGGGGCCATATCTATGTGAACTTTGCACCTTTGCTGAAATTATTATTGTTTAACTGATACTATTTGCAATGTGTGATACGAGACCACAGCTGTTCCCTGGTTGATAAAACATCAATGTGAACATGGGATTTTTCATGGGGAATATGGGAATTGTGGCTTTAATGTGCGTGTCATTCATCTAGAGAGCTTGTTAAAATTGTAGGCACAAGACTAAATAATCTACATTTCTAATAAGCTCCCAGGTTATGCCAATGCTTCTAGTTGCAAACCACAAATTAGGGTTTTCCACAGAAACAGAACCAATACGCACACACATATTTTATATATATGTATACATGTGATCTCTTTATACATATAAATGTATATATAAACATACATTTATATGTATAAAGAGATTGTGTGTATATATTCTCTAAACATACATTTATATGTATAAAGAGATTGTGTGTGTACACATATATACAACCTATGAGTGTATATATATATTTGTGTATGTGCATGTATTGGTTCTGTTTCTTTGGAAAACCCTAATTTGTAGTTTGCAACCAGAAGCATTTTTATATATGTTTATGTATGTTTATATAAACATACATTTATATGTATAAAGAGATTTACTACAAGAATTAGTCCACTTGATTATGGAGGTTAAGTTCCGTGATCCAGTCTATAAGCTGAAGGCCCAGGAGAGCTAATAGTGCAGTTTGAAGGCCTAAGAACTAAGGAGCCAGTGGCGTAGATTCCAGCTGGAATCTAGAGACCTGAGAACCAGGAGCGCCGAGGGCAGACGATCAGTGTCCCAGGCCGGGCAGCCAGGCAGATGGAGAATCTGGCCTTTCTCTGCCTTGTTTTTCCGTTCAGGTTCTCAGCAGATTAGATGAGGGCCTGAGTATAACCAGGGCCTCCTCACCGTGGGGAGGGCCATCTGCTTTACTTAGATCACCAATCCAAATGCTAATCTCTTCCAGAGGCAGCCTCACAGACACACCCAGGAATAATGATTAACCAGATTTGGGGGCAGCACATGGCCCAGTGAAGTGGAAAAATAAAATTAACCGTCACAGACTGTAATCACGCAACATGCAAAGGAAGAAAGGGCTAAATGGACGACTAAAAATTTAAGAATAACAGCTAATATTTATTAAAATGCTAACAACATCCTAGCCACGGTGCTAAGTGCTCTCTGTAGATCATCTCATTTAATTCTAACAATAACCCTGTAAGACAGATGCTAACTTACAGTCATGGGTCACTTAATGACCATCACAGAGTGCACGGACACAAACCCGGATGGTCTACTACACACCTGGGCTATGTGGTATGGCCCATCGCTGCCAGGCTATATACCTGTACAGCAGGTTACTGTACTTAATACTGTAGGCAAAGGTAAGAATTTGTGTATCTGAACATATCTAAAAAAGGTACAGTAGGGCTGGGTGCGGTACTTATGCCTGTAATCCCAGGACTCTGGGAGGCTAAGGTGGGTGGATTGTTTGAGCCCAGGAGTTCAAGGCCAGCCTGAGCAAAAGCGAGACACCATCTCTAAAAATAGCCAGGCATTGTGGCAGGTGCCTATTAGTCCCAGCTACTTGAGAGGCTGAGGCAAAAAGATTTCTTAAGCCCAAGCATTTGAGGTTGCTGCGAGGTCTGATATCACAGCACTTTACCAAGGGTAACTCAGTGAGATGCTGTCTCAAATAAATACATAAATAAATATAAATAAATTTAAAATGCAGAGAGAAGGAAACACTTCTACACTCCTGGTGGGAATGCAAGTTAATATGATCTTTTTGAAAAGAAGTTTGGAGAACACTCGAGGAACTAAAAGTAGACCTACCATTTGATCCTACAATTCCTCTACTAGGTATATACTCAGATGATCAAAAAATTATTTTACAACAAAGACATTTGCACCAGAATGTTTATTGCAGCCCAATTCATAATAGGCAACACATGGAAACAGCCCAAGTGCCCATGGGGCCATGAATGGATTAACAAATTATGGTAGATGTACACCATGGAATGGTATGCAGCCATAAAAAAATAGAGACTTCACATCTTTTATGTTTACAAGGATGGAGCTGGAACATATTCTTCTTAGTAAAGTATGTCGAGAATGAAAAAAAAAGTATCCAATGTACTCAATACTAGTATGAAATCAATATATAACCACCTACACATTCATATGAATAGCAAAACATAACTATAGTCTAGAAAGTAGAAGGGAAGAGGGAGAGAGGAGGGGGGATATGGGAGGAGGGAGAGCATGGGGGGGACCTCACCTAATTGTATGATGCCATGGTACATTTCAAAACTATTAAGAAATGAGTATAACTGTGAAAAAAATAAAAAATAAAAGTAAAAAGTACAGTAAAAATATGACATTATAATCTCATGGGACCACCATCATGTATATATGTATGCACAGGGTGGCCATAAAGTTTGTGTGTGATTTAAAATAGTTTATTATCTTAATAAAAAGAGAAAGTAAACTATTTTAAATTGCACATGAACTTTCTGGCCACCCTGAGTGTGCATGTGTGTTTGTGTGCATGTGTATACACACACATACACTCTGTCACTGACAGAAATGTTGTTGCATTATGTGGTCTATGACTGTATTCCCACTCTACAGAGGGGGGAATTGAGGCACAGAGGGATCGGATGACTTGTTAAAGCTCAAACATCTAGCAAATGACAGAACTAAGCAATCACAGGTCAGAGTCTCAACTTGAAGTATCTCCCAGTGCAAACCCGAGGACGTGCTATTCTGGCCTACTGCAGAAAGCAGCGGTTTGCTTAGTGAACACGAAGACAAGTTGGGAAGGCCAGACTGGGAGTTCTGCCTGAAATTTAAAATAGCCCTGGGTGCTTCCTCGAAGGTCCAGGTTGGGAGACGAAGCAAATGGAACTTTACGGAAGACGGGAAATGATCAATACCAGTGAGAATAGATAAAGAAAAAAAAAAAAGAAAAACTAAGAGAACTTGGTGGGAAAAGAAAAAGCAGAGCCTGGCCACCTTACATTTCAACTTAAACAAGAGAGAACTATTGCCTAACAGAATCCTGAAGTTAAATTTCCTTAGAAAGCCCCAGAAAGTTCATTCATGTGTTTACTACAAGTCCAAGGAAGAACTCCCATATGCTTTTCTCTTATCTCCAACAGGGAAAATGCTGCTCCTTCAAGATTCAGACTCAGGTGAAGCTTTCCAGTCACCCCACCCCTGCCCATCACCACAGTTAAGGCTTTTCCCTCTGTTTTCCAAAACACTCTCTGCATAACTCAGAGTGCAAAATGTACCCATTCATTTGTTTGTTTACATTTCTCTCTGGATAGACTGAATTTTTTTTTTTTTTTTTTTTTTTTTTAAGAAAAGTCTTTAGTTTATATGCATGCCTTCAGCTCTAGGCGAACTGGAGTCCTCTATTCCCTGAACATGGCCCTAGCTCGACGCTCCTGTCCTCATTCCCTTCTCACTACTGGCATCCCTCAACCATCCTGGGTTCTCCTAAAGGCTGCTTGCATTCTGAAGCCTTCCCTCCCTTCCTTCCCTAGGCTCATTTCATTGTATCTTTGTCAAGACACAAAATAGCCTCTTGTTCTCTTGGGTAAACGCTTTTCTGCATTAGATTGTACATTCAGTGGCTACCACCGTGCCGTGCCGTCTTCATCACCTTGGAATTCTCACTTAGGACTTACTTAGCTGAATCCTGCACAGTGGCTGACACTCCTAAAATCAGATATTGTACAGAATCAAGGTCTGCTGAGTTCAAAGGTAAGAGAAAAATCAGATATTGAATGCATATTTGAAAAGCAAGGAAAAGAGGCTTGGTCACAGTGAATCTGCCTACGTGGACTCAACAACAGCTTAAAATAGAGTTTAAAAACTTCAGAGTCCCCTTTCAAGGGACCTTCCAGATTCTTTCCTATGTAGAATCTTTCCAAATCCCAATTTCTTTTCCTACTGAGGGCGTCACTCAACAAGGAGCCCTTTCTGCTTGTTCTTTAGAAAGTTATTGTGCAGGTGTTTTTGGTATAGGGCAGCGAAGACGCCAGGCATTAGATTTACCTTCAAACTTTTAGCAACATAAAAACAAGAACAAAATGGGAAAAACTTTAAAAAACAAAGGAACCTAAAAAATTCAGAAAGGAAATTTTGGAGCCCCAGGAAAGGTGGCTACTGACTCTTCTATCGCAGACTAAGGAGAGATCTTTTTCCATTTCCTTGTTTTCCCTGAACACCAAATATGAGTGCTTTAATTTTCTATAAATTGTCTATTTGTGTCTTGAGGCAATATGACTGAGGAGAGGGGGAGCCCTATGCACCATAAAGAACCTGGAAAGCCATGACAATTAAAGAGAAAAATGTGGATTCTATAAAAAATTCCTAGTAACTGTGGGCAAGAAAAATGTTTTGGCCTCTAAAAACAACTGTCAGCAAGAAATGACTTGTGGCTGAGTGTGCAAAGTAAATATAAAGTGTTATTAAAACTTCAGGTTGTCAGGGCGGGGCCTGTGGCTCAGTGAGTAGGGCGCTGGCCCCATATACTGAGGGTGGCGGGTTCGAACCTGACCCCAGCCAAACTGCAACAACAACAAAAACAGCCGGACGTTGTGGTGGGGTTTTCAGTGTTCTGTTTGCATTTCCTTCTTTTTTATGATTTGTTCCACTTGTTAAGGTAGTTTTTTTTTTTTTTAATTTTAAATGAAGACAATAACACAGAAAATAAGATTTTAGAGATCCCATCTTAACACCAAAGCAAACACAACAAAAACAAAAATCAAGAGTACTTCCAACAACTGAAAAATACTTAAGGGAGCACATACTCGGAATAGAAAGGCTCTATTCTTCCAGAGTTTAGGAAACTGGGCATAGACAGATAAAATGAATCCACAACTTGCTGCTAGTGTTTACTAAACATCAAAGCATTTTATTGTTTACGAGAGAAGGATGTTTTTGATTATCTTATCACCAGTCTTTAATTTGTTATTTCAACTAGTCAAGTCTTTCTTGCCTAGACCCATCTCTTCTTCCTCATATTCAATTTCCTAAGTTTATGTGCCAGCAAGAGAATTTTACCTAATTTAGGCTACAGGCCTTTCAGTAGAGAAAACGCAGAACAAGGTGCCTTTCTCCCCACCCTCATCTTTATAGCCAACGTCTTACATTGTCTGGGTTCATTAGCCCGTCTAAGATGTCTCTGCGGAGAAGTTCTTAGCAGCTTTGCTGAATGGCTGTTGCACACTTAGCATCTTTAATCACCACTCTCAGAGAAACGCCCTGCAGCCTCCAAAGTTCTCTCGTTCCCTGAGATCAGGAGGAAAGGGCAGCTCCGAGAGAGAAAGAGAAAAGAAGAGAGGAAGGGGAATTGTGCAGGGAGAGAGAGAGAAGAATGTAATTTATCCTCAGCTTAAAAAGTGCAATTAGAGGGCATAGAGAAGGCATCTAAAAAGAAAATCAGAAGCAACTTCAACCCTCAGGACAGAAACCGCGGATATAAAATAAGCCTGTGCGTAAAGTCCAGGGCACTGTGTACAGCCTACGACTATCACAGGTTTGCAGCTATTCCTGGGGATGCACCTGCTTGCTTGGAAGCACAGTACTTTGACAGTCGCAGCAGCCAACACTTAATAAGCGACATCCTACAGGCATTAACCCACCTAGGATCCCTAATACCCTCTGAGGTGGATATCCTTAACCAAAGCCCCTGGGGCCAGTTGTGTTTCAGAATTCAGAGTTTTTTCAATTTTAGAAAGACAGTTTGGAACTTGTACACACAGAACAAATCCCCTCCATGGGAGCAGGGGCTCAAACACAAAGTTGGTTGAAGACCACCTTGAGTAGTGTCAACTGGGTCGAGTCCTTTTTTTATGGCCAAAAATACGTTTGCCAAACTTAGATTTCCTTTTTAAAATCTGTTTTCCGTGGTTGAATTGTGCATTATCGCCTCCATTGTGCAGGCAAAGGAACTGGGAGTCGGAGAGGATGCCCTGTCGTGCCCCCTGGCACCACTGACGGTGTTTGAGCCGAGATTTAACCAGGAAAAGCCTGATTCCAGAGCCTGTGCCTAAAACCCCTTTATCCTGCCCCTCAGGCTCTCGGTGGGTATCTAAGCAAATGCGGGGTCTCCAAAGGCCTCTGTCTGTCTGAAGACTTAATCTGTCCTCCTCTTCCTCACTGGTTTCTCACTGCAATCTCACCTAGAAGATGACCTGAGACAGAAAGAAAAAAGGCAAAGGCCGTTTCCCATGACAGCAGAAGAGGCAACCCTCCCCAGAGACAAGGCTGCCTGGAAAGGGGGCGAGGAGGGGGAGGGGGCAGACCGGAGAGGAAGGAAGGGGAGAGGGGAGAGGACCTGTGGCCTGAGATGAAGAACTGACCCAAGCACTAAAACATCCTAGTAATTCAAACGTCTACGTCGCTTCCGCCTCAGTCTCCTTATCATGTCTCTCTGGTAAAGAGTCGACTTCTTGGAGTATTTGCAGAAATGAGGATGAGGCCACGCTTCACACCTGGGGAGGAGGCAAAGCGGACAGCCCAGGGAAGCGGGTAAAACGGTGAGCAGACTGACAAAGCCCGCAGGGGCAGGGGCTCAAGGCCAGAGTGCAGAAGAGAGGGGGCTGTGCCAGGTGTGCTGGCGACCTGTAACCTCAGTTACGGGGGAAGGAGGAGAGAACTGCTTAAGGCCAGGAGTGGGAGAAGAAGGGCGGTGCCACCTGGGAATGCAGAAACTTGAGACTGACATTGGACTTTATCTGGCCAGAAGAATGGGTGTTCATCAATCCGGCTCTCAAGGTGTATGGTGATGTCGGCTGCGATGGAGGCAAGTGTTAGCATGCACACACATACGTTAGAGCCCTTACTTAGCTGCCCAGACCCTGCCACATTCCAACATGCCTGCCCCAGGGAGAGCAAGGAGCAGTCACACTGACTACACCTGGAATCACCTGCGGCCCTGAACGCCTGTGGAAGTGTGCGCTTTGTCGATGGTTTTTACCATACCTATCATAGTGGAGGAAGGATTTTAATTTAAAATCCTAATGGCTAAACAAGGTTGGTGGCCAAGCTGACACCCCAAAATATCAAGGCTGCAAGAATCACACCCACCACCTGGTCTTCTGCTTGGGCAGCCTCCTCTGTCTGAGCTCAACCCAGTCTCTTTGGTGCTAAGTCCATAGATGGGCGGTTCACCTCTGTCTAAGGTTCAAGGTGGGATTTTAACTAGTATCATCCCTTCTTTCTGTAACCCAAGGCTCAACTTGCTACATCATCCTTTTTATTATTTTTTTGGTTTTTGTAGAGTCAGAGGTCTACTCTGTCTCCCAGGCTGACCCAATCACAGCTCACTGCAACCTCAAACTCCTGGGCTAAAAGAGCCTTCCATCTCAGCCTCCTGAGTAGCTGTGATTACACTCACACCCACCTCCTGTAACTTTCTTTTATCAAAACCAGAGGCCAGGGGTCAGATAAAAAAAAAAAAAAGTTGTCTATTATACATATATACACGCATAGTGTGTGTGTTTATATTTATATAAAACCTAACCAGGACATTTCTTTCCCTGGATTAATTTAAGAAGGGCAAAGATATACATAGAGGACACACAGATGTCTGCAGAAATCTTCCTTTTGCACCATCACTTGAATTTTTTTTTTTTTTTTT
>NW_003852402.1:27560956-27582066 GCF_000181295.1 Otolemur garnettii | reverse complement strand
AGCCTCCCAAGTAGCTGGGACAACAGGTGCCTGCCACAACGCCCGGCTATTTTTTGGTTGCAGCCATCATTGTTGTTTGGCAGGCCTGGGCTGAATTCGAACCCGCCACCTTAGGTGTATGTGGCTGGCGCTTTAGCCACGTGAGCTACAGGCCCTGAGCTGCTTTAAACCTTTCTTAAACCCACTAAGAGGTTTCTGCCTCCCAGTGAGTAGAGAAGAATCCCATTTGATAGTGAGTTGGACTCAATGTTAACATGTGCAAAAGTACTTATCTAATTTTTTTTGGCAGCAAAAGGAAGACAGCCTAGACTGGACAGATACAACAAGTTTCAAAGTGGAAGGAGAGAGTCTTACTTCTCTGGCTGGGGAGAATGGGGGAGGGAGTAGAATTCATGGTGAAATACATTTGAAAAAGTACCTTTCATCCATCTTTGAGAAGGGAAGTGGAACCAGAGACCTATCCATTTATATATCTTAACACCAGGGAGTTTCTGTAACTCAAGAACAAGGCAGATATCTGCCAGCACCTTAATAAAAAGTAAGTGTCCCATGATTTTTAAGTGACTATATGATGAAATTAATGTACCTTTGTTTTTATCTCTAGTCTTACACACAAAAGGCCTGGGGCATGGGGCGGGGGCTGGGGGTAGGGCTCTAAATGATAACAAGTCTTTGTACTGTAAGGAAGAGGAGTTTAGATAACTGGATTTTCCACTTATCTAAACAATAGCAAGAAAATTCTTTGTTTTCAACACTTGTCGGTTGGTTGCTTGCCTAGCTATCCATCCTAACACAATATCAAGCATGTTGATGTTCTTGTGCTATTGTACTGAACATCAATTCCCACTTTATATTGATTATAGAGTTTTTAAAAATCAGACTTCTTAGAAGCCTGTTTATGATGATTTCCAATTCTCTCTTTAATGGGGGTGTAACAGCTGATTTCTCCCAATCCAAGTTGTACTAAGTCCCGTGGAATGCGATAACCAGAAAACAAATAAAAAGCGGACAGAAAAACAACTGCCATAAATCACCTTAGTTGATACTGAGCACCCAATAATGTCAAATTACATTTATGTTTTGGGGAGAGGTAAGTCTGGAAGGATTTTGGAATTTACCCAATTATTGGGACAGAGTATTCTTTCCCTCTAAGTTTCTGCCCAGAGGTCACCGTATCAGTGAGGCCTTCCTTCCCTGACTATTTTACTTAAAGTAGTTCCACCCCAGCAACTCACTCCTTATCTCCCTTTTCGGTAGAGCTCACAGGGTGTCACACAACTGCAGGGGGCAATTCTCCCTGAACCAACATGGCTGTCACCATCTGATCTATCACACACTTCCCTTTCTACTGCTGTATCTCCAAGAACCTACCACAATGCTGGGCACATAGGTGTTCAGTAAATATTTATGAACAATCTGTGAACCTAATTATGAATAATCTTGCTAACCTAATTTTTAGGCGGAAGACTAACTCTGGTTCCTGACTTTAACATCTTCAGGTGTGATGTGAAAATCAGACATGAACACAAACCATTACCATGCCATAGAATCAAAAAGCAATGCCCAGGGATGTGACATGGATTGGTGAGCAGCTGGGGCTTGACTTCAGACAAATCTGGACCTCACCCCAAATCGGCTCATAGCTGTATATGACCTTGGGCAAGTTATGTAACAGCACTGCACCATACTATCCTCAAATCAAAGACAACTCTGACAAATGTCTGCTCTTCTAGTGATGAGGTGTCAGTGAGGGGATGCTCGGAGGTCCTGGCACACAGGCAGCCTGCAGGAGGTGACTGCAGCATCAGGACAAAATTTTACAGCAGCAGAGCAGCAGAACAGAAGCAGAGGCCTGAAGCTGTCTGGCAGCTTTAGGAAGACTTGCCAGGAAGAGGACAGAGGTAGGACTGAAGGAAAACTGTTGGCTACATGCGTACAGAAAAGCATCAGGTTCACTTGCCCTGTGCTTAATGCACGAAACGCCTTTTGAAACATTCGATGCCATACTAGAAAAAAACAATGTTTTTCCATGGGGACACCACATTTTATTAGGTCAAGAGACATGTGAGTTATGTATGCTTCACGAGGCCCTAGGTTCAAAACTAGCCTAAGTTATCAGTACCATGAGCTAACCAATTGTGCTACTGGAGCACTCAAACTAACGTAAGTTAAATAGGTGGGTCGCTCCAAAAGTTTTGAGACAGACTATGTTATAGGCCATGGTTTCCCTTCCAAGAAACACAGTCAGCAGCATCCTAATTCACCCACGCACGTTTCAAATTGCTTGTCTTTTTCGTGTTGGTGGGAGGGCTTCATTTGGTTCTGTCTGCACAGATTTCGTGATTTTTGTGGATCTCAAAACTTTTGAAATGGTCCACGTACAACTCACATGGGAATTAATGTGTTAATAGTGCGTAACCGTAAGTATTAACAATGAAATGTTCTGTAGAAAATGAGTAATGAACCCTACGAGGGAAATAATCCTACCGGAGTAAACAGAGGAGGGACTTCTCCAACCGGAAATGGGTGATTACTAACAAGCCTTTCCACTGTCCAAATCCGGCTACATCCGTCCTTAACTCTTCATTTACTTGCTATTCTCTCTAAAATGGAGTGTAAAGAGAAAGGGGGGGAAGCCCAACTGATAACTAAAATAGTATACTGAAAAAGAAATGTCTGTACCCATCACCATTCTCACCATCACCCCTATTCTTATCATCACCCCCATCCTCACTGTCATCACCATCAACCACCATCCTCACCGTCATCCATTATCCTCATCATCAACCATCATCCTCACCATCACCCCCCATCAACCATCATCCTGTCACACCATCCTCACTGTTACCACCATCCTCACCATCACCCCCATCCTCACTGTCACCACCATCACACCATCCTCACTGTTACCACCATCTTCACCATCACCACCATCACCGCCTGCCAGTGCTTTGACAGCAGAGGCCGTGCTAATAAGCAAAATGCACTGCCCTTCTCAGGAAAAAATAGTTAATTCAATGTCTGGTTCCAGATTGGGTTCCAAATGGGAACTCTAACCTACAGGGAAAAAAGAGTAAGCCCCCTTTTCACCCAGTGCTGAATTATCCCCATTCCCTGTCCCTCGGTAAATCCCCAATTCATTAAAAACAAACACTCTTTTTGAGACAAGTCTTTGTCTTTGATTCAAGAATCTTTAAAAGACTGGCTTGGCACTTGTAGCTCAGTGGCTAGGGCGCCAGCCACATATACCAGAGCTGGTAGCTTAGAATCCAGCCCGGGCTTGCCAAACGACAACTAGAACCAAAAAATAGCCAGGCGTAGTGGCGGATGCCTGTAGTCCCAGCTACTTGGGAGGCTGAGGCAAGAGACTCTCTTAAGTGCAAGAGTTAGAGGCTGCTATGAGCTGTTACGCCACAGTACTCTATCCAGGGCGACAAAATGAGACTCTGACTCAAATAAAAAAAACAAAAAAAACTTTAAAGACAGAGACATACAACTCTTGAGATGAATCAACGTCACCACTAACTGCACTGTAACTTAGGTCACTATTCTAACTGCTCTTTGGTAACTAGTCCAGAGAAAGGAAGTGCTCAAGGCTAAGGCTCAGCTTTACTCACTGGCTTGACACTTGCCCACTGCCCTCTTATCTGCAAAAACCTGGTGTGACACAATCACGTTCAAAGGAAAAGCCGTGAACAGAGAGAGGTGTGCCGTGAACAGAGAGAGGTGTTATGTAAATTTGACATTATCACAGTCTTTTTCAATTGATCAGGATTCTAAAGCTTGGGCCTAATGACAAACAGGCACACATCCTTAGTAAGCTTGTGAGTCAGTGGGTGGTGGGGGGTAGTATGACTCAGATTTTACTACTTACTTTAAAAGACTAAAAACTCATAGCAAATGGGGCAGGGATGTACTATATTAGTAACCACTAAACAATAACTAGTTGAAAGGCAACAGTTTCTTCTGGCGACAATTTGTTTCATATGTAAAGTTACCACTGCCACATGTTTAGGAAACAAAAACAAAGTTACAAAAGAAGGAAAACAACTCAATTTTTTTTTTTTTTTGAGACAGAGTGTCACTATGTTGCTCTTGGTAGAGTGCTCCAGCATCACAGCTCACAGCAACCCCAACTTCTTGGGCTTAAGCAATTCTCTTGCCTCAGCCTCCCAAGTAGCTGGGACTACAGGTTCCTGCCACAACGCCCGCTATTTTTTGGTTGTAGTTGTCATTGTTGTTTGGCAGACCTGGGCTGGGTTCGAACCCACCAGCTCCGGTGTAGAACTACAGGCACGGAGCCAAACAACTCATTTCTAATTTGAGGTTTAGCTCCACAACCATATTTCTTAGTCAAATTTTAAGTACCCTGAAAGGGAATTTGGGGGGTGGTGGTGGTAGAAATGTTCCAGCTCTTCATCAGGGTGTAGATTACATGTTGTGCAAAATTCCCCGCACTTTTTCCACTTAACTGTATAGAGCTCGATACAAATTTCAAGAAAAAAATTTAAGTGGCCGGGCGGCGCCTGTGATTCAGTGAGTAGGGCGCTGACCCCATATACCGAGGGTGGCGGGTTCAAACCCAGCCCCGGCCAAACTGCAACCAAAAAATAACCTGGCGTTGTGGTGGGTGCTTGTAGTCCCAGCTGCTCGAGAGGCTGAGGCAAGAGAATCGCTTAAGCCCAGGAGTTGGAGGCTGCTGTGAGCCGTGTGACGCTAGGGCACTCTAGCAAGGGCAACAAAGAGTCTCTGTCTCTACAACAACAACAAAAAATTAAGTGGCTCATACCTTGAGAGTTACATCCAGGTTACACTCAAAGAATAAAACTACAATGAAACTATTTTAAATTCTATTTATATAAGAATTTTTTTGCAAAATAGACAAGGGCTGTAACCAAAAAAGCAGCAAATACGCCAAATGTGTTTGAACTATGCTATTTTCATAAACCACGACAATGACTCTAATCTAGTGGTTCACACTAAAATCTGTCTTTTCATGACAAACTTTTGAAACATGAAACAGTCACTAAGATCAATAGCAGAACAAATCATACAACCTAGCTGTCTGGAAAATCCACTCATTTGAGTCCCTTTTGGACCAGATAAGTAAAGTGTTCTAACTCCTTGACACATTCACTAGGAAGCTGACGCACGGCCAGTTGCCGAGACTTTAAAAAGAGATAATACTGTTAACATGGCCTATAAAAGCGAGGTGACCAGATGTCCCAGCTGATGCTTGTAGCCTGTGTTTAATTATTAATATTAATAGCGCCCTCTTTTACTCTCAAGAGTCACGGTTTGGTTGATAAATGTATCGATTAAATTATATGTTCGCTCTACCTATAAAGCCTCACAACTGGCCTGGCTCCCATTAAAGCCCCTTCACCCCTGCCACACTGCTGTTCACTGGACTCCCCCCATTTGTCACTCACGCAGATTTGGTACCTACTGTTCTCTCTGCCTGCATTCTCCACTTAAATGCCTACTCGTTCTTTAGATCTCAGTCCCAAGAGTTCTGTAGATCTCTGGGAACCTTCTACAGCAGACCACCTATTACAGCTCTCAGGACAACACTGCCCCACTTTCCTTAGCATACCTCAGGTCCAGTCCAACTTTCACGAGTGTGTGGTGTACTAGGCTCCAGGCTCCTGGAGGGCCAGGGACAGTCACTGGTTTTGCATGTCCAGTGCTTAGCACAATACTCAGCGTACAGAAGGACTCAGTAAATACGTGTTTAGCCCATGTAAGAGACAGACACAGGACAAAATACAGGCTGCATTTTATCATCAGAAAGGATTTCAGGAGATGTAAAGAACTTATAGACTTACAGGGTAGAAAGGAAAATGCAAGACGTCTGGGAGCTGGAAGAAAGAGCTTCCATCTAATGTTTCAGGATTACGTAAGCACTCCATCCTAATCCTAACCATAACCACTGTCTCAAGGGATAACGATTCGACAACACTGGTCACCTAACCCTTGCTTTTAATTAGTGCCAAACTCAACCCTACATCACAATCTCAAACATTACAGGAGCACAATGATTTGTAAGACCATACCCAACTCCAAGCAGGGCCTGAACCACACTGGGCTTTAAAATCCAAGACTTCTTATTAAGGGTCAGAAGAAATTTTGCCTAAGTCCCTTGAGGTTCTTTTAAGAATGAGACCCTTAGGCTCGGCGCCTATAGCTCAACCGGCTAAGGCGCCAGCCACGTACACCTAAGGTGGCGGGTTCGAATCCCCAGCCCGGACCCGCCAAACAACAATGACGGCTGCAACCAAAAAATAGCCGGGCGCTGTGGCGGGCGCCTGTGGTCCCAGCTACTTGGGAGGCGGAGGCAGGAGACTCGCTTAAGCCCAGGAGTTGGAGGTTGCTGTGAGCTGTAATGCCACAGCACTCTACCCAGGGGGACAGCTTGAGGCTCTGTCTCAAAAAAAAAAAAAAAAAAAAAAAAAAAAGAATGAGACCCTTTGTTTTCTTTAGTATTGCAAAATAAATTATCACAAAGCTCTGCTGGCCAAGTATGTACTTCGCTGAGGTATGCCGTAATGCTACACAAGCCAGCAGCAAGCTCCTCAACCAGATCTTCACACAGAAACCAGAATCCACCAAAAAGAACCCGTGGTCAATGACTCATTTATGACTGACTAGGGGAAATCAATTACATTATTAGTAATCCAAGCAAGCGTTGCATCAGGTTACATCACAAGAAGAAACTCTAAACCAAACTGATAATTTACAAAAAGGCAGCTTTTCTCTGCAGACAGGGAGGTACTCACCCCACTCTAGATTAAGAAGAGATTGAGAACCACTGAGTTCTGTTTGAAAACCACTGTTTGAAAATCTCCTGCAAAAGCACGCCCAAATACAAACGGCTTGAAGGGCTGCAAACCCTGGGAAAAGTCAACTTACTTCATCCAGCAAAGGGTTGTTGTGAGGATTAAACAACATAATGGATGCAGACGCGCTTTGTACAAGGCTACATTATCACACAGGCTGGGGAGCATTACTCCATCTCTCAACTAAAGGTGTCTCCAACACAGACAAAGGATCTGAAGGATTCCTTCTTTTACTGAGAAAACAGCTCTGAAAAACCACAATGCTAAGGACCTACCTCAGGAAATTCTGTGAAATAAATACACACAACAGGGTTACCTGTATTTTCATCCTTTCAAAGAGCCAAGCTGTTCATTTTCCTTCCTATATTACTGTTTCAAAAAGACTACTAATTTCTTGCAGCTATTGGCTAAAGCAGACTTTCAAGAAACTCCAAACACAACTCTTAAAGAATTCTTAAAAAAATCAAATCTTAAAAAAATCCAAGAAAACAACCTGCCGTATTTAATTGGCCTCCATGATAGAGTATTCAAATCCCAAGAATCCAGGCAAGGTGCGGTGGCTCATGCCTGTAATCCTAGCACTCTGGGAGGCCAAGGTGGGTGGACTGCTTGAGCTGAAGTTTGAGACCAGCCTGAGCAATAGCGAGACCCTGTCTCTACTAAAAACAGAAAAACTGAGGACAAGCCCAAGAGCTTGAAGTTGCTGTGAACTATGATACCACAGCACTCTACTCAGGGTGCCAGAGTGAGACTCTGTCTCAAAAGAAATCCCAAGAATCCAAACATTCACTGGCTATATGGTCTATCTGACCTTGACAACAAACTTCTTAGCCCCATTTTTACAAATGAAGTCATAGACTCAAAAGAGACCAACTAACTGGTCTAAAGTCACAACTGACTTGTCTTAGTTCAAGACTAGTGTCCTCTACACTAAATCCCAACTGCCTCTCAAAGATAGAAGCCAAGTTGTAAACGTGGAGAGTTGAAAGAGATGCCAAGATGGTCTACTGACAATGAGAAGATAAAACGCCTGCTCCAACAATGAGAAGCAAGGGAAATGAATCACACACCAACAGAGCTTCCACTCTGGGGTCAGCAAGGCCTCAGTTCAGATTAGCTGTTTGCTTTTGGGGCGAATTACTTAAACTAAGCCTCGGTTTTCTATTCCTAAAATGAAACTAAAAAATACTGAAGTGAACTACCTGCCAACCTCATCCAGATGTTGGAAGGTCAGTGAATAGACACTGATGACGTAGATGCTCAGGAGTGCAATTCACAGGGAACATAGCTCCATTTACTGTACTGGCTTAGGTGACTAAAATGCCATGTACCAAAACTAGAAAGTGTGTTCAATCCTGCTCACAGTGCAACTCTCAAGTCTCATCATTTTAAGGCTTATGGGGTCTTCTCAAATAGTCCAATCTTTCCTTCCAAAAGTCAGGGGTGGGATGTCTCAGAATAAGAGAAAAAAAGATGCAGGGATTTTCTGGCCAACTCATAAATGCTAAAAATAATTTAATTGCAGACCTGTAACTTAATCCAGTTCTCTTACAACCAGGTATACCAGTGTCACAAAGACCCTAATACTTAAAAAAAATTACTTTTCTAACAAATAAAATGTGAAAAATAAGATGAAGACATAGCAATATATAGTTGTATATATATGAACTTACAGACTTCAACTGGTATAACACTAAATTTTGGACATGTTGGCTGTAATAGACTTAATTTTACAAATAAAGGGTTATGCAGATCAGCCAAAATTACATAAGGCAACCCTCTTTGTACTGCTACAAGAGGTTTTCAAGACTTCTCACTTAAAGAACAGAATTGTGAGTTATTCTGAGAGCAAAGATTCACCTGCTTTAGTGACATAATCAACATTTGTGATCAGGCACCCCATCAATACAATTTCTAGTGCATTCCCAATATATATGCACTTGTTTATAAATGTACCAGATACTTTTGCAAATAACCATGAAAATGTATGGGGAAATATTTTAGAAGAATCACAAAATAACTTCAGAGACAACTATCTAGAGATTCATTAAAGGTAAATGTACCTATGGTAGATACATTCTACTGATGTTAACATTTGAAATTACTACAAGTGACATTTGATGTTAACAGTCTCCAAATGCAGGAATCTGGATAATGGATAACTCAACTTTTCTGGTGTCCTGTGGTCCCTACTGTGATGTTTGATGTCTGGCCTGCCCTTGATCACCCTTCTACTACCAGGAATGGGGTCACAAACGGCCTTCACAATGGAAAAGAGGCTATCATCAAGTGGCTTGTCACAGACAACTTAAAAAATATCCTGTCTTTATATAAAATACTGAGAGACAAAGGCATAGGCACTACATTTTTCCTTAAGAATGCCTTTAGGATGCTTTATTTATACTTCCCCCAAGGCCAGTTTCCACACAGGCTAGGCCTGAAATGACACTGCCACTCTGACCTGTGTGTTCACAGAAACAGTTGAATGCAGAGCCCACTCCACGTTCAGTACTTGCAAAATCTCTACAACAGGCATTCCCAAAACTCTGCCAAAACACTATGCTGCACAGACCTCTCTTGATACACACCTATGACCATAGCAGATGAATTTTTATGACCCAGCTTTTAAAGGCCTTCCTTCTCAGCTAAGTTTCTTACTTCATTTTCCATCCTGTTTTTATCCAACCCCAGCCTGACATCATTTCACCCTCCAGCATCTGTCCTCTGAGCGTATAGAATTCCCAAAAGAACACTTCATCTCCAACACTAAAATGATAAATATGAAAAGGTCCGTCCGTAATGGGAGTCCAACTCCATTTTTTTATTCCTCCATCTGACACACTGAGCAATATGAAAACAAAGTGATAAACCAAGTTAAAACCGCAATCAAAAAAACTTGGCATCAAGTCTGCTCCACAACTTTTCTGTTGATGAATGAGGTCAATCCTCACAATTAATACAATCTAAGGCTCAAAAATACAAAAGTTAACATCTTGCTTACAATATTCCTTCATCTACATCATTATCAGAATACTATATAAAGATTGATGAGATATAACCAGAAATCATAACTCACAGCATACACTCCAATATATAAAATTTAAGGACCCAGTTAAGGAGCTTAGTTAGTAGTACAACTATTTTACTATTAAAAAAAACTGTATTACTGTGATGTTCCAAATATGAAATTAAACCATTTATGACAGTAGCCATATATAAAAGTTCAGCTGCAGAGGATGAGATGAGTCTAAATATTGGCAGTCTGTATGCTAAGAAATCCACTCATTTTTAGGCAATCCAAGATATACTTTTTGAAGCCTCCTGTGCATAAAGACTATTGACAAAATTTCTCTCTATAGCCTACCAACAGCATCTTCTCACATCTGAAATAGGGGTGAAAAGGAGAGAGGAAATAGCTTTAAGCTGCAATATGCAAAACAGACCTTCATTAATCAGACTTCTGTAAAAAGGGAGGAGAATCAGCAATGTTAAAAATCACCCAGAGAAGTCTAATAGCAGATGTGTTCCTAAGATTAAAGGGAACCTGGCTGGAAACCTCTAGGCACTAAGCACTAAACATCACATCACAAATGCTGCTTCCTTCCCTTTAACTTACAGTTCAAGTTTGTAATTTGAAATACCTAATACAAAACAAAAATAATTACCTGCAACATGGGAGTTACAGTGACTTAAGCAAACATTAATACAAATTGTACCAGAAAGCCATGTTCTGGTGGTCTTTCCAATCTATTAGATAAGAAACATTGCAAATAAAGGTGAAGACCTGAGATTCCAATGTCAGGTGACAAAAGGAACAGCCACATTACCTACAAGGACCAGGGGAACACTTGCTATACAAGCCACTGTAAGTCTTGTTTCAGCCTTACACAGGGAGACAGCTACTTACATTTAGAAAAACGCAAGTAACTTGAAAACTATCTGTTTAAATAGTATTTTTCAAATTTATTGCCATTTGTAACTGCGAATTCCTGGTACCAGTGGCAACTAACAATTTTAGATAGTCATCCTCTCAGGATGTCTAATGAAATATTTCAAAACTTTCTCCAGAAGCAAGAAATATGAAACAGCTGCTATACTGCAGACAGAGGCGCAGCTCAATTGTCTAGGGAAGGGAAGGTTAAAGCAACAGGAAACAGCTGGGTGCTAGACCCCAAAGAGTGATGTGTGCAAGCCTCTTAGAGAGAAACTAAAAACAGTTCTTCACATGCCAGACACCACCTGAATTCTAAAATAAACATTTTGAAGAAGTTATCTTACCATCAAAATTTTTAAAGTACCAAAAAGTCTGATGTCAAGATCGTCCAGAAACAGTTATCCACTTGAAAGAAAGGTTTTATGACAAAAAGTCATCCTCACTTAGGCTTCAAAGCTTCAGTAAGAAAAGCCTTAGGTTTGCTATTAGCTTCAAAAGAGCAAACCACAGTGAGCAAGGGGATGAGATCTGCTTAAAAATTGAACTGCCACTTGCTTTTACTGTACCAAATTTGAAAAACTGGAGGGTTATCACTGTAACAAATCGAACGGGTAGTGTATGTATTGTGTTTATAAGAACTCAAACTCCCCAAAATGGCCTACAAAAGAACAGACATCATTTGTACTATTAATACCTGCATGTTTAGCTGTATATTCCTGCATAGCCCACAAAAAACCAGAATTTAATCTTACACGCAGAAATAACTTCTGAAATTTCAGATTACCGATTAACTTAGATTGCGTATTTCCTGCATGAACATGTTTACATACACACACACCCCAAAGGTGACTACATAGTAAGTTAAACGTGTACAGCAAAGTTCAATTTTTCACTGCCTACTTCCACTGAAAAACCATTTTGTCCTCTACAACCAAAGAATTGCAAGGGATAGTGGAGTAACCTATACTACAGCATTCTCCATGTTCATTTAGGTTTCAAATTTATCTGAAATCAAAGTCTGAAAATGAGGAATCATAGTCAGCATTTCAACTTTTGAGAATAAAGTTCATGAACATACCTTTTGTAGAATTCCAGCTTAAGTGAATTTTATGTAAGTCTTGCAAGTGATGAAAAGCAAAAAGCAACCAATCTCTCTCAAGTGATTAGCCTGGTTTTTAAAACTATGGGTCACCTGTCCCCGTGATTTTCTAATTGAACAAGGAATCCATGGGGCAAAATAATTGTTTTGCAAAGGTGGGCCAGAATAAAACACTTACGTCTTCACTTCAACAGGGAAGCAATGAAATGTAATCCTTCCGAGCATCACTTTTTTGGTGGATGTTACCTTTGTCTCTTATCCTCATTTCATGAGCCCGTAAGCCTGTGAATGTGTCCATGTTTTAACTTCAGGCATTTTTTAAACATGTTGCTACTCCTATTTCCTCTAACACCTAAATATGTATACACAGATCATCTTCATTCCTCATTAAATGTTTTTTTCAGCATGACCAGTGTGCAACTGACATTCACATAGCTCATACAACCTATGTCTTCTGAGAAAAATACTCCTTATAGCTTGAACCGCTCTAATCATGACAAGAGATTGATTAAAATGCCAAGATAAGAAACAATTTATTATAGAGAGAAGAAAAATTTCTCATCCAAAATATAGAAATCTGTACAACTTTGCCACAATCAATATACATGAACTGTACAAATTTACACCAGTTCATAATTTACCAAATAAAAGATGACTAACAAAGTTCACAAAATAGATGGTGGTTTGTGGAAAAGACTTTTACCCAATTAAGTACAAGGAAAGTTACAAACCAGACCTCCACTTTCTAAAAATAAGAAGTTTACTCAGTCTTAGAAAACTACAAGCTAGCAAATGTACAGAGAGCTGGCTGGTGCTAACACCACAGTTGAGACAGTGTCTTTTTGAAAGGGTCTTTTTAAAGCCTGTTGCCATGGCAGATTCTGGTCACTTGCTACTTTCAAGGCCAAAAACACAATACAAGGTCTGACCATTTCCCCAGGTCATGCTTACTAGTTTGTCTTTATGTACATTTTATACATATTTAAGTGCTAGGTAAAAGTCTTGTTGTAAAATTTCCAGTACTACCATGTTTAAAACGTTGAGCTTTCCTATTGAGCTGCCAAAAAGGTTAACAATAACAATTTTCAAGTGTAATAGTGCAAATTTCTCTGCAAGATCTACTGCAGAGAAAGGTTCTTTGAAATACAGATTTTCATTCAAGGGGTTGATGTAAAATTTAAGTATGTCTGGGAGAAACTGAAACCACTCTAGGACTTCACTCCCTAGCAAATAAAGTGATTTACTTGGACTCACAGGCTATTAAATCATTGAAAGGTACTGTCCAAACTATGGCACTGTCACTTAAAAAATTTTTTTTACCATTCTATCTTGTGCCAGATCTTCACAGCTGTAACATGGTTAAATTCCATAATCCATCCCCAAAAGGAGCCCACCCAAAGCAAAAATCAAATTTATCCATCCATTATAAGATGATCCATCCATAGACTATATCTTAACCTGATACAGTCATCATATTGTAGTTTTTGGAAGGGCTTGTTCTGCCCAAGAGAAGTTCCTCCTTACAGCTGATTCTGCTGTCTACCATTTGCACGTTGGTGCTGTTCTGAGTGCTACCTCCTGCTGGTGAGGCTTCATACAGCACGCAGATGGAGCCATCCTCTCCAATTCTGTAGGACACTTCGTAAGGGTCAACCCAGAGTGTGAGTTCACTTGGGAGCAGCCTGAACAGCTCCTGACTGCTCAGTCCAATCCGCTGTGCTGCCTGTCCAATCAGAGGATCCATTTTATGGTTGATGCGAATACAACGGTAACCTGATCCCTTGCATGGCTTTTCTGGGAACCAGTGATGTTTATAATGTTCTATAGAAGGAAAAAAGAACAGAGAAAACAATGCTTAGTCTCCTTACTGTTAGCGCCCGCTCTACTTGCCTTCTTCCGCGGGCTCCTCTGTGGAGCGAAAATGAAAACTATCAACTTTTCAGAAAATGTCCAGGACTGCATCCGCTGCTGGGCATGTGCGGGGATGGAGAAAGAGCGGGCAGGGTTTTAGAAATAACAGAAGTACCGGACAAAACAATCGGCAGGAACCAACCGGTTGAGCCGCCAAAACAGGAATCAGGCGCGCAGCCTCCGCCAGCCGGGAAGCCGGATGGCACCGGCGGTCGGGCGGGAACCTGTTTACTTTCTCCACCCCACCCCAGCCACACATAATGGAGTTTATGCCTTTGGAGAGAAGGGCCACCGGACTGTTAACCCCGAAGGCAAGAAAAACAAGCAACCCTAAACCACGCTCTGGGCAGGGCTGTAATTGTGCCGGTGACAAATCCGATGATTAATGGGCAGGGCAGAAGGCGCGGGGAGACCGCACGTCGGTCCGGAGCAGACTCCGGGGCAGCAGCGCAGCTCCCCACTCTGGGGCCGGACCGCGACCACGCAACGGTTGGAAGGGGCTGGGGGGAGGGGGCGTCGAACCAACCCCAGCCCCAGGGCTCCTTTGTCCCCAAATGCGCCGACGGTCCTTGGACCGCAGCTCCCGCCTCCGTGGGTTTTAGTTTCTTTGTTGTGCGTGTTTTCTTCCCCTCCTCCGTTTGCCAGCCGCGGGGAGGGGGCGCCCTCGGTCCAGCCCCCAAACCCGCTCCCGGACCCGCCGTTAGCGGCCGCCCACCGCGGCCAGCTCGGTCCCGCGGCAGGACCCGAGGGCGGCCGGCCAGGGGCGCTACCGAGGCTCCCGCGGCCCCGACGGCCCAGCCCCAACCCCAACCTGGAGTGTGGGGCCCGCGCCGCCTTGGCGCCCCTCGCACCCCGCTCACCTGCCAGTAGCTCCTGCAGGCTCTGGCTGAACGTCTGCAGCTGTCGCTCGCTCGTGAGCCCCTTGGTGCGGAGGAACTTGGAGATGAAGGACACCGCAGCGGCGATCTCGCCTATCATGGTGGCGGCCCGAGTGTAGAAGGGATGCATGGGGGCGGCGGGCGGGGGCGGCCCGGGGCGGCCGGGGCTCGGCGGCGCGGCCCCGACGACGGAGCGGCCACCCCGGGCTCCCTCACAGGGCAGAGGACTGAGTAAGAGAGGGCGTGAGGGGCGGACGGCTACTTTTTTTCTCCTTTCTTTAGAGTAAAAAAAAAGTTATTTTCGAGACAGGAGGCGGCAGGAGAGAGGAAGAGACGAGCGACGGCGGCCTGGTCACATCGCTCGGACCTCCCCAGCCGCCTCCGCCTCCAGCTCCGCAGCCTCCGAAGACCCCAACAGTGGCATTTCCAGCTCCGAGGGGCGAAGAGATGCAGCCGCCGTGCAGCACTCTTTATAGGCCGCGGAAAGGAAGTGGCGTAGCTGGAGCGTGACGGCCGACGCCAGCCAATCCAGAGATCGCACCATTGTGACGCAAGCAGATTCGGAGCCTGAGGGGGCGGGAAAAGGGGCTTAGGGGCGGGTCTAGAGACCGGGACGAGAGGGAGGAGCTGACGTAATCCGCTTGTAAACAAATAAACCCCGAGTGGCTGCTGGAAACCGAGTTGCTGTGTCGGGGGACGGAGGAAGCAAAGGGTGCCCGTGTGAAAGCTCCTCCCCCTGCCCTAGCTCCTCCTACTCCTCGGGAGTCGAGGCCTTGAGCCAGCTCAGCCTTCTGCCGGAGTGAGCTGCCCGGGCCCGTTTGGCCTGCAGAGTTAGAGCTTTGTACACAAGATTTGTCCGGCTCCGGCTGTGTCCACACGAGCGCTGTCTACTCGGATCCTGCTCAGGTCCGCAGCTCCGGCCCCCTTGCGTACTCGGTGTTTACATCCAGTCCCCTTTCGGGTTGGCTGAGCGTGCGGCGCGGCGCGGGTGTCCGCGCTGTGGCTGAGGGTGCGGGGAGGAGTGGGGGGAACCAGCGCTGTCGGGGCATCGTGCCAGAGAAACCGGACTGCAGCCTCGGAGCCCAGGTTCCCTCGCAGACGGGCTGCCGGCACCACAGAGCGGGTTCTGCTCCCCGCCCAGGGAGGGGTGAGGGTTGTCTTTGTAAAAGTTTAATTGCCAAGTAAGTAGGTTAGTAAGGCCATTTGTGGTTGCTGTTTTTGTAATGTGGCAAGGGAGAAGAGAGGAGAGGCCTTACGGAATCCAGCTTAATGCGGATAGGAAAGCTAGATGCTGAAGATGGGTTTAATAACGTGAATCAAAGCTTAGTCTGTATTGGGGGGAAAATATGAAAAACGAAAAAAGAAGGTAAATGTGAAGTTTCTAAATGTATGAGGTGTATACATTTAAGTTTCCTTGAAACACCACATGCAAAATTTCACATGGTGTAAGCCTGCTAAAATGGTTAGGCCTAAGACAGGGTTAACTCGGACTCCATTAAGAAAAGAAAAGAAAAAAAACAGAAGAGGAGGCTGGAGAAACCAAACAAGAGGCAGAAGTTGAACTCTACCAGATGGGAATAAATAATCCTGAGCATATTTGGTCACCAATATTGCAAAACACACCACTTTGAGGGGTTTTGTTGTTGTTGTTTTTTAATACTGAGCCAAACGGTATAGAAATGAAGCGAAAATATGATTTGTTGTAAAGCCGAAGGAAAAACAGTTTTATTGTTTACATGAAATCCGTAAAATTGGATTTGAAAATATCATGCCTAGGCTATTTTGTCATTAAAACACAACAATTAGGTAGTTACATGTGAGAGGAATACTTTAAAAATAGTATTATTAAAAGTACTGACTTTTGTGAAAGTATTTTCTTTGGGTAAACATATCAAAAATTATGGGAAATAAAGTACTTTTTTTTTTTAATCCAGAACTTTTCAGATAAAACTGTTCTTAAACATTGTGGTAATTATTTCACTGAGGACATGCACCTTCTTTTTCTACCCAAAAATGAGACAGAGAAACATAAGTAAATCCACAAAATCACCATAGCGATGGAATAAGAATTTGTAGGTTATCTCTTTAACCCCAGGCACCCTTAAGTCATCTGCTTTGTTTCTCTCCCTACCATTATTTTAAGGTATCGTTTGAGCATAGATTAGGCATCAAGTAAAGATTTTTCTTTTCCAATCCTGTTCTCCAACTTGGACTCCCCAATCATTCTAAGTTTAAAGGCACTCATCCACAAAACAGAAACAATTAAGTTAACAAAATGGAAGGATAGGAACTCATACTTCTCCCAAGCCAGTGTTGTCTACTGTTTTTAACTGCCTTCCCAAGCAGCAGTAGGACTTCTGCAAACTTTATAAAATCAGTTGAACGGTGTTAGTAGATAAAAGTTTGACTCATATACTCATAGAGGGTTTTCCTCCCCACTGAGTTTTTTACTGCATATGTGTTTTCTGCCTTAAATCATTCCGTTGAGAGACAAATGGACTTAAGAAGTTACAGGATCTTTTACATGGGAGAATCCAGAAAGCACTCAGAAAAAAGAAGAAACTACATATTGTTCCTAAATGCAAGTCTTAGTGCAGGATGTTAATTGCCAATAGTTTTTAATCCTGAACATATATGTCGAGTAGCTTTTTCCCAAAGTTTAGTCAGGTCCTTCCTATCCAGGAAATTCACCAATATTTCTTGACAGGTTTTGAATTATTAAGGTCCTTTCTCATGTTGTCTTAAAACTGCAGGGCTGTCCCATACCATAGAATATTGTTATCGGGCAACTTGATAATATTGTAATCAAATTAATTTCTCAAACCTAGAAAATTTCCAATCAAAGCATTACGAATGTTAGGAATGCCATCAAAACAAATTCAAGAAGTGAGTCTGGGTTTTAAAATAAGTTGGCAAATAAAAGCAAAAATGTCAGGTATTGTTACCCTATCTGGACCCTCCCTTCCCCTGAAGGCAAATTCAAGGTCTGGGACTTGCAGACTGAGCCAGCAACAGCCTGGCTTTTTCCAATCAGCTAGCTGAAGTCACTTAAGTTATATTTATTATGAATTTACTTCCAGACAGGACATTTTGAAAACACAGCTTAACCAAGTACAGAGTCAAGTGCACTCTTTAGAGACTCTTAATGGCAAATAGAGAAAAGGCATTTACTTATGCATTTGGAGGCAGAGCGGGTTCAAGTGAGTGGTCTCATCTAAGCCAATGAAGGTGACCCTTGGAAGGAGGAAAAAAGGGGGTTTGATCTTGGAGTATCTTAGAGGCTTAAACCCAGGAGGATAAATATTGTTGAAAACTTAGGTGGAGGGGCAACATAGAGTAGTTGGGAATACTTTTGGTAGGAAAGATGAGGTTTATTTGGGGGGAAGCCCTGAGGATGATACACTGGAAAAGGGCGATGTTGAAATGATTCCTACTTTTGTTAGGAGGTTAGAAACCAATCTCCTGGGAAGGAGGACAAGGTAGCCATCTCAGCCCTCCCTCTTGGTGCCACCCACCTTAATTTTGTCCAAGCAGTTGCCCACACCTAGGGAGGAGGGAGCACCTTGCCCATCTCCCAATCAGAATTTAGCATTCCAACTGCAAAAGGATGTGGAAGACTCTCTAGTCCGGTGGTTCTCAACCTTCCTAATGCCGCAACCCTTTAATACAGTTCCTCATGTTGTGGTAACCCCCAGCCCTAAAATCATTTTTGTTGCTATTTCATAAATTAGCATAGCAGTAATATTGCTACTGTTATGAACCGTAATGTAAATATCTGATAAGCAGGATGTATTTTCATTCTTACAAAGGGATCGTGACCCCCAGGTTGAGAACCGCCGCTCTAGTCTAACAACAGGTACAATAGAGTCTTGACAGTGACCTAGAACAGCTTTAAGACTAATTATTATGTGGTCTGCACACACCCCTGGGTCTCAGGGAGGCTCATGAGAGGTCTTTGTGGACAGTTAAGACTGTCCTCTGAACCAGGGGCCTCTGAACCAGAAAGTAGGCCTGACCCAGGGGGTATAAAAAAAAATCCTAGCCATAGCTTTTGCTTTGTTGGGACAATGGGGGCTGTTTGCTTTGTATAGCAAACATACCTTGCCCTATAAGCCTATCTTCAGATAATTAAGTTTTACTTATGGGCTTATCTCTTCAACTAAAGACCTCTGCCTTTTATTTACTTATTTTTTCTTTACCCACAGAAAGGTGACCACTTTAATGCCCCTAGCATTCTGCCTTGCTTTGCTTAGGTGTGAATCCGAGGGCACAAGCTAAAGCATTTGTACTGGATTTAGATCTACTGGGGCTCGGAAAACATAAAAGATCTCGCAGTCAGAGGGTAAACACAAGCAGGTATTGAACAAAACTTAGTTTCTTCTGATTAAAGCAATTCAGATTGAAGAATAGGAGAAAAAAGCAGTGAAGCATTGTCTAACAATGACAAGAATGATGCTGGTTAATATTATTAACAATCTTTCAGGCACTGTGTTACGAGTTTTAAGTGCTCTGTTACTTAATTCTCTGAGAAAACCCACTGATTATAATTGATAGCACTTAACATGTGAAGACAGTCTTAAATACAGTAAGTTACCGAAGGTCTTACAACCAGATTTGAACCATCTAGCCGCTGAGTGCAAAATTTGAGCTCTGAATTCCCAGCAGAGGTTGCGGGAGCACTTCTGATAGGACCTATTCTAAAATAAAACCTGATCGGGTTAGAAGACCCCGTGGAAATGAATAGAGACAGTAGAAGGACAAAAATCAAAACTCCAGGCAGCTCAGGAGACACCACATGGCTGACATAGCCTGGGAAACACAGCCATGTTTACTAAAGGCTCATTAGAAAATGAATCAAAAGACATATTAAAATGTTAATCTGCCAAATAAAATAATTTTTCTGGAATGAAAATGATCCCTAGGGGCAGATAAGAGAAAGCAGCAAAAATGCCTTCTACTTAAGACCATTTAAACTCCTCACTTCCCCTTCAGGCTAAATTGAGAGGAACCAGGGAGCCAGTCAATTGCCAATCAGCTCTATAGTCTCTCTCTGCCCAGCAGCTGAGAGGAACCCAGTGATCTGACCACTGGGAGGTTGGTGGAGGAGGTGGGAGGGCGGCTAGGAGGGCCCGTATTTAGCCTTCCACAGGGTGGAATCTGATCCTTTGTACTCTGGGAGGTCTCATCTACATTTTTGTTGGATAGCCCCAGGGCTATTTCTCAAAACCCACCTCCTCCCTAAACTTTTCCTTTCCCCTAGAGACCTCTTTTTAAAGCTACCACCTTCTATCTGTTCCCTCTCCCAGGACACACACACACACACACTCAGTGGTCAGGTGGTCAAGCTTACTGGATGTTTATCTACAACCTTGCAGCTGTCCAGAGACCTGTTCAATTTTAAGGCTTAACAGTAAACTGGGGAAAGAGACAGATGATAAAAACTAAGCTGGGAACGCTGTAAACTTTAAGGAAGCAGACCAAGTTCTTACAGGATATGATCCTGGCCTATTGTATTTATAACTTTCTGGATATGGAACTCATGGATTTTTCCCTTCCCTTCCAACATAGGGCAAGAGATTGGAACTTCTCGGTGTGTATCCAGATGTGTTCCCCAAATCAGCAGCCTCAGTGTGACCCTAAGACCTTGATAGAGGGTGGGCATGGGGGTTCACTTCTATAATCTTAGCACTCTGGGAGGCAGAAAGGGAAGGAATGCTTGAGGTCAGGAATTTGAGACAAAACTGATCAAGAGTGAGATTCCCTGTCTACTAAAATAGAAAAAATCAGCTGGGCAGTGTGGCAGGTTCCTGTAGTCCCAGCTACTCTCAGGAGGTTGAGGCAGGAGTGATGGAACCCAGGAGTTTGAGGTTGCTGTGAGCAGGCTAAAGCCATAGCACTCTAGCCTCCACAAGTCAGATGGTCTCAAAACAAACAAGCAAACAAACAAAACAACAAAACCCAAAGAGACATCTATGGGCACTCCTATGTTTACTACAGCGCGTGCTATTCACAATGCCCAAATAAGGAATCAGCCTAAGAGCCTATCAGTGGATCAATGGATAAAGAAAACAAGATACATTTACAAAATGATATAGCATCAACCATAGAAGAGTAAGATCCTGTCAACTTTCAGCACAGGGAGATAAATACTGCATCTTCTCACTCATACATGGGAGCAAAGAATATGGCTCTCATGAAGATAGGAAGTAGCTTTGTGGTTACTAAACATCAGGAAGGATAAAGAGAAGAGGTCATGGCTCGGTGCCTATAGCTCAATCGGCTAAGGCGCCAGCCACGTACACCTAAGGTGGCGGGTTCGAATCCCCAGCCCGGACCCACCAAAACAACAATGACGGCTGTAACCAAAAAATAGCCGGGTGTTGTGGCGGGCGCCTGTGGTCCCAGCTACTTGGGAGGCTGAGGCAGGAGACTCGCTTGAGCCCAGGAGT
>NW_003852402.1:27558759-27560888 GCF_000181295.1 Otolemur garnettii | reverse complement strand
AAAAAAAAAAAAAAAAAAAAAGAGGTCATGAAAAGAGGTTGATTAATGGATACAAAAATACATTTGGAAGAAATAAAATCTAGTATTCGCTAAATTAGTAGAGCAATTATAATAAACAATAATCTATTGCAGATTTCCAAATAAATCGTAGAGAGTAATTTAAATGTTCCCAGCATTCAAAAAAAAAATGCTTAAGTGATGGATATCACAATTACCCTGATCTGATTATTGACATTATATGAACATATCAAAATACAACATGTACCCCCCAAATCTGTCATTCTATTATGTATCAATTAAAAAAACCTAAAAAAATCAATAAAATCAAAATGGCAACAGCATTTTTTTTCAGGTAGATACTATCTTAAATAGAAATCTCATCCCCTAAAAGAAAAAAGGTAGCACATTAATTTAATAGGTAAAGGGTGCCTTTAAAAATCAGCTGAGTGTTCAGTGAGTTGTTATTTGCTTCCCTGAGGTTCTACAGACTGGATAAACTCCATTCTTTACAGCTTAGGAGACATGAAGCAAGACGGAGCTAATCTCATCCCATAATGGTGTCCATGTTTTTCTCTCAAGAGAAGATCATAGTAAGCTTGGTGAAATAGTTATCTAATCAAATATTGTGTGCCTTTGCTTCGAAGAAAAACAGCAAACGTTCTGTGCTTTTGCTTCTAAGAAAAACAGCAACTTGCCCTTTTTATGGAAACTCAGATTTGAAATCTCAAAGTAGATTGGAATTTAGTTTTGTTAAGATGAAGTCACATCATTCTTTTGACACTAGGTAGTCAACTAAAACAAAAGAACATTCATGTTGTAAATATTAGTAATGTACAATAAAACAGATGTAAATCCTGTGTATAGAAGTGAAACATAATTATGGAAAAGGTATGAATTCCCATGCATTTGAACATACAGGAGGAATGGAAGAGTTGAAATCTCTCTGGAAAATGAAATTTAGCATATATTCACCTTATGGGGCATAGTAAGTTAGATGAATTTAAATTCCTGAAAAGACTAGATTCTAACCGTGAAGGAGAAGCTTTCAGAAGAAAAAAACATTATGATTGCCATATAAAATTCCATTTATTTTCTGACAGGGTTGGGTAAAAAGAAAGTCTTCCCGTTATCTTGCGTTCTCTTATCAATTTCTTTAGTCATACCATATTGTGCCATGTAGGTATAAAATGTGCCCCTCTCCTCTCTTTTCTTTTCCTTCTTTCTTTCTTCTCCTTTTTTTTTTTTTTTTTTTTTTTGCCAGAGTCATTCTGTCACCCTGGGTGGAGTGCTGTGATATCAGAGCTCACAACTAACTCAAACTCTTGGACTCAAGAGATCCTCTTACCTCAGCCTCCTAAGTAGCTGAGACTAAGATGCCTGCCACCACACCCATATAATATTTCTATTTTTAGTCGAGATAGGGTCTTATTCTTGTTCAGGCTGGTGTGGAACGCCTGAGTTCAAGCAGTCCACTTACGTCAGCCTTCCAAAGTGCTGCGATTACAGGCGTGAGCTACCACGGCCACCTAATGCATACATTTTTTGCCCAATTTTTTGAAGGAAAACTAAATATATGCATTATACAAGGGTAGTACTCATTCCATATCTATATAATGTCTTTAATTATTTTATTTATTTTATTTTATTTTTGAGACAGTCTCACTTTGTCATTCTTAGTAGAGTGCTATGGTGTCACAGCTCATAGCAACCTCAAACTCTTGGGCTTAAGTGATTCCCTTGCCTCAGCCTCCCAAGTAGCTGGGACTACAGGCACCTGCCATGATACCTGGCTACTTTCAGAGTTGGAGTCTCACTCTTGTTCAGGCTGGTTTCGAACTTATGAGCTCAGGCAATCCACCCACCTCCACCTCCCAGAATGCTAGAATTACAGGCGTGTGCCACTGCGCCCATGTTTATGTTTATGCATTGAAAGTATTAATTATGTCCAAAAAATAAGTGCTAAAATTCCTTTATGACACACACAAAAGTACCTAAGTTTAAACAAATAAAAATTTGAGTTAAGTAATTAAAGTGAGGCTCGGCGCCTATAGCTCAACCGGCTAAGGCGCCAGCCACGTACACCTAAGCTGTCGGGTTCGAATCCCCAGCCCGGACCCGCCAAACAACGA
>NW_003852402.1:27535159-27557952 GCF_000181295.1 Otolemur garnettii | reverse complement strand
TATGTGGCTGGCGCCTTAGCCACTTGAGCCACAGGCACCGAGGTACCGTTTCTATGTTTAGATACACAAATACCCCTATGCTACAATCACCAGCATTATTCAGTACAGTAACCTGAGATACAGGTTTGTAGCTTAGAAGCATTTATTAATCTGTCTTTCATCTGTTCATGTTTTTCAGTGACTCTTTAGAGGGAAAGTTTTCCCTTTGTCCCTACAATGCCAAAACAAAGGATCCTTTTATTATCATTCATGAATGTGTTAAACACATTCCATATTTGCATGGTTTTTTGTTTAAATCCTGTCATGAAAAGAAATGTAGGAAATACTTTCCTCTTCGGAACATTCATTTGAATTTGGGCCAGGATGCCACCTTCATGCTCAGGGCATGGCCTCCACGTTGGTTTTAATGCCCGACCCTACCACTTATTTCTCAAGTCACAGCCAAAGAGTGAAGCAGTAGTAAAAGATAAACCCTGAGCGTACTCCAGGAATGGTTCTTTTCTTGGTTTTTCTCCCTTACAGAAACAAAGCTGTTTGTACAATATTTATACGATGGGAGACTATTCTAGTGAAGAGAACTTCTATCCTTATGCTCAAAAGTGCTATCTTTAGTTCCTTTGAACAGACCATGCTCTCGCCTTTTTTTTTTTTTAAAGAAAAGAGCTTTTATTGAGATATATTTTACACATTTGAAAATTCGCACATGTTGAGTGCACAAGTCAAGGATTTTTAGCAAACTGAGTTACGCAGCTGTCAGCCTACCATCGAGGTAATCAGTTTGGGAACATTTCCAGCACCCCTGGTAAAATGACAACTCACCTCCAGCCTCGGGAAACCATTAATTTACTTTGTAACTCTATAGACTTGCCTAGTCCAGACATTTCACATAAGTAAAATGTGTTTCCTGTGTTCTTTAGGGTGAGTTCTTGTGCTTATCATAACATGTTTGAGGTGCAGCCATGTTTATTATGGACCAGTAACTTCTTGTCTCATCCCAGAATTTCTTTTTGAGGAATCCTCCCTATTAGGAAAGCTTTGTTTTATAGTTGCATGCCAGGCTGAGCTGAGCCCACTTTGGGGAGTTGTTTCCACCTCTCCTTTCTATGGCCCTTCCCCTTCAGATGTTTTTCTGCCATTTCTAAAGCCTTCAATATGTGATTTCTCCGTACCCTGACCCAGACAGTCTCCTCCTCATCTCTTACTGCTGCAGAATTGATCATGGGCGCGCTTTTGGTGCCTGGTGTAGTTCATACACCCACACCCCCAACATCTAACTGCACAAGAAGCCAGTCAACTGAAGGAGAGAAATCTCCATTCTCAAGACTTTCACTTGCAAGTAGTCCTCAGGGGAGGCACACATTGGAAAGAGGTAACAAGAGGGCTCTAGTCACATTGTCCAACTAAGGACAAATATTCACCAGACAAATTAGCCAAGAGGATTTAACCAAACAGTTGAGCTCCTAACAGAAGCTTTATTTAGGCTCATTCTAACAAACGTGATCAGCAGACAAGTCCTTTCTAAAGAATGTTCTTTTTCATCTAACTAAAAAGGAAGGAACACATTTAAACCAAAACCAGGAACTATTCTGGCAATATATATGTATAAAAATAACTACCCTACGGGGCTTATTTCAAATTAGCCAGAGCAAACAGACAAGTCTTTGAAAAGAAAACTCAGGGGGAAAAATAATTTTTCTTGATTTTATAAACACTCATTGTTTAATCATCTGAAGAAAGTGAAAACTTATAATTAAATTGTCCCACGTCTTAAAATGATCAACTCTTGTTTTTTAAGAGACAAAGTCTTACTTTATCACCCTCAGTAGAGTGCTGTGGCGTCACAGCTCACAGCAATCTCCAGCTCATAGGCTTAGGCAATTCTCGTGCCTCAGCCTCCTGGGTAGCTGGGAATACAGGCGCCTGCCATAACACCCGGCAATTTTTTTGTTGTTGTTGCAGTTTGGCTGGGGCTGGGATTGAATCCACCACCCTCAGTATATGGAACCGGCACCCTACCCACTGAGCCACAGGCACCACCCCAAAATAATGAACTCTTAATTCACCTCCTTGCCTAGGCCTCATATATTTGGGAAGGCAGGAGGAGTGACTTGAAAACCAGCTCACCAGAGGAGAGGAGGTTCTGAGCTCTTAAACTAGACACACACCCCTAAAGGCTAAAGGCATGCCCTGCACTTCTGGCACAGAAAGCCAAGTTTTGCCTATATGCTGCTACAATAATATACTTCACAAACAGTGGATAACCCACTTCCATTAATTTTTCTGTGTTTTGAAAAAAATTAACTTCAAGGACACTACACTACACCCACTCTTCTCCCGTTGGACCAAGGCAGGTTTTTTTGTTTTGTTTTGTTTTTGATACAGAGTTTCACTATGTCGCCCTTGGTAAGGTGTTGTGGTGTCACAGCTCACAGCAACTTCAAACTCTTGGGTTTAAGCAATTCTCTTGCTTCAGCCTGCCAAGGAGCTGGGACTACAGGGGCCCATCACAATGCTTGGCTATTTTTTTTGTTGCAGTTGTTATTGTTGTTTAGCTGGCCTGGGCTGGGTTTGAACCAGCCAGCCTTGGTGTAGGTGGCCACCGCGGTAACCACTATGCTATGGGTGCCAAGCCCCAGCACAGTTTTATAATTCCAATTAGGACACTTAGAAGCTCCTGAGTCCCAATGCAGCATCCATTCTCACCAAGTGTTCCAATATGGTCCCAAAGTGCTATTTATATGCTTTTCTGAACTTATTTCAAAGAAAAAAATTAAGAGCCCTAAACAGGACGAAGGTACATTTATGTAAAACATTGAGGCAACTTGGCGGTGCCTGTTGCTCAGTGAGTAGGGTGCTGGCCCCACATACCGAGAGAGGTGGGTTTAAATCTGGCCCCGGCCAAACTGCAACAATAACAACAACAGAAATTGAGGCAACTTGGGCTGAGTGCAGTGGCTCACACCTGTAATCCTGGCACTCTGGGAGGCTGAGCTCAGGAGTTTGAGACCAGTCTAAGCCAGAGTGAGACACCATCTCTAAAAATATGCAGGTGTAGAGATGAGTGTCCTGTAATCCCAGCTACTCAGGAGGCTGAAGCAAGAGGATCACTTGAGCCCAGGAATTTGAAGTTGCTATGAACTACAATCCCTCGGCACTCTACTAAGGGTGACAAAGTAAGACTCTTTCAAAAAAAAAAAAAAAAAAGTTGACACAACTTGATGTGAAGCAAATATTTGCCAAATTTAAATTAAATAAATAAAAAAGCCTAGTAAGCCATGTAAAGAAGATAGGAAGAATTTTTATCAGAAATCTGGGTTGAAATAGCACTGCTATAAATAAGCAGTTATTTTATTTTGAGCTTCCTGGAATCAAGGAAGAAAAGAAAAAAAGTATATTGCTCTTTTAAACTAAAAAGCAAAAATACCAAAAGAAAAATATTTATTAGAATTAAACTCTAATCAGTTGATCAATTCATAATGTAGGTATTTATATAAGGGATAATTTCACATTTTATAATTTTATATAGACATTCAGGGAAACATGTTTCAGGTAGTTCTTTTTTTTTTTTTTTGAGACAGAGCCTCCAGCTATCTGCCTGGGTAGAGTGCTGTGGCATCACAGCTCACAGCAAACTCCAACTCCTGGGCTCGAGCAAGTCTCCTGCTTCTGCCTCCCAAGTAGCTGGCACCACAGGCGCCCACCACAACGCCCGGCTATTTTTTGGTTGCAGCCATCATTGTTGGTTAGCAGGCCTGGGCTGGATTCGAACCCACTACCTTAGGTGTATGAGGCTGGCGCCTTAGCCACTTGAGCCACAGGTGCCCAGCCAGGTTCTTAATTTCAATTCCCCAGCAACAGCTAAGAGCAAGTTCACAGTTACATGTCTGAGGTATAAGTGTCCTATGTTGTCAATAAATTCATTCTGTGAATTTGATTCCCTATGACATATCAGGTACTGTTTAAGCTCTAGAGATACAGCCACACACAGTATAAACCTGTCCCACTTTATGGAATGTGGTAGGAGGACAAAATTAAACAAATAGTATAAACAAATATATATTTGCTAGTCTGAAAACTGCTACGAAAGAAAAATATAGTAACTAGGAAAATCTAATCTATTTGGGGTTGGAGCAGAGGGACATCACAGAAGTCTTTCCTACCACAGTGACCTGTAGGCAAAGAATTAACCGGTGGGTGGTGGGGAAGAAAAGTTGCTCTTCAGACTAAGAAAATAGATTCACAAGGAGGACCGAGGTATGCTTAGGGCAGAACTTCCCAGTCCTAACAGAATGAGAGGAGAAACCAAAGATAAGACTCAAAACTATGTGAGGTCAGAATCTGATAACCCTGTGATGGTACTTGAGATATCGATCTTACCCAAAGAATAAGCAGAAATTATCTAAGAGTTTTCAGCCAAAAAAATGACATGATCAGATTTGAATATTCAGGGTTACACCCAATAAGCACAAGAACAGTAGAAACTCAGCCCTCCAGTGCTATGAAAATGAGAAAGTGAAGATTGAGCCCTTATTAGCTTTGTAGGAGAACGGTAAGAGTATAAGCACGGTGGCCTCTCTTAAGAAGCTTCTTTAGTCCTGCTCAAATGTTCATTAACACTGCACTTGAATCCCCAGAAATCTAGACTTGAGACAGGCAAGTGTTTTCTGTGGAGGGCAAGATAATACATATTTTGGACTTGTGGACCAGAGGATCTTTGTCCTCACTGCTTAAGTCTGCCGTGCTGTGAAAGCAGCCATGGACAATTGGAATGTGGTTGTCGTCTTATAAAGCTTTGTTTACAAAAATGGGAAGGAGCAGGGATGGCCCTCAGGCAATACTTAGCCTCTCCCTCATTTAGATTAAGTTGCTTTAAAGAGGCGATCAGGGCAGAGGATTTTGGAGGCCATAGTAACCGTCTAAGCAAACATAACTTTAATGGGATAACTGTACTTACATTTTAAGGAGGACTGCATTGTCATAGGGTTGCCGTCTGAATCAGGGACAATGCCTGACTTCTATGAGTTGAACAAATAGCCCCAGGAGCAGAATTATCACCCATGTAGATTGTAAAGTATGTAACCTGCTTCGAGGTAAAGGTTCGTGTCTGTTTTGCCCAGCTATTTGTTTGCTTTTTGTTTTTATCCCAGCTGGATCTGTAGATTCCTTGTGGAGAGAATATTACGTTAATGAAGAGATGTATCTCACCACACATGATGGACGTTCAGTGAATGCCTCTTCATTAGCTCTTGTCACTATTGGAAAAACTTCCTTTAATTCCCCATGTAAAGAATTCCCCACCCTAAACACACTAGCTACATACGCATACTACGAGAAATAGTCTCAACAGCATGATTCTGGGCCTAGATACACCAGTGTATTCAAGGGAGTTTCTAGTCAACATATTATAGGGAACAGATTTTAATTAGATAGACACCTTATTTGTATGAACCCCAATGTGTTTGTTTTGCTGGTAAACAACCAATCAGAAGTGAAGATAGAACATCTTCATCTGTTATCACCCTTTGGCCTTTCTGAGCATGCGTTACCTCCATGGAGTTTCAATTGTTTGTGGTTTGCGTGGTTTTTTGGAATTTTTCTTGCCTAAAAAATAATATTTAAGATTATTTTAAGCACCATTGATCTCAATAATAACAAACCCCTGAAAAATATTGAACCATTCATGAGAAAAATAGTGCAGAAAGAAGAATGAGCTTGTCTCTGTTTCCCTGGACAGGTTTCCCCATTGTCAAGCCATCTCTTCATCCTTTGGTAAGTGTGATAAACCATCCTTGGATTCCTGTATTTGATTGCTTTCAAATTCCTTATTATTACTTACACAAATGAACTTTAATGATATTTCTATAGAGATACACACATGCGTGTGTGTATATCTATCTATCTATATTAAAATCTTTGAAAATTAACTGGGCATCAGCTAAAATTAATTAAGTTTTTGAAAATGTATATATTTGTGAATATATTGTTCTGAGAAAGAGTTCATACACTCCAGAGTACTAAAGGAGTCCATGGCACAAGAAGACAACCCCCTAGGCCTCGAGCCTAGAACACTGTCTAATACACTTTAGGGGCTCAATCACTATTTCTTGAATGCCAAATGACTTTTAACCCATAACAACAAAAATGGTTTTGTTAAAAAGATGCTAAATATTGTCCTCAAGGTACAGGGGTAATAATAAAAAAAGTATAACCTGGCTGGGTGTGGTGACCCATGCTTGTGATCCTAGTACTCTGGGAGGCTGAGGCTGGAGAATTGGTTGAGCTCAAGAGTTCAAGACCAGCCCGAGCTAGAGTGAGACCTGTCTCTACAAAATAGAAAAACTAGCAGGGTGTCCTGGTGAGTGCCTATAGTCCCAGCTACTCAGGAGGCTGAGACAGGAGGATCACTTGAACCCAGGCCAGGATTTTAAGGTTGCCATGAGCTAGACTGATTCCAAGGCACTCTAGCTCAGGAAGCAGAATGAGACTCTGTCTCCAAAAAAAAAAAAAAAAAATGTAACCTATTCAAGCAAAAATTGTTTAAAGCATCATGGTGATGTCTGTTGCATAAAATACCTTCTAGATAAAGATGAATGCTAAACATGTTGTTTTTCTTGTTAGGACAGTCTAAGGAAAGCTAAAGTCTGCATCAACGATCTCGATAGATGCTTCAAAGGAGAATTGAGGACAAAAGAATGCTTTTAATCACATCTAGAGTTAGAGTTTGCTCAAAGAAGTCAATAATTACCCAGCATAGTGACCATTTTCTTCACCAGTATATCCACAGCACTTAACATAGTGCTTGGTAAACAGTGGCGTCAATACATATTTGAACAATGAATGAACTCTGACTGAGATTCTGTGGCAGTAAAAGCTCTGATGGAAGATTAAAAATCTTGAATCAATATCAAAATCGTACAACTTGGCTAAGTGGTGCCTGTCTATGGAATCAAAGATTGGTGAGAAATCAATAAATATCACAGGAGTCTTTAGTTATTTTTAACTGCATCCCCCCACCGGTCTCCAACAGATTAAAAAGCACCAGAAAGGTCACTAGTAGAACAGCGGTGTTTTAAGTGCACCTTCTTTTTTAGGCAGAATATTAAATGGAGAAGCTGGATGGACAAAACATAAAGAAGAAATCTAGTCCAGAATGTTGAGAGACTTGGGAGCTGATTCCTTTTGAAAGATAGCTGCAGATTCTGTGACTTGGTCCCAGGAGAGCTGAATAAAGAACTTTGCAGAGATTTGGATCACTATTCAGAACAGTGGATGTGGAGAGCTGGGGGAACAGAGGGATTCTGTAACTACTCTTCAGCTGGGAGTAGTACATTGGTTATGCCTTAATGAGTAGGCTTGCCAGTTCTTTACATAGCATGCTTTTATGCTTTTTAAAAGAATAAATAGGGTGGGTGCAGTGGCCCGTGTCTATCATCCTGACATTCTGGGAGGGCAAGGCAGGAGGAATGCTTGAGGTTAGGAGGTTGAGACTAGCCTGAGCAAAGTGAGACCCTGTCTCTACTAAAAACAGAAAAATTAGCTGGACGTGGTGGCAGGTGCTCAGGAGCTGTAGTCCCAGCTAATCGGGAGGCCGAGGCAGGAAGAACGCTTGAACCCAGGAGTTTGAGGTTGCTGTGAGTTAGGCTCAGGCCATGGCACTCTAGCCTGGGTGATAGAGAGATCCTATCACAAATAATAAATAAATATGTAAATATTTCAAGTTACTTTGACAATTAAAAAAAAAAAGGAATACGGTAAAGATATACCAACAGGTTTGGAGTTCCTTTCCAGCATTTTAAGTTCTTTAAGGAAAGCAAACTGAAGAAAAATAAAATAAAAACAGATATTCTACACACATAGTGTTTATTTATGTGTAGGTACGTACAAACACATACCTACACGTACACAGGTCTCAAGTGATTCCATCTGCATAGGGAAAAGCTTAAGGTAAAACATCAAGAGAGTGCTCCTCTCAGGGGCTTGTTCAGAGTGGTGGGTGTTTTTTTTTTCGTTGTTGTTGTTTTTAACAGTTGTGAGTACTGACTTTCCAGATGAAAGAAAGTTAGCTTGCTGCATCACATATAAAATAAATTCCAGTTGGATTACTTTACTGAAATCAAAACCAATAGAAGAAAAATCAGGAAATGTATATGTCTGCAAATGTAGCTGCCTCGTTTGTGCTGGTGCATCAGAATATCATGACCAACATGGCTTATAGACAGCTAGCGTCTGTTCTCAAGGTCTATTTCTCACAATTCTAGAGGCTGAGATCTCAAGATCAAGGTGCCAGTAGATGGGGCGTCTGTGAGCGCCTGCTTTCCTGGTTCATGGAGGGCCATCCTCTTGCCATAATCTCACATGATGGAGAGGGAAAGGCAGCTTTCCAGCTTTCTGTTTTATAAGGGCACTTGTAATTCCATTCATGGGAGTCCACTCATATGACCTAATCACCTCCCAGAGCCCCCACCTCCTAAAACGGTCATATGATGAAGGTCTCAATGTATGAATTTTGGAGGAACACAAACATTCAATCTATAGCATTGAGGATGCTTGGAAAAACTTGCTTAATTAATTCGGGAATACAAGAATTCATAAAGGAAAAAATTTAAATGTCTGACAAAACAAAACTAGATGTTTCTGTATAATAAGAAACATCCTAAGTAAGACCAAGATAAAAATGCTGGGTGAAAAAAGAAAAGACGTTGGTGACACATGTGAGAAGCAAGGAATTTATTTTATTCTATTTCATTATTATTATTATTTTGATTCAGAGTCTCACTCAGTCACGCTGGGGTAGAGTTCCGTGGCGTTATAGCTTACAGCAACCTCCAACTCTTGGGCTCGAGAGATCTTCTTACCTCATCCTCTTTAGTAGTTGGGACTACAGGTGGCAGCCACAACTCCTGGATGTTTTTAGGGACTGGATCTCACACTGGTTCAGACTGGTGTCTAACTCCTGAGCTCAAGCAATCCACCGGTCTCAGCCTCCCAGAGTGCTAGGATTACAGGCCTGGGCCACTTTGCTGGGCCAAGAAATTGATTTTAAATATATAGTAAATTAAAATTCAGATGTAATGATTAAATGAACATCTTCATACAAAGAACTCCTACAATGAAGCAAGAGACTAAATAGGCAAAACATAAGAATAGGCAATTTATTAAAGAACATAGAAAAGTGGACCATACATTTAATAAAAGATTATGAAATTTTTTTTTTATTTTTATTGAGACAGAGTCTCACTATGTTGCGCTGGGTAGAGTGCTGTGGCATCACAGCTCACAGCAACCTCAAACTCTTAGGCTCAAGGAATCCTTTTGCCACAACCTACGCAGTAGCTGGGACTACAGGCAACCTCCACTAGGCCTGGCAATTTTTTTTTTTTTTTTTTTTTTTTGTTTAGCAGGCCTGGGCCAGTTTGAACCCACCAGCACCAGTACATGTGGTGGGGATTTTACTTTAAAGTGAAAAATTAAAGCAAGTAAAACCTTGAAACAATTGACTACCAGGCTTTTCCTCATTTCATAGCACTCCTTAGCAAATCAAAACCCTATTTCATGCTTATATAATCCTTAGATTACAACTCATGTGTGGGTTTTAGCAGACACCTGCTAAAACAGTACAGTGTTATAGAACTGCATGGAATACGGAAGGCAACTTACTGACTGACAAACTCTACCTTCTTGTAAATGTCATCCTCCTGAGATCTAAGGTCAAATTGAGTAGACAGTCATTTGCAGAGCATAAGGATAAGCTAGAATAAATCTAATGTAGGATGATCACCTACAGTCCCAAACACCTGTCATAAATAGGGAAGGTCACTGTAATAGATCATTATGGCTCATCTACATAGCACCTCCCCTTTGGGAAATCCCTCAATTACTCCCTTATTTTGTCTCCTCCCACTTGGGTCCCTGGCTGCTGGAAGCATTCAGGATGGACTCCTAGGCGAGGCCAGTGAGTCCCTTCACTGGGATGCTTGGACCTGGAAATGCTGGAAATCAGTTTTGTCCTCCTGTAGTTACATGTTCTGCAGGTAAAATCATAAAACCATTGGTAGCCATTTTCTCCTGCTATGTGAAGAATACAGGAAGACAGAGAGAGAGAGAGGAGGCTGGAGGTAGGGAGGGAGGGAGGGAGGGAGAGAATGAATAAGGAGACATAGAAAGGTACAGAGAACAACCTGGGGACATTTAAACCCCGGCCTAGAGGCTCGGCACCTGTGGCTCAAGTGGCTAAGGCGCCAGCCATGTACACCCAAGGTGGCGGGTTCAAATCCAGCCCGGGCCTGCCAAACAACAATGACGGCTGCAACCTAAAAAAAAAAAAAATAGCCAGGAGTTGTGGCGGGCACCTGTGATCCCAGCTACTTGGGAGGCTGAGACAGGAGACTCGCTTGAGCCCAGTAGTTGGAGGTTGCTGTGAGCTATGATGCCACAGCACTCTACCCAGGGGGACAGCTTGAGGCTCTTAAAAGAAAAAAAAAACCTCTGGCCTAGAGTTGTTTCAGAGGTTTCTCTCGTGTCTAGGCCGGTCTTATGATTTGTTTATTCCCTTTCTCCTTAGATTTTGAGAGACTCTAAGAGTCTTCCAGTAAGTTCTTTTTTCTTTTAAATTTTATTTTCATTCATTTATTGTCCACTACTGGGATCACAGAGCTTTTTTTATTCGTTTGTTCAAGGTACTTTTGTTATCCCCTCTGACCAATAAAATCCTAAATAATTAAGACTTCTTTTTAAATAATTCACTTTCTGATGAGACTATCCAGGGCCTTGAGCTAATGATTACAAGTATTAAGTGAAGGCAGATACATGTGCTACTCACTCCACTTGGGCTCTGATATCCCTTCTGGAGGACTGCACCTCCCCTCGACCCCACAGCCTTGCCCTTAACCTCATGCTCACCTTACTCAACTTAACTTCTTTACGACTGGTGCTATTTCAGGAAAGGAAAGGGAAGCGAATCAGGAGCCTCAGTAGAATTCATCAAGTGTGGACAGTGGGTAGCTGGCCCATGGAGAGATCAGACCAACAAGTTCTTGAGTCTGTTACCATTATAGTAATTTTAAGCTGATTGTATTCTTAGTTCTTATTTATTTTTACATGTATATTCAAAACAGATTATTTTTAAAACAGGAAGTGCAAACAACTGATATGGAGAAACATACTCAAAGGAGCATAGATGTGACTGTAAAAACTATTAAATTTTTGCCCACCAAAAAAAAAAAAAAAAAAAAAACCCAAAGCTAGAATGAACAAAATAAAAGAGATGAATGACAAACTAGGAAACATACTTTTTTACACGTATAAGAGAGTTGATATCCTTAATTGGTTAGTCTAGACAGAATGAACAAAGAGTTATCATCCTTTGACTTTCCCATTCAGCTATGAGTCGATGTCCAGAGGGACATGTCCTGCATTGATACTATGAAGATGAAACAGCAAGACTGGGTGATTCGTAGGTTATCATACCTAAGAAACTCCTTTTTGAGTCTGCCCTTTTGCTGAAAAGATCAACTAGGGGGCTAGTGTTAGATCCCAACTTGATAAACAACAGAGGAAAAGCAATTTAAAACACTCAACTTGTACTCATGTCCATGTGCATCCAAGGGTGCCCAAGTGGAGAATATGAAGAGGTTTTTTTTTTTTTTTTAGAGATACGGTGTTGTTCTGCTGCCCAGGCTGGAGTGCAGTGGTGCAATCATAGCTCACTGTGATCTGGAATTCATGGACTAAAGCAATGGAGTACAGCTGCATGCCACCATGCCTAGGTAATTTTTAAACTTTTTATAGAGATGGGATCTTGCTGTGCGGCCCAGGTTGCTCTTGAACTACTGGCCTCAAGCAATCCTTTCACCTAGATTTCCCAAAGTGCAAGGATCACAGGCATGGGCCACCATGGCCAGCCTTAAGGGAAGATTTTTTTTTTGAGACAGAGCCTTAAACTGTCCCCCTGGGTAGAGTGCTGTGGCATCACAGCTCACAGCAACCTCCAACTCCTGGGCTCAAGCAAATCTCCTGCCTCAGCCTCCCAAGTAGCTGGGACCACAGGTGCCAGCCACAATGCCTGGCTATTTTTTGATTGCAGCCGTCATTGTTGTTTGGCAGGCCTGGGCTGGATTTGAACCCGCCACCTTAGGTGTATGTGGCTGGCTCCTTAGCTGCTTGAGCCACAGGCACAGAGCCAATGAAGGGAAGAGTTGAAGAGGAAATCAAATGGCAAGAGAGGGAGCCATGGTGGAAAGATTATGGTCAGGACAAGGGTAATTGCTGGAGATCTTGCCTCTGGTATACTATAAGCAGCCCCATGGCTCTCTTTTCTAAGGCTATTTGCATTTCTCCCCAGAAGACTAATTTAGTCTGCGGTCTTCCTAATTTATCTGGGTGAGTATTTTTAACCTGGGTCTTTGAGGTTCTCACCAGTCCTGGCAAGAAGACAGAATGTGAAGCACAGGAAGGAAGGCCAGGGACCCTCTGGGATGGCCATTGTGCTCTGCAGGGCCACTTCCTCTTCCCACTGCTAAAAGTAAATGATTAGAGAGAGATTAAAATAACCTAAACATTTAATTAACAAAGGGATGAGATCATCAGAATCAGCAGATACCATCACAACGGGACAGATCCGCACTTGGACAGCAGCAATTGTGATGTTGGGGTGGTGGGGTGGGGGCATTTCTTAACCAAGGTTTCCAGGTCACTGAGGCCTCAAGTCTAAGGCCTTCAAACTCTGCCTCGGAGTATCCCAATACGTACACACTCTGACTCACACATGGGCCTAAACAGCCTCATCAGCTGTTTTGTAAGTTCTCTGTACTCTCCTGACCCCATGAAGTCACAAGGAGATTTCAAAACCATAGAGTCCTCTGTTTTCTCCTAAACACAGGGGAGCACCCCCAAATGGGGCGCATATACATTGTGCCAACAGTGCTCCTAGTTTAGATTCTGCTCTTGTGCGTCTGGTGCACATTTCCCTGTGCATTCATGTGCCAGGTCTATACATGATTTCTTGGTTGCTGTTGTTCTCTTTTTATATTGAGATGACATCTCCCTGTGTTGTGCAGGCTGGTCTTGAACTCCTGGGATCAGCAGGGCACAGTGGTTCATGCCTGTAATCCTAGCACTTTGGAGAGGCCAAGGCAGGAGGATCACTTGAGGCCAGGAGTTCAAGACCAGCCTGAAAAATGTAGCAAGACCACTTCTCTAACAAAGAAAAATATCATCCTAGGTTCAAGCCTTTTCCTGCCTCAGCCTCCCAGGTAACAGATTACAGGTTGGAGCCGTCACACTCAGCTTGTGATTCTTTATGGACACAGGAGGTGGATTTCATTGAACTTGGAATTTCTATTCCCTGTCTCAGAGACACCCATCCTTGATGGAACTATCACGACTTTTTCCGTGGCTAACTGCTCTTTAGAATGTTATAGAAAACCAGTTTGCTACAGTGGGAGGTAATTATACATATGCAAGTTATAAACAAGAATGAATGGTGTCCGTGAAGAGAGCTTTCTTGAAAAGTAGGCTCTGACATTTTGCTAATCTGTAAGCATATTTTAAAGCAGCTGCATGTTAAGCTATTTTAGAAATTGCTGATTTGGGCTATTAATGGTAAAGTGTTTTAATTACAGTTGCATTTAGAATAAAAACGATATTAGTTGTCGTGATAGTGTACCTGTGAGGGTGTCACATTGACTAAATGATTCATGTGCTATTCACCTCCCTCCCCATGAGAACTGTCAGAGGGGAGCTGTTTGGGAATCCATTTCTCGGGCTTCGCCTTCTATGTCCTCAACAGAAATGACGTGTATGATGAATCAATCGTTCCTCCTTTGATTTTCTTTGCTTTCTAGAAGAGATGATTGAAATGTACGCTTTAAGTGATTCACAGAGTAATCTTTCTTGCGTTATTGCCAGAGAGGCTGCACAGTCTGTGCCTGCTAATTACCAGCATGATCTTCGGCTTCCTCACACACAAAAGGGACAAACCTGGATCCAGAACAGGCAATGAACTAGAACTGCAAGATTTGTTTTAGTGAAAGACAAAATCACGAATTCAAATCAGTGAGAAAAGGGGAAGGACGCATCCCCCAGATGTGACGAGAGGGTTGGGGGAGCTATGGCTGACGTGTCCCATTCAACGATCAAGGTCACTATCAGAAGAAGGAGAATCCTGGCAGGGACTGATTTCCTGTGGAGGCTTTAGTATTTCCTCCCTGGACTAGGTTTATCAAATAAAGGTGACACTCTTTTTTTTGCAGTTTTTGGCCAGGGCTAGGTTTGAACCCGCCACCTCTGGCATATGGGGCTGGCGCCCTACTCCTTTGAGCCACAGGTGCTGTCCTAAAGGTGACACTCTTTAAATCTGTGGCCATCACTAAACTTAGGGGCTAATGTACTTAATGGAGAGAGGTTGAGGTGGGAGTACGGTCATTAGATAAAAAACAGGATGCTTAGTGCATTCAAATGAACAATGAGTTTTCTCTTCGTATAAATGTGTTTCATGGGACACTGTGGATATACCTATACTCAAAAAATATCCGCTGCTTATCCAAAACTCAAATTGAACTAGGTGGCCTGTGTTTTTTGTTGCTAAAGCTGACAGCCTTAGATGAAGGAGTTGTAGGAGAAAAGAGCCTCAAAAGTGAGGGGAAAAAAGGTATCAGATTCACAGTGGTGAGTCCCCTGTCTCAAAACCCAAAATGATCCCATAAATCCGAAGAAATTTCGGACTGCAAGACAATGAAATTTTTAGGTGAGAGAAGAAGATAGTAAAGATGGGAAAGCAGTGAAAATCCAGGTTATGGGTTTCTAAAGGGCAGTTTTGTTTTGTTTCTTTTAAAATCGTGTTTGTGTTCTCAGGCTGAAGTCTTTCACCTTTAGTAGATTAGTAGCAAGTGTCTTTTAAATGTATCAACACTTCCTTAAAGACTATTCACTCCGCACTCGCCTTATGAGGTTCTTAAAAATTATTGGCTGTATTTTGCAAGAAAATCATGACACATCCACTTCTTAAGGGAAAAGATTGTGGACCTTTGTGTAGCCATCAAAGCGAGAAAATACACGTATCTGAGTGGGATCCAAGCCATGAACTAAAGCAACTTAATGAACAGGAGATGGATTGCAAACTACCTATCTGAGATAAATAATCTGTGCTCAGGATAACTTTCAAAATACTGAGCTCTTCTTAAAATGGAAAGAGGGGAGATTAAGACCAGTGTGAGCAAGAGTGAGACCCTCATCTCTACTAAAAATGGTGGGCACCTGTAGTCCAGGTACTTGGAAGGATCACTTGACCCCAGGAGTTTGAGGTTGCTGGGGCCAACGCACTAACCCAGGTGACAGATACTCTGTCTCAAATAAAAAATAATAATCAGAATTGATCCATAGTGAAAGAAGCAGCCATCTAAAGACCTCTTCCTCTAACTCTCTTAGAGAAAGAGTGAGGACCTTTTAAGAGTTAAGCTATGTAATTGTTCTATTGTTATTTTATTTATTTATTTATTTATTTATTTTTGAGGCAGAGCCTCAAGCTGTTGCCCTTGGTAGAGTGCTGTGGCATCAGAGCTCACAGCAACCTTTAACTCCTGGGTTCAAGTGATTCTCCTGCCTCTGCCTCCCAAGTAGCTGGGACTACAAGTGCCTGCCACAAGGCCGGGCTAGTTTTTGGTTGCAGCCATCATTGTTTGGCAGGCCCGGACTGGATTCAAACTTGCCAGTTCAAGTGTTTGTGGCTGGCGCCTTAGCAGCTTGAGCCACAGGCACTGAGGCTTATTTTATTTATTTATTTTTTGAGACAAGAGTCTCAGTGTCACCCTGGGTAGAGTGCCTTGGTGTCATCATAACTCAGAGCAATCCCAAACTTTTGGGCTTTAGCAATCTTGCCTCAGCCTCCTGAATAGCTGGGACTATAGGCACTTGCCACAATGCTGGGCTAGTTTTTTTTTTTTTAGTAGACACAGGTCTCCCTCTTGCTCAGACTGGTCTTGAACTCTTGAGCTCAGGCTATCTACCTGCCTTGGCTTCTCAGACTGCTAGGATTACAGGTATGAGCCACCTCTGACCTCTGTTGTTATTTTTGGATTCCTTCTAGTAATGTTTTCCCCATAGTTACTGACAAACAAACCCCTAAAATGAAAAGGATCCATGGGTCTGTCAGCTGAGAGTGCCAGCATTGAAGCAGGGCATTCAGAAGCCAGCCTGGCACAGAGGAGACAGGAACCCCTGGGAGGGTGAGTCTGAATCTAAAGAAGTAGTGGCTGGGCTTGGACCCTACGGTAGTCAGATTGAAAAATAGAGATGGAAACCATGGAAATATTTACAAATTATATTATGCCTTCCTTTGGGGAGATGGTCCATATCTTTTATCATATAAAACAATCTTCAGGGCCAGGCGCAGTGGCTCATACCTGTAATCATAGCACTATGGGAGTCTGAGGCAGGTGGATTGCTTGAGCTCATGGGTTGGAGACCAGCCTGAGCAAGAGTGAATCCCCATCACTGAAAATAGTCGAGTGTCATGGCAGGACCCTGTAGTCCCAACTACTCAGGAGGCTAAGGCAAGAGAATCACTTGAGCCCAGGAGGCTGAGGTTGCTGTGAGCTATGACACCATGGCACTCTACCGAGGGCAACAACATAAGACTCTGTCTCAAAAAAAAAAAAAAAAACTTCAGCCAGCCATGGTGGTTTATCCCTGTAATCCTAGCACTTTGGGAAGCTGAGGCAGTGGATTGCTTGAGCTCAAGAGTTCAAGACCAGCCTGAGCAAGAGTGAGAACTGTCTCTTATACTAAAAGTAGAAAAACTAGCTGGGCTGTTGTGACAGTTGCCTGTAGTCTCTGCTACTGGGGAAGCTGAGGCAAGAAGATCACTTGAGCCCAAGAGTTTGAGGTTGCTGTGAGCTGTAACACCACAGAAATTTACTCACACAGAGTGAGACTGTCTCAAAAATACATAAAAAAATTAATAATCTTCAATATGGCTTTGGCTGAAACTTGGGTTAGTAAAATGACTTTGAAGGAACGGTTGGAAAAACATTTGCTCCCTCTTCTAAGCTATAAGATGTAGCATATTTTTTTCGTGGCAGCCCTGCTGGTTCCTGGCCATTTTCTCTTTCTTAAAACATTTAAACATTAACTTAAGTTTTAAAAATATCAAGGTTTGTTGAACAACTTCAACAACCTTTGTGTTCCCTTTGCTTGTTCAGATATTGAGTACGTCCAGCAAAGGGAAATTAGAAGATAAAGAAAAAGTTCATCTATTCATTCCTCAGTCTCACTCAGGATCAAGGCCGCTCTGTTGATCTCTCTCAGATTAATGATTACTTCCTAGTAAGTACCAGGGCCTTCTGAAAACACAGGCATCCTCAACATAGCTTCAGAACTGGGTTCTGGGGTGAAGTAGCTTAAGACCTCTTGCCTGCAGAAGTAGTTGTTATAGAAATATAATCGCATCCTTGCCACACACCTTGCTCCTGTGATTTTCTGTCTGAGGACAAAGCCTCCATCACAGAAAACGTGACACCTACCCTCACCAGGAATCTAGGTGGAACAAGGAGGGAGGTGGAGGTGAACTTTACAAAGTCTAGAGATCACACATTTGACACCTTCCAAGTGCTGAAAATAAGTGTTCTTGCACCTTCGAATTTATTCTCACGAAAGGAGGTGCAATGACAAGTTAACATGTAGGTTTCAGTTACCACTTAGCTGCAGGGGAGTTTTTAAAAGCACTACATTTATGAAATTGGATTTAACAAGGAAAAAAGCGTTCTTGAAGAGAAACATTATCTTAAAGAGCCACGCATCCTGGCGATCTGCAATCAATTAAACAAATAACTTAGAAATCAGTGACCTTCTGTTCAGTGAATAGATAATGTGGACAAGTGGCAGTACATTTCCCCCATTTAGAATAAACATGCATTTCTTTCTTTTTTTTATTCATAAAGAGGAGACTCAGAGTAAAAGCTCTCTTGTAAATCAAATGCTACAATGCAAAGTTCTCATCTGTCATTCGCTGATATCCATGTGTCTGGAATGTTGGATGCAATCCTATCTGAAGAAAAGGGATTGGGCACTCAATAAACCATTCTAGTTCTGTTTAATCTGGAGGCTATGGAAGATAAAGATGGCCTCTTCCACTATGTGCATATTCTTCTTTCTTTCCTTTTTCTTTAAAGTGAGTCTCACTGTATTGTTCCAGGCTACAGTGCCCTGGGGTATGATCTCACAGCAACCTCAAACTCCTGGGCTCAAGTGATCCCCTGCATTTAGCCTCCCAAGCAGTTGGGACTACCTGCCACAATGCCTGGCTAGTTTTTCTCCTTTTAGTAGAAACAGATTCTTGGCTGTTGCTCAAGCTGGTCTCAAACACCTGAGCTCAAGCAAGCCGCTGGTCTTGGCCTCCCAGAGTGCTAGGATTACAGGCATGAGCCACCACACCTAGCCCTTCTTTCTGTACTTTGATTTCACTCCTGTACCCTAAGAGTAGATGAATAAAGAATTTGTGTGAACTGTATGTTTTCCCTCCCCTACTTTAGGACTTCCTTTTCTGACCACCTGGGAATAATGCACTGAGTTTTTCCCCTTGTTAACTATAGATCCAGAGAACCTATTTCATGTACATCTTTCTCAAAATATTGTGAACGTCTTAAAGAAATGTGCTTTGTGTCCCGAGGACTTGGCATTGTGTCTGACACACGAGGAAGGTACTCCCAATGTGGGGGTTAAGTGGGAGGGTCGCAATAAAAAGGTAAATGGCATGAACTCATTGGAGGCTGTGAAGCAGAAAGCAATACCCCATCCTAGCACTCTGGGAGGCCGAGGTGGTAGATTGCCTGAGCTCGCAGGTTCAAGATCAAGGTAAGCAAGAGCGAGACCCTGTCTCTAAAAATAGCTGGGCATCATTGAGGGCACCCGTAGTCCCAGCTACTCGGGTGGCTGAAGCAAAATAATCCCTTGAGCCCAAGAGTCTCAGGCTGCTGTGAGTTCTGATGCCATAGCATTCTACTAAGGGTGACAAAGTGAGACTCTGTCTGAAAGAAGGAAGAAAGAAAGAAAGAAAAAAAAAAAAAGAGGGTGGGAGAGAGGAAGGGGAGGCGAGGGGAGGGGAGGGGAGGGGAGGGAAGGGAAGGGAAGGGAAGGGAAGGGAAGGGAAAGCAGGCCCCAAAGACTGGGCCTTAACAGGCTGAGAGGATTCAGAAGCTGCCTGGAGGTCAAAGCCTTTCTAATTTGGTGTTGTATTACCCTCACCTAGGGTAGGGAGGGACTCCCTTTGAAATTTCTTTATATGACCAATCTTTTCCTAGGACTTACCAAATAACCAGGAAATACCTACCAGAGAAGATGCTAACAATCACCAGGCCCACAGGGACTTTTTATCTATTCTGCTGAGTCATTTCTGAGAGTACTAGAGAGACTTTATTTGCATAATAAGGGAATTTTGATTATTGTTAAACTGCCCTCCTCGCCTTCCCCTAACATCTGCCTTCAGCCTCCCCAGGGCAATTGTTTCTCTCTAATGTTTTACTGTTCCTCAAAAGGATTGTCTGTATCCCCCATTTCCTCTTTCCATTATGAAAAAGGGTATTTCAGTAGGTATTAGGGTAATCCTTCTGTGATTCCTCCCCTCCAATGATTTTGTTTGCCTTTTGACCTATTAAAGTGTCTTTTGTCAGTTGATATCAGTGAAACTTTAGAAGGTGAAAGGGAAGTTTTCCCTTTGCCCCTATACGGCTTTTGGAAACACAACTACTAGAGTGGGTTGAATGGTGTCCCACCAAATCTTACATCTGCCCAGAAACTTAGAATGTGATTGTTTGAAAATAGGATCTTTTCAGACATAATTAGTTATGGATTTTGAGGTATAATAACCTTGGATTTGGGTTTACCTTAAATCCAATGACTAGTGTCTTTTTTGTTGTTGTTGTTTTTGCAGTTTTTGGCGGGGGCTGGGTTTGAACCCGCCACATCCGGCATATGGGGCCGGCGCTCTACTCCTTTGAGCCACAGGCGTTGCCCATGACTAGTGTCTTTGTAAGAGAAAGGAGAGGGAGATGGGACACAGAAACACAGAGAAGGAGGTTACATGAAGATAAAAGTAGAGAGTGGAATTGTGCTGCCATTCCCAAGGGACACCAGGAACTACCAGAAGCTGGGAGACTCAGGGAAGGATTCTTTTCTAGAGTCTTTGGGAAAAGCCTGGCCTTGCTGATACCTTGATTTCAGACATCTGGTCTCCAAAACTATGGGAGTACATTTCTGTTGTCTTAGGTCACCTAATTCATGGCAATTTGTTATGGCAGCCCCAGGAAACTAATAAGCCATCATTTGGACTGCAGCTGTGATCCCAGATGATTGCAAAAGGACTGCAGAGTTATTTTCTCGTCTCATCCCGAAGAACTAAGAAAAAATGTGTAGGCCTACTTCAGAAATACTGCGAGCTTCTGCTCCAGATCACTGTGATAAAACAAATCTGTCGATAAAGTGAGTCACACAAACTTGTTGGTCTCAGTGGATATAAAAGTCATGTTTATACCATATTGTAGTCTATTAAGTGTGCAATAGCATTATGTCTAAAAAAATGATGGCGATACCTCCATTAAAAAATACTTTCTTGCAGGTGGCACCTGTGGCTCAAAGGAGTAAGGTGCCAGCCCCATATGCTGGAGGTGGCAGATTCAAACCCAGCCCCAGCCAAAAACCGTAAAAAAAAAAAAATTCTTGCTAAAGAATGCTAACAGTCATGTGAGCCTTCAGCAAGTAGCCGGTGGAAGGTCTTGCCTCAGTGTTGATGGTTGCTGACCTGGGTGGTGGTGGTTGAAGGTTGAGGTGGCTGTGGCAATTTCTTGAAATGAGACAGTTTGTCACATCAATTGACTCTTCCCTTCATGAAAGATTTCTCTGTAGCATATGATGTAGATAGCGTTTTCCCCCACAGTAGAACGTCTCTCAAAATTAGAATCAAGCCTTTCAAACCCTGCTGCTGGTGAATTTATGTAATATTCTAAATCCTTTGTTGTCATTTCAACATTGCCCACAGCGTCTTAACCAGGAGGAAACTCCATCTCCGGAAACCACTGTCTTTGCTCATCCATAAGAAGTGATTCCTCATCCATTCCAGCAATTCAGCCACATCTTCAGGCTCCACTTCTCATTCTGGGTCCCTTACTATTTCCACCACATCTGCAGTTACTTCTCCACTGAAGTCTCTAACCCCTCAAAGTCATCCATCAAGGTTAGAATCAACTTATTTCAAACGTTCATATTGGCGAACTGTTCGGTGCAAGGTACCTAGCTTTTGGTCCAAGTCAGCATCTGACATGCCTTCCTCACTAGTTTTTTGTTGTTGTTTTCTTTTTTTTTGAGACAGAACCTCAAGCTGTCCCCCTGGGTAGAGTGCCGTGGCATCAAAAATCACAGCAACCTCCAACTCCTGGGCTCAAGCGAGTCTCCTGCCTCAGCCTCCCAAGTAGCTGGGACCACAGGTGCCCGCCCCAACGCCTGGCTATTTTTTTTTTGGTTGCAGCCATCATTGTTGTTTGGTGGGCCCGGGCTGGATTCAAACCCGCCACCTTAGGTGTATGTGGCTGGCACCTTAGCCACTTGAGCCACAGGCGCTGAGCCCCTCACTGTTTTTGATTTAAAGTAAGAGATGTGTGAAAAGAAATAATGTAACCGATGTGTGACTCTTCCTTTCACTTGAATACTTCAAGGCCATTGTAAGATGGTTAACCTGTTTAATTTTAATATTGGTGCATCTCAGGGCACAGGGAGGCCTGAGGAGAGAAAGAGAGATGGGGGAACAGCCTATGGATGGAATAGTCACCAACAGATATGGTATTCTTTTTTTTTTTTGAAGGGAGGGAGGGAGAGAGCAACAGATGTAATATTTATTAATCAAGTTCTCTGTCATTTATAGGCACAGTTTGCGGTGGCCCCAAACAATTACTATAACAACATCACTGATCACAGGTCACTATGACAGATAAAATAATAATGAAAAAGTTTGAAATATTAAGAGAGTTACCAAAACATGACACAGAGACACAGACTGAACATGTGCTGTTGGAAAATGATACCAATGGACTTGCTTGTCACAAGTTGCCACAAACCTTCAATTTTTAAGAAACACACAAAGTGCAAAGTGCAAAGTGTGATAAAGTGCGATAAAGTGAAGTTCAATAAAGCGAGGTATGTCTGTATTAGACTGAATAGGTGTTTAATGTCGTATACAAGGTCACACACATACCTTCATATGTATCATTGCTAAAATTATGTCTCCATTTGACAAATGAGAACATTGAGGTTGAGAAAGTTTAAATAACTTGTGTCAAAAAGTGTGTAACAAGAAGGCCAAGAGCAGTGGCACATGGCGCATGCTTCTAATTCCAGCACATTAGGAGACTGGGGAGGGAGGATCACTTGAGGCCAGGAATTTTAGATCAGCCTGGACAACATAGTGAGACCCTATCTGTAAAAATATTAAAAAGTTGCCAGGCATAATGGTGTGTGCCTATAGTCCCTGTTACTGAGGAGGTTGAGCTCAGAGGATCATCTGAGGTCAGCAATTCAACGTTACAGTTAGTTTGGGGCTATTGCACCACTCCATTCTGGGTAACAGAGCAAGACCCTGTCTCTAAAAATTTAATAATAATAAAAAGTATGTAATAATTAATAATAGTTAATGTTTGAGTGCTTAGTGTGTGCTTGGCACTGTGACAGACTATTTATATAAATTACCTCTCATCCTTATAACAACCCTATAAAGGTAGATACTATTAAATATTTTCCTTTTTTTTTTTTTTTTT
>NW_003852402.1:27487485-27534187 GCF_000181295.1 Otolemur garnettii | reverse complement strand
GCGGGTGCCTGTGGTCTCAGCTGCTTGAGAGGTGGAGGCAGGAGACTCGCTTGAGCCCAGGAGTTGGAGGTTGCTGTGAGCTGTGATGCCATAGCTCTCTACCCAGGGGGATAGCCTGAGGCTCTGTCTCAAAAAATAAAAATAAAAATAAATTAAAATGAGGCTCAGACTGGGTACAGTGCCTCATGCCTATAATCCTAGCCTTCTGGGAGGCTGAGGCAAGAGGATTACTTGAGCCCAGGAATTTAAGGTTGATGTGAGCTAGGCTGACACCGTGGTACTCTAACCTAGGCAACTAAGTGAGACTGTGTCTCAAAAAAAAAAAGTGAAGCACCCAGTATAAATTTTGTGCCCATAGGTTCTAGTACTTGGCAAAGGAAGGATGTGAACCATGTACAATGATTCTAAAGCCCAGGATGTTAGAACAGTGTAGGACCTAATAGGGTAGGCCCCTTGCTGTGCTGTTATGTGGTGATGGTGTGCTCATCACTCCTGCCATCCCTGCCTCTAATCTCACTGGCAACTCACACACTTACTAACTCCTCCTTAGCATCCTGCACATATGATTATATTTCCTTGGCCATTTTCAACAGAATTCTTGCTTTAACTTTCTCCCCAGTGTGCCTAGTACATCAAAATGGCAATAAAGCATGTTTCTTTTTTTCTGATTTCAGAGCTAATTCTTGCAAAATGCTTTCGATGTCTGAAGCAAGTCTAGGGGCTAAAATACAACATGATGTGTTCTGTTTGGGATGCCAGACAGACAGCAGCTCTAATTCGTCTGTATTCTTTGATCGTAGTCAATGTTTTACGTCTATAAGTGTAGGCAGTTCTGTGGCTTGATAAATACTCGTCATCCTGGTCTTAACTGATCTCATCCTTTGTTGTTTTTTTCCCCGCCTTTGCCTGAATTATATCGGTCTTCCACGTATGTAGAATAATAGAGAATAGAGATCAAAGGAAGCTTGTGATATGATGGGGGTAAGAAGCTTTGGTTGGCTTCAAATGTCAAACCATATCCTTCCTGAATGATCAAGAAGGCCCGTCTTTTACTTTCTGCCTATTGGCATGTACTTTCACCAGTCTCAGGTCTCATAGGATGCGTTTGCTAGGTGGAAAGTTTTTATAGAAACCTTCAGTTTTTCCATATTTACTTTTTAGAGTGATTTCATGCTTTAGTTTCACCATGTTAGTAATCCAAATCATATAAAAGACAAGCCAAGGTGAGAAAAATACTGAAATAAACTGCAAATCTAGCTACACTCTCCAGTCTTCATCATTATTGCCAAAGTTTCTATGCTAGTCCACTTGATCCAAGAAGGGTCAAGTGCAATCTCTTTCTGGCATTTTTCCCTGCTGGGTACAGATGATTGGTTCAAAAGTCAGCCCGTGATGCAGGATTAGCCCATCTGAAGCCTTCATTCACTGGAGTTTTAGAAATGTACTTAAAAGACACTGACTTTCCCCTGCATGATAGAAGCCGAGGTACCATTGGTAGACTTGGATGCTGAGGATCAGACAAAGCATCTTGGTAATGAGAGACAGGCATGTGGCAGACACTCAGAAAACAATAAAATGAAGAAACAGAAACCTTTTGTGGATCCTCCCCCACCTCAATGTTTCTGCAGTTGTCAATAACTACATCAGTTATCTATTGTTATATAACGAATCACCTCAAGACTCAGAGCCTAAACACAATGGCATTTATTATTCTACAATTTCTCGGGGCTGAGAAGCTACTCGGGACTTACTTGAGTCCCCTGTCTCGGGGTCTCTTAGTAGATTCCAGTGAAAGTGCTAACGAAGGCTGTGGTTTCATCTGAAGTTTCAAACGGGGAAGGGTTCTTTCCCAAGATCACGCATGTGGGTGTGAGCAGGATTCAACTCCTTGCAGAGTGTTACAGTGACAGCCTCAGTTTCTCCATAGCTGTTGGTCAGCATTTGCCCTCAGTTCTTTGCTGCATAAGCCTCTCTGCTCACAACATGGCATCCACCTTCCGCAGAGCAAGGAGAGAAAGAGCCACCAAGAAGGAAATAACAGTCTTTTATAACTTAATCTTGTAGGTTAAGTCGACCCTTTTTGCTGTCTTCTACTTGTTAGGAGTCACTAAGTCCTGCCTATCCTTATGGGAAGGAAGGAAATGATACGTGTGAATATCAGGAGGCAGAAATTATTGACAACCATTTCAAAAGTGGTCTAACACCCTGACACATCTCAGCCCTGGGGTGCTGTGAAGTAACCCTGATATCTCTGCAATAAATCTTATTTTTTTGTCTAAGCTGGCCAAAATTGCATTTTATTATTTACAACCAAAATGTCTTACTTAGATCCAATAGTTTAATAAAATCCAAAGTTAGAATCAAGGGTAATTGTATTATGAGACAAATTGTGATTACATTTTTAAGTTTCCTTGACACACACCCACACCCAACAGACTGTTTAATAGCACGAAAGGTTGAACTATGAGCAAATAAAATATTAAGGACTTTAATCACTAAGAGTATCAATTCTACAAAAATAAAAATCCCTGACGTCTCCATGTAGTTAGTGAATATATGATTAGGAGTGGCCTTTCCTCTTTTTTTTTTTTAACTCCTGAATACTTCCATGAAGGACATTTATTTTTCTATGCATTTGGCTTTCCAAACATCTTAGTATTCTCTCATCGTATGCCACTGTGGAAAATGTAAATAAAAATAAATGGGACAACATTATGACTAGCTTGAATATTTCTCTGCTTCAAATTACGAGGTACATTTCTGTGGTCATGGTAAAAGCTGAAAAAAAAAATAGCGAAAACCCCTTATCTTGGGTTACTATATCGATCTGTAGGAAGTTGAGTAGCATTTCAAAAAAAACTTTTAGCAAAAAGTCCCCTCCCTGGCTTTTCCTGCAAACATTAACCTCAAGCATTTACTTCCTTCCATATTATTTATACATTTAACCTCAAAATTTCATTTGAGAAGTCACAAGCAGATCTAAGAAAGGGCCCAAATGTCAGCCATCTGTAGACCAGACTTGACAAGCTTCCTGGAAAAGATGAAAACCTCTCATTTCGTAGAACTGAAAAAGGGCTATTGTGTACACTTGAAGCCGGGGTACTGCTCTTCCTGGTCTCACCGCCGAATCAGGAATCCTATAAATATGCACCTCGACCACATAAACACTTTCTTTTCAGTTTCTGGATGGGAGTTTATCTTTGCTGTGCAGAACCGATTTAGCTTTGGACAGAAAAATTTGCAAGAAATCAAAAAGCAGGTTTAAAAAGCAAACAGAAAGACAGAATGGGCACGATTTCCCAAACACACCAGGGCGCAGCCGTGTGTTGGATCCTATTTGAGAAAGCAAAGAAATTCCCAAAGGATTGCCTCAAGTTGGTTTCTTATTTGGGGAAAGATTTCTTGTGTCTATTGATTCTGTCAATTAAAATGGACCCCGAACGATACCAAAATATTACATAAACTACATCCAAAAGACTCTGGTTTGGAAAAGGAAGTTTGAGGCTTCCCAAAAGGGGTGGAGGGGGAGGAGAAGGTGGGGAGCATAGATTACTTTTCCCAGATGCCTCATCTGGATTTTGACAATTATAAAGAAGAACAAATAGAAAAAGAAAAAAAGACACACAAAGCTTTCTCCATCACGGTGATGTATATTTGTTTTCCATTTTTCTTTACTTCTCGAGTCCCCAGGATAACACATACACCATTAAAACTCCTTCTTACGACTTTCTGACGATTTTCTAGACTGCCAGTCTCATCAACCTTTTAAGTGTTGGTTGGGGTGCTTACTGGGCTATCCTGCTGATTTTTTCCGACTGTGTATCCAACTGCTTCTGATTGGCACTTCTGATCTTTAAATCTGTGATGCTGTGTCCACTGACACCACCAGGTGGGCCTGAAAATCTCAATCTTGACTACACGTTAGAGCCACCTGTGAAAGTATTAGAAATAAAAATCGCCAGGTCCAGGCTTCTCCCAGGACCAATTTGAATGTGAATTTCTGTGGGTGGGATTCAGACCCTGATATTTTTTGAAGCTCCCCTGTGAAGACAAGCAGTAAAAACCCCTGTTTCATGCTATTTTGGTGTATTGACTATGACCCCAACTGGTGAAAGTTACTATGCTTCTGGGGAGCTTGATTAAGAGATGGGAATATTCCTTGGAAACAGTGTCTACCCACTAATTTTAGGCCATAGCGCAGACTTGTTGAGTCCTGTGTATTCTATGGAAACATATTCCACAAAATTCCACAAACTGTAAAAGATGTGTTCTCTCTGATGAAAGACTATCCCACCAACTTCACCGCAGGGAAAAAAAATGGTGTTGCTTTTGATAAGCTACCAGAGATAACATTACAAGAAAAGTATTTATTCAGGGGGTTGCCTCTAGCGCAGTGGGTAGGGTGCAGGCCACATACACCAAGGCTGGCAGGTTCGAACCTGGCCCAGGCCTGCTAAAACAACAATGACAACTGCATCATAAAAATAGCCGGGTGTTGTGGCTGGCACCTGTAGTCCTGGGTACTTGGGAGGCTGAGGCAAGAGAATCACTTACACCCAAGAGTTTGAGGTTGCTGTGAGCTGTGACACTACAGCACTCTACCCAGGGCAACAGCTTGAGACTCTGTTTCAAAAAAGAAAAAAGTGCTTATGTACATTTGTAAAGTACAAATGTGAGAAGCAACCTTTTCACCATTAACTTGCCCCAACAGAGGAGTAATAGAATATTCCCGTGTAGAAAGAACCCTTTAAGATGTGCAACTATATCATTCTACATCTGAGAAACTCCGGGTCAAAGATCAGTGACGAGTCTCATAATTTATTGGTCATGAGGGGTAAAAACGTTTTACCCTTTAGGAGCAACAAATCATAAGACTAGTCCAGATGATTTTTATGTATGCAAAAGCAGTTCATTTTCTATCCGGCCAGTAGTAAACACTCAATATGTTACAGTGATGGGAAGAATTCACGGTGGTAGTAGGACCAGCGATCACTTTGATAATAACGTCTACAGGTCTCTATTTAGTGTTAGATCGTTGCCTTAAAATATTTAGCAAATAAAAATAACTCTTCTGTCGATGATACCTCACTTATCCGAAACACAGGAAGTTGAAGAGCAAAATAATAATTAAAAAGAAAGGGAGAGTAAAAGGCTTTTACTTAGAGCTATAATGAAAACTTAGGATAACCTTTTATTATTTAATTGCTCATCAGTTGAACATTTTATGTAATTAATTATAAAATATATATAATTTGATCTGACTTTATCCAGAAGATCCTAGAGTATCCTTTTTCTGGAATGACAACACTATATGTTAGGTGCCTGTTTAAAGAGTGAAAGGTACTTTCATATGTTATTGAATTTAATTCTCACAGGTAATCGGAAAATATAGATATTATCCCCCATTCTTTACACTTTGAGAACATATACTCAGAAAATAAAAGGGATCTAGCCAAGGTGGCTTCACTAATAAGTGGCAAGGCTAGTATTTCATGCCAGGTTTTCGACCTGGGAGACCTTTATTAGGTTACATCCTTGGACTGTGTCACTAGGCTAGCCTTTTGAATAATTGACTTGACAAGGCTATAGTGTAATGGTATGGCCTTGGCTTTCAGCTAGAAAAATGTGAAACATCTCTGTTTGAAAATTTGCTTTTGGAAAACATGCTACTTCATTATGTCATTTGGTATTCTTTATTCAAAGTCCTTGAAGACCATTCATTCTCAAAATTCATAGCTGGGAAAAGATCCTTACCACCTGGTGAGGCTGGAAGCTTCCTTTTGTTACATCAGAAGAGTTATGTGATCCAAGGCAGTCTCTCCTTGCCTTGGCTTCTAGGAAACTCAGAGCAAAGTCTCACACTGGATCATTTCAGCTTCCCTCTGTCAAATTTCTATCCCATCCTGTCCCCGCTTCCCTCCCGCTTCCCAGACCACCACCACTTCTAACGAGTGGCTTCTGCTTTCCAGTATTTATCAATGGCTCCATTTGATTGTAACATCTGTAGCATTCAACTCCATGGAGTCTATTTCTCCCTTTTGTGATAATAGAAACCCAATCTCCTCGGTTTCTTCCTTCTCCCCATTCTCAGTCCATGTGGTTTGGATGAAATTAATTCTAGTATTTTAGAGCCAAAGGCAGAAACTCGACTCAGGAAAAACCACAATCAGCATCTTGTATTGTTTTAGTCACAATAATTCAAATCAGAGTGAGCCCGCGACATGGTACCAGTCAGTCCTGGCACACCCAAGTGCTTTTGCTAGTGTAACTGGGAAGGGGGTGTTAATTTTCCACTAGAATGGTTCAGAAGATGGAATGAAGCACTAGAGCTTCTGGGTGGCATCTTGTCCCCATGGAAAAGAGTGCTGGAGAAAGGAGACAACCCCAAGGAAAGCAGACCTGGAGTGAGAGGGGAAAATTAGGAGAACAAGCCCCCTTGACCTCTGAATTCGTGGGTACGGTTGCGTTTTGTTTGGTGTGAGCTCTGTTCTGGACTTCTACAAGATGAGCCAATAAATTCCCTTTTGTCCTTAAGTCAGTGTGGGTTTGAGCTTTTTGGTCCCTGCCACTAGATGGGTTGGCTAACAGAGTGATTTTTTTTTTTTTAACCTCCATAAATTCTATTTGAAAGTAGGTGGGACAAAAATCAAAATAAAAGCACACCATAAGAAGCATTTTATCCTGAATACTGTAATTAATCAATACAAGTTTTTGATGATCTGGGGGTTTTGTTGGTCACCAACCCTTCTTTCACAAGGAATGACATGGAGCAATATTATAATACAACCTCTCTTTGCTTTTTTTTTTTGTTGTTGTTGATTTGGGTAGAACATAGAAAAATTAAACATATGGTTATTTTTCTTCCATTTTGATAATAAATCTGATGTCATTGTCAGTAGTTTTAAATTTCAGATAAATTAATTCTAGGAACACTGTGCCCTTTTAAAACAAGAATGTCTCAGTTCTTATGGTATCAAGATGCTCAAGTTAGGCTGGGCAGCTGTAGCTCAGCAGCTAAGGCACCAGCCATAGACACCAGAGCTGGCAGGTTCGAACCTGGTTGGGGCCTGCCAAACAACAATGACACCTACAACCAAAAAATAGCCAGATATTATCATGGGCACCTGTAGTCCCAGCTACTTGGGAGGCTGAGGCGAGAGGATCAATTAAACCCGAGAGTTGGAGGTTGCTGTGAGCTGTGACGCCACAGCACTCTACCAGGCAACATAGTGAGACTCTGTCTTAAAAGAGAGAGAGAGAGAGAGAGAGAGAGAAAAGATGCTCAGTTAAATTCAAAAGGCTCTTGAGACCCAGTTATGTCAGTTTGTGACCTTCCTGATGTCTTATTTTATCTAAATATTTCTTATTTGTTCACTAACAACGTCACATATACATATCACTCCTGTTTAACGTTGTGAGATTTAATTTTTATTCTAATTTCTATTATTCCTACTCAGTGCCTCATAATCCCACCCATGGTCTGCTTATCAAAAATTCAAAGTGGGCTGGGTTTTGCAGCTCATGCCTGTAATCCCAGGCTCTGGGAGGTGAAAGTGGGAGGATCACTTGAGCTCAGGAGTTTGAGATCAGCCTGAGCAAGAGGGAGACCCCCCTCTCTACTAAAATTAGAAAAAATAGCCAAACTTGGTGACATGCCCTTGTAATGGCAGCTACTCAGGAGACTGAGATAGGACGATGGCTTGAGACCAGGAATGTGAGGTTGCAGTAAGCTGTGATGACACCACTGCACTCTACTCCAGGCAGCGGAGCAAGACTCTGTCTCAAAAAGAAAAAAAAAAAAAAATTCAAAGTGTGGCTTAAAGTCTATTTAACGTGTGCATATGTTAGAATCAGTTTTATTTCTTTCCGTTTATCTCCTGTTACAGACTAAAGGTTTGTGCCTCCTCCAAATTCTTGTTAAAGTCCTACACTCCAGCAGTGCTCATGGCTCAGTGAGTAGGGTGCTGGCCTCATATGCTGAGGGTGGTGGGTCTGAACCCGGCCCCAGCCAAACTGCAACAAAAAATAGTCAGGCATTGTGGTGGGCGCCTGTAGTCCCAGCCACTTGGGAGGCTGAGGCAAAAGAATCACCTAAGCCCAAATAGCTGGAGGTTGCCATGAACTGTGACGCCAAGGCAACTCCAATGCAGTGGTATTTGGAGATGGGGGGTCTTTGTGTGCTAATTAGGGTTAGAATAGATCATGAAGGTAAACCCTCATAATGAGATTAGTGGTTTTAAAAGAAGAGAGAAAGAAAGTAAAAAAGAGAAAGGGAGAGAGTGAATGAGTTCTACCATCTGAGTACACATCCAGAAGGCGGCTGTGTGCACGCCAGAACAGAGCCCTCACCAGACGTGGAGTCCACTGACACCTTGATCTTGGACTTCCAGCATCCAAGAAAATAAATTCCTGCTGTTTAAGTCACCCAATCTATGGTACTTTGTTAAGGCAGCCCCACTGACTAAGACACCTCCTTAGGGATGTTTTCCATCTGTCTGTTTTCAACTAAATTGTAGAGTTTATCTTTTTTCTATGCTAAATATAGCAGTTTAGAAAAAAAAAAATCTTGGTAAAAATCAAGAATAAATAACCACGTTTGTGAAGTTATATTTTATCTCCAGGATGGAATGAAGAGTTCCCATTAAAAGCAAATCTTCCTTTTCAAAAGTTTGAATAGGAGAATTCTTTAAAAAGAATTTCATCTAGTTAAATATAGGTTGCTGGATATGCAAAAAAAAAAAAAAAAAATCTAAGAAAAGTTTTTGGCTTTTATCCCATGATGGTTTTATTTGAGGGTGAATTGGATACATTTTAATTCATGCACAACTCCGAGGTGTCCTCCTAGTTTCTTCCCCCTTTATCAGTGAGTAAACAAGCACACACAGTCTGTGAGTTCCATTAGGATTATTTCTGTCCTTTTCATTATCTCTTTTCTGTTGGAGACAACATGGTTTCATGAAAGAACCCTGGTGTGAGAGTTCTATGACCTGTGGCAGTCCTATCTTTTTAGCTAAGAGAATCTGAGCGAACCATTTCATTTTTTTTTTCCCCTCTACATTTTCCTATCAGTAAAATGAGAACACGCCTGCCTGCCAAGTTCAGCAAATGTGATTTCTGTAAGGATTACATGAGTAATTCAGGCAACTCAACAAACGTAATCCACAAAGATAAACCAGCGTGTGCCTTGACTGTGCAAGGTGCTTGGAATGGGATACTAAAAAACATAATTAAAAAAAATTGAATAGCATATTGCCTTCTTGGAGAATTTTAGCCTCACAGAGAAAGTCAACAAACATATAAATACGTGTCCTGTAATGTGCTCTCTTGAAGTCCTTTGTCCTTGTAGTTTCATCACGGCTTGTAACTCTGTTATTATCTATCTCTTAACTACTCCTGCTCCTCGCATCTCTTTTCCTTCCAAGGTTATGGACTCCATGAGGACAGTATCCATTTTGCTAACTGCTCTATCCACAGTGCCCTTCGCACAATTATCTAGAAACTGGGAGAAAAAAGAAATCTGGTCAGCCACTTGAGAAATTAACTATGCTATTGCGAAAGCCATTCAATGGTAAGTGACATTTGTAGTTTAATCTTAAAAGAAGAGGGAAATCTTAACCTCCCACCGTTGCACAACCTGAGTGCTTTGACTTCTCGTAATGCTGTGCAGGTCAGCTAACTGCATATAATTGCTAACGTTGGACACAATTTTTTTTTCCTCTCTCCTCGTTTTGCGTTAGGAACTAATAAAATCGGGTGCCAGTTCTTATCCTCACAGACTGGATGGCATTCAACCAACAATGAGAGAGAAAAACCAAATAGATTGGCTTCATTTCCCATGGATACGAGGATGCTCGGTTCACATAATAGCCTTAAGTGTTTCGTGCATAGACTCCCTCTGCACATTTCTGGTTTCAAGCTGCAACGGTGCCGTGCCCTGGTTGTCCTTGCAGTAAATAAATCAACAGGGTGCATAATCTTGTTCTGTAACCTCCCGCAAATCCCAGGGATGTGCAGAATTCATCAGCTCCCACGTAGGTGAGGCTGGAATTTGAAGAGAAAATCCTCTCGCTCTTAAAGCAATGCCCTCAGCAGGTATTTATTTATAGTGAGTGATAGGGCACCTTCACCTTGGAAATGTAGATGTGTGTTTAATTCTTTTATGAAGAAGCGTTTATAGAAACTGGGATCCCGAAAGAAGGCTGAATTTTAGTATCTGCCACCAATTTGTTCTCTAAAACATGATTCCCCAGAGAAAAAAATACGTTCGAAGTTATCATCGAAAACAGTTAATTTTGGTGACGTGACGTCTTTCAAAATGATATGCATTCGTAATTTAATTGTGCCCTATAAAGTAGAAAACAAAATCGGAAGGATGTTCATAATTTGGAAAAAGGTGAGAGATTTTTCCAAGGTGTATTTTTACTTTCCAAAATGAAGAGGAAGACAAAGGAAGGGTGTCGGTATAAAGTGAACAGGGGCTTTGGCTCTGAACTCAGCTCAGTCGTAAATAGCTGAAATTTCCTCGCCATTCTAACCCTATTTGAGAAGACCATATTGCCTTTTCAGAGCAAAACTTGGGTCAGAGAGCCAAGGGTCACCTTTCCACTTACAGATTTGGCAGGCAGGAGTTGGTATGTCTGGTTTCACAAAGCACAGTCTGTCTGGGACTCCAGTGTCACCCTTGATCCTTGCTGTACAAACAGTTTTCCAGAAGATCTCAGAATGGTCCTGAGGTGTAAGAGAGAAAGCTTCATCACGCTATTTCTCCCCAAGCAGCAACAGATGCCTCAACGATTATAGGAAAATAAGAATTTTATTGAATTTTCCTAATGGCATCAACTTACTGCCCTCGAGTCTGGTATTTTTCAAATCCCACTGAAGGCTGAAATCCATCGCTTTTTAAGAAATCCTTTGCCCTTCTCCAAAAACACAAAGGGAAAGATTCAACTGTTGTGTACACTGAACTGGTATGTCTTCAGAAAGCTCAAATAATCATTTATTATTGAAGACTAACCTAATTTCATCACATTATAACTTTCCTTAAGAGCAATTGATACTGTTTATGAAAGGGAAGGGGTGGGGAGAGCAAGAGAAAATTACTAAAATCTCTCAACTGTCGGAGTTTGTCGGGGTAATTTGATCTTTTCCTCTGAGGCACACAGGGAATAGTATTTACTGAGACTAATGTTACCAAGATGGTGAAAATTTGCCCTTGATGTATAGGCTTTCAAACGCTGAAGAAGTAGATTAAGTAAGCAATGCCAGCCTTGGTTACTTAGCCATTTAGGAAAGGCAAACCATAGTTCCTGTCTCCCGCCTTTCTGAACCATACCCTCCACCACACAGAGTGTATTCTAAATGTATAAGCAAATTACAGGCATCTGGAGAGCCCAGCCACTGAGGTAAATTGTTTTCCATAAGTCATGTTTGTGATTTGCAAAGGCTGGAGAAGGAAATGCTAAAACAGCAATTTTTCAATGATAGATTACCATTGGAAACGTTTCATGTGGGAGCGACACAGACCCCCTCCAACCCGAAACCTGGAAATGTTGGATTTGGCTATCAGTTTTTGCAAAACTCCATCTTCTTCTTTTACTTGCCTTCGTCCCTCTGATGAGATGTGGGGGAATTAAAACTGAACATGGAAGAGTTCTGAAAATGCTTCAACAACAAAAAAAATGAATAGGCTCAGAGATGTTGGTATGAATTCAATTCACCATATGTCCACTTAATGATTATTTGGAAACAAGGAACAGACCTCCCACAGACAGTGCTCTGTGTTACTAGGTTTCTTCAAAACATGGACTCAGAATACAATTTATTTTGAACTTGAAAATGGGTAAGAAGCAGGACCCATGTAGACTAGTAAATGAATTTAACCAATTTGTTGGATGATTGTACAAAAAGACCTTTATTTAAATATGGGAATTGTAGACTTGAATCCCTTTGTATTTAAAGACGTCATATGATCAATTTTTGGAACACGTGGAGGGAAAGGAGTTACAATGGCAGGTACGAGTGATGGAATCATCATGGAAAATTTGTGCCATATCAACGAATCCTGACTCTGGAGAGAAACGACTGGGGTTCCCGTTTAGAAAATTGTTTCTTAAGTGTCAGCATTTTTATTTCTTATGTAGTAATGTAATAGCTATTGCTCTTGGTTATTGTAAAAATTCAAATAGACAACATGTGAAAACAAAAACACTAGGTAGGTGGGATTCATTATTATTATTTGAATTACACAGTGAAAAAGGTCTGGGGCATCAGGCACAGTTACGCCTTAGGATACTTGGGGGATTGGTTCTGAGACTCCCTGCATATACCCAGATCCTCACATAATAAAGTTCCACAGTCAGCCCTGCAGATTTACTTTTATGAAACTTTGGTTCTCCATACACACAAGTTTCTCATGCCTTGAACACTTTTTGGTCTGTGTTCTCTCGTGAGAAAGATCTGAGCATAAATGGACCTCACAGTTCAAGTCTTGGTTGTTCAAGGGTCAACTGTATATGATAAAATGGGCATTTTTCTTTCTAGGGATTACATCTATAAGGGGCTAGAACTGGCTCATTTCATTTGCACTGGCTCCGACAGTTGATAAATTTTCAGAAATCAGGTGAGCTGATTGACATCTTGTTGATAGCTTGAAATTGGCCATTGTGGGAAGGCTTATAACATAGAAGTTGGCAATTATCACAATTGGGCCTTGCAAGCCTTCTATCCCCTTTCCCAAGAACCAGTTGGCCAGCACATCAGTGGATACCATATTCTGTATGCTTGGATAGCGTGCTAGTAATCTGTGGCTATGTAATAAAACACTGCAAATTTAGTAGCTTAATACACCAGCTATCATTTATTATTTCTTACATCTGTGCAATGATTGTTCTGAGCTCAGTGGTTCTGGAGTTCTACATAGTCTGAGCTAGGGATGCATTAATCCAGAGCTTTGGCTGAACTGCTGTATCAAGAAGGCTTCTTCTCAGGCCTGGCAGCTGGTGCTGGCTGTTAACTCGGAGCTCACCTGAGGCTGTCTACAGGAGCATCTAGGTTCTCCTCTACCTGCTCCCTAATGTGACCTGAGCTTTTTACAGCATTAAAATTCAGTTTCTAAGTGGGAGCATTCCCAACGTGAAGATGGAAGCTCCAGATTTCTTAAGACCCAGTCACAAAAGTTATACAATTTGATTTCCAATACATTCTCTTGATCAAAATAAGTCTCTAGTAAAGAATTGGCTACCATGTGTCAATTCATCATAAATATCTTGACATCTAAATCCATGTAAGGCAAAGATTATTCATTAAATTGTAGATGCTAACATTTTTAATGATTTTCCTCCTGTAACTTCTTCTTTAACTGGAGATAAGGTGTACAGCTTTATGCTACATTTTCCCACAATGAACATTTTCTTAAGTTTTCATGTTCCATCTTTGTCACTGGCCAGATATATATATATATCTCAAACTATTGAAGACTTCCCAAAATAGATTTTTTTAAAAAATGTTCTCCATATTCTTTAAAACACAATAGATAGTTTAGAAGAGTTTATCAAATGTTTCGAAGAATGAAAGGAAGCCAGTTGTCAGCCTAATCAGAAGTTGTTTGAGTGGCTGGGCGATTCGAGTTTGTAAGGCTACAAAAGGCAGTGTCACAGCCATCTTATTATAGAAAAGGACCCACTGGGCTTGAAGTAGACTGGACCGCTACACCCCGGGAAGTCTAGGGAGGACCTGCTGGGTAGTAGACATCACAGGATATGGGATATATGACAGTTAGGGTGCTCCCAGCTGTAAGAAGCAGAAAAGATAATTAAGAGAGAATTACCATCTCACATAAAAAGACATCTTGAGTTTGATGGTGGCAGGGCTGCTTCATTTAACAGTTCAATCGTGTCAAGGATGTCTGTCTGCTTTTTTGTTGTTGCTTTTGACAAGCCCCCTGCACAGTAGCTAACACTACATTGCACTGCCCAGATCTAAACACCAAATCCTCACATGGCAAAGTCTAAAGGCCAATCATGTGATCAAGCGAGGGGTGAAGGAGTGGATCATATTTCTCTCATCTCTCTTTCTTTTTCTTTTGGAAGGAACATCTTCCCCCAGATACCCTTTATCAAATTTCTTTCTTTTTTATTGTTTGGGATTCATTGAGGGCACAAAGAATCATTTATCCAATTTCTTCTTAAATCGCTTTGGCCAGAACTGGGTCTCTTGCTTACCCCTCAATTCAACTATTCACTAGCAAAAGGGAGTTGGATGTCATGGTCAAGCTTAACCAATCCCCTGGAACTCTGGAAGGCTCTTTCTTGGACACATTATCTGATATCTGACACCATTGGACTGGCAAAGAAGGGAACATGACTGTTGGGGCAACTGAGTGTGTCTGCTGGGTTTATTCTTAACACGTCAAAGGTGGCTCTGTGGGATGAATCCAGCCATTAGCACTGTTTTGGCAGCTGGAAGTACAAAAGCACATTGCAGACCTATCAGGTAGGTGGAGGGTTCCAGAAAAACAGGCTGCAGGTGAGGCAGTCTCAGCAGAAACTCACACAATAGCAGAAATTACCTTAGATTTATTGAATACTTACTATGAGGTCTGAGAATTAAGTTTGTCAACTCATCCTAGAAAAAGGGCTCCATCCCTCATTGCTGACTATCTCTGGTCACCTTCAAAGTACTCCCTTTGGGAAGCTATTCACCAACACCAGCGCCTAGTTCACTCTTCTAAGCAATTTGAGAACTCTTTTTTCTGGAATGACCATCAGAGCTGGCATTGTACAGCACACAAAACCATATAACAATATGAACACCACTCGGCAAGACCCTGCTGATGAGCCGGGTGTGGTGGCTAACGCCTATCATCCTAGCACTCAGGGAGGCTGAGGAGGGTGGATAGCTTGAGCTCACACGTTTGAGACCAGCCTGAGAAAAAAGTAAGATCCCATCTCTTCTAAAAAATAGAGAAACTGAGGCAAGAGGATCATTTGAGCTCAAGAGTTGGAGGTTGCCTGTGAGCTATGGCGCCATGGTACTCTACCCAGGGTGACAGCTTGAAACTCTATCTAAAAAAAAAAAAAAAAAAGACATTGCTAATTTTGACACAAATGCAGCTGTGAGATACTGATACACCAAGATTATAATAAAACTTTACCAAGTTGTTTGTTTGTCCAGTGGTGGAGAACTTAATTGCCAAACCTCATACAAGAACAATAGGTCTGATGGGCATATCAGAAAAAGAGTTCCACAATTGCTTTGAAGGGTGGACTGACATTGGTGCATAGCTTCCCAAGGGGAGAACTTTGAAGGTGACCATAGTGATATTTGGCAATGAGGTCTATAACACTTGTTCGAGGATGAGTTCATGAACTTAATTGTCAGATCTTTGTATGCACCAACCACAAGGCTAGAAATCCCTATACCCTCATCCAACATCAGATTTAAACAGGAAGATAATATTCGCTCCATTTTAGGAAGGAGGTCCAGCAAGAAAACTGTTAAGAGTTAGTGGAGCTGGAAATTAAAACTCATGTCTTGCTAATGCCCAGGATAGTCTGGCTCAAGACCATGCTGGGCAGCCCCCAGTTCACATTCCACCTATGGTAAATATTCCTCTTTCCCTACTTAACTCTTCAACATGTCACCTCTCAACCATCCCCACACCACTGCGGAAAGGGAGAAAGGCAGTGAATTGTAAAAGCCAGAAGTCTCCAAACTTTCTGATATGTCCCAATCTATCCTCTCAAAGTACTGAGGAAATAATAAGAAAAGCAAAAAACAAGTCATACAAACAATGGTGAAAGCACATTGTAGTCTTTTATTTAACGCCACTGACCTCATCAATTTGACCAATTTAAAAGGGGGACCGATGGTTGGCTGCATCGGTATCGGGGTGAATACCTTGAATACTCAGATTAAAACTTAAATTGGTTTTGAGATTCAGAATTATTTCGATATTGGATATTTTCACGGTTAATGGTACTAAAAGACCTCACTGCATAAATGCTTTGACCTCAGAAATTGGGTGAGATACAGAAGGAGATTACCTGTATGTCCTGGTTCTTTCTAGCTATCTGATGGAGAAAGTGGATGATTGACCTCTGCTACAGAGGACATTTCAGCAAGAAAACAGTCATTAGATTCTTCATATAGCTTTCCTGACTAACCAGCCGAGTTTATCAAAGATTATTATGTTTTCCTCTGAATCTTGGGGAGGCCGCTTTATATAGGCTCTTCTTTGTGGGAAATAGTCCCAAGAGGAGCTTAATCCAGGAGGCTTTCTTGTAGGGCAAATGTAGCCAGGGGGTAATTTTGGCAGGATATTTTCAGCTCAGACATTAGGTTGTTTGTGGACCCACAAACACATTGCCCTCTGTTCAGCAGAGTGAAACCAACTTACAGCATTACCCGGAACATTTTTAATATAGAGTCGCACCTCCTCATACAGAGCAAAATCTCTGTTGTTCACCAGCTTCCTAAGTTGACCTGTTTTCATGGACCGGACATGCACCACATGCGCTCAATGGAAGTTCCTTAGGTTGACCACCTCCATATGTTGACTAGTTTGTTACAGCCCCTCGGTGGTCCATTTACAGAGGTTCTACTGTATAATGCTTCTTTTTTGACATACAATCTATTTTGTAAGGTGGCAAACATTCAGAGAGAATCACACAATTCAGGCAAGGATTCAGATCCTCTGATCCCGAAATGCTTTAGTATTTGTTTTATTAAAATGTTTTACAAATGGCCACATAATTATCTAGGTTTTACGACTTTCATCCTAAATACAGTGGTATTTAGACTGTGCTTAAACTTTAGGCCTGAATAAGAGGTCTGATATCTCTTTCTCTCTTTCACTCTCTCTCTCTCTCTCTCTTTTTTTTTTTTTTTTTGACATGCCTTTTTTTTCAGTAAAAGAGATCAAGAACTTGGTGATAATGTATCAAGAAACAAATTGAAAAACAACAAGCCGAACTTCCCAGAGGTGCCTTTATCCTAGTTTCTCTCAGTGCAAAACAGTCCTAGTGGTGGCAAGCATTTCCCCAGGGAGGTCATCCAACCAACAGCTTGAAAAAACAGTGCTTCTGGAAGCCTTTGCTCGGGAGAATGAATCAAAGTGATTGTTGGGGTACTCGTTTGGCCAGATTCTATGGGTAAAATGGCAGCCGTAAAAGTTGGGATCAAAACACATATTTTAGGAAAGAAAAGCAATTTAAACAAAAACACACTGCCTGGCCACAGTGGCCCTTAGATTCTAGTAAATTACGGCAATTGTTGCCAGTGTGAGGTGCGTGTGGCTCAGGCAGGTATTGGGGAAGGAGGGGAGGGCACCACTGCTGGGCATCTGGAGGGGAAAATCCATCCCGCTGCTGCTGCATGAGAGTGGGGGCTAATTCCTCCACTACGCAGGCAGTCCACTCTGCGTGCCCCTGCATATCATCAGACAGACATGTCGCAGAAGGAACAAAAAGTCACTTTCAACCTCAGGCTTTCTAGGGAAAGAAGAATGAAAGGCCCGATTGTCCTTTTGTGTTCCTTGAAGGTGGGTCTGGAACTCCGTCAGTCGGTAGGGACTGGAGAGAAACCCTGGCTCCCCCTGGGAGTCCCTCTTTGACCTGCCTAGAGGGGAAACATTTTGAATCATATGTTAATAAAATACATATCTGATTATTAACTCACTGCCACAGGAAGCGTGGACTCGCTGCTTAATTTCTCTTAGGATTTCACACACAGTGCCATCAGAAAAACGTATCTGAAGCCTTTTCATCACCTACTCTTTCTAGTTAATCTCCTTCAGCCATCATGATCAAGGAAGAAATTAATTTCCTGCTTTGGTGAGGAAAGTTTTAGCTTTCGAAATAGACCAGACTTTCTTTCCTGCTCTTTCTCTTCTTTAACCCTTTTTTCTTTGAACCTTACGAAGAACAAATTCTGTAATGATAAGGGTACAAGTTTAAAGCTTCTTGGCTCAGTGCCTGTAGCTCAGTGGCCAGGGCTCCAGCCACATACACGAGGGCTGGCAGGTTCGAACAGGGCCTAGGCCTGCCAAACAACAACAAAAAATAGCCAGACGTCGTGGCGGGCACCTGTAGTCCCAGCTACTTGGGAGGCTGAGGCAAGAGAATCACTTAAAGCTCAAGAGTTTGAGGTTGCTGTGAGCTGTGATGCCATAGCACTCTACCGAGGGTGACATAATGAGACTCTGTCTCAAAAAAAATAAAAAGTTTTGAGCTTCTTTCCAAGTTAAAACCTATCTGCCATCTCTCACTGAATTACCAACCTACAGGGTTGTATCTTTGAGTGATATCTAAAGAAAACCAGAAAGTGTTACAATGTCCAAATTTATCAAGCCCTTACGTGGTGAATTCATGTAATACATTATATGGTGATATTAATAACATCCCTCCCTCCTGTTCACCTTTCTAGAATCTTTTCTCTCTCCTCTTCCCTTTCATCCGCAGGAGACAAATGTGCTACACTGTAACTGTGACCCTATTGGGGTGATTGTTCAGGATTGGCTAATGAAGTGGGATTCCCTCCCCCCCTTTGGGACAAGGAAAATGGGTCAAGCTTACTGTTCAGAGCCATAAAATTTCAAAGATATTGGCTATAATGCTTTCTACATGTGGCAAAAGCTGGTCTGTACTGACAGAGAAGGTGAATCATGGCCATTTTGCTGTCCTTGGTTGCAATTTTCTTCTTGTGAGATCAAGTCCTTGGGTTCCATGAAACATCTCAGTAACCTCATTCATCATTCTTTATCTTCTGTATTTAAAACTAGTTTGAGTTGAGTCTCTGTGTCACTTGTTGGCCATAAAGTCCCAGTTGACTTTCGTGTTTACATGGATGGAGCTGGAACATAGTCTTCTTAGCAAAGTATCTCAAGAATGGAAGAAAAAGTATCCAATGTACTCAGCCCTACTATGAAACCTATATGAAAGCTATAACCCAATGATAGCCCAAGAATATGGGGAAAGGGAATAGGAAGGGGACGGGAGGGGGAGGATGGGTCGAGGAAGGGTAACTGGTGGGACCACAGCTACGGTGCATCTTGCCAAGGGTACATGTGAAATTTACTAAGTGCAGAATACAAATATCTTAACACAATAACTAAGAAAATGCCGTGTGAAGGCTACGTTGACCAGTTTGATGAAAGCATATCAGATTGTGTGCAAAACCAGCACGTTGTACCCCATGATTGCATTCATGTACACAGCTATGATTTAACAAAAATAAATAAATAAAATAAAAATATAGTCATTAATAAAAGAAAAAAGAAAGTCAGATTTTCGCTTCTGGTATAGGTCTGTGCTTTTTACTAAAGAGGGGACAACACCTTGGCTTGGTGAACTGACAACAGAGTGACCATCAAAGGTTGGTTTAAATTCCTATTTTTGTCATGAGCTAAGTCTGCGCCCTTGATTAAATCACTCTGCCTCTCTGGTAATGCTACCTCCCTTGCAGCATTGTTTTTAGGTTAAGAAATAGAACACGTAAAGCAGCAAGCATAATAGGTACCCACTGAATGGGGAACTGTACTCTTAAAAATAGCTGCTGCAATTACTTCAAAAGGCCTCTCCAAAGTACAGACCTACAAAGCAGAGCCAGACTTTATTTGCTGCACTTCTTTTTTCTTTGCTCCCCTCTCTCCTCCATCCTTCCATCTTTTTTTCTCTTTTCTTCTTCTAAGTTTATTTCCCTTTCAGAGAACCAGAAACGGTCTAGGAGCTTGTGTGTTGACTCATATGATTGCTGGGAGTCAACTTCTGGGCTCATGCTGGACTCCTTTTGAGCACACGTTCTTGCCAGAACAGTTTTCTCAATTGTTTCAGACCCTCCTGCTTCTGAGTTCAGGATTTTCAATATGACCCTCGGCCTTATGTCAGGGACCTCAGGGATTCAGCAGCAGAGGTGTGCACACAAGTGGTGACCTGAGGATTGTTACCTGTGGGATGTAGCTATGAACTAGCTAGAGAGCCAGCAATAGGATGGAGACAGAGGGAGAATCAAACATGGGGGCAGGCACAGCTGGGTATTAACCCATCCCACACATGGGGAGTGCTAGACCCAGGATGACCCCTCAGATTTGTCCAAAACAGAATCAAGGTAGCCCAATTTTTGTGCACCTGTGTGCAGGATGGACCTTGGAATAGAGGCTATTCCAGGAAGAGTGCATAGCCTGGGTCAAGACTGCTCCTTTCAGCCAAGGACAAGTTCTAGAGAGGAGCTTAGCTGTGAGCAGTCAGCAGCTAGCTCTCCCAGCACCTTCAGGAAGGAGACCTGAGGTTCTTAAGAGGGTACCTGGCCTGTTCCTCAGAATATCCACCACTCTCCCACTCAAGTGCTATGTGTCGATTAATGCATTATTGCGGGAACTGAATATTGAGCAAAGGGCTCTTTATACAACAGGGGACCCAACCATATAAACACCATGAGAACATATTTTTATAACATCACTCTAATTTCTTAATCTCAGAGTAACCTGTTGACTTGTGTGATTTGGGAAAAAATATTCCATAGTCATAGTCTACAAGGAAAATATTCCTTATAGCAGAAACTGGTAAGACATCACCAATTATAGTCTCCTCTTTAGTGGTCAAAAGAAGCGCTAAATGCCATATGGTGAGGCCATCATCTCCATTTTAGGGTGATGTATTTTAAATCCTGAGATGGGATACTCCTAGGAAATGTATCCACTCATCTCTGTAATCCAATAGGGCACAAAGACAAAGGACCTGTGATGCCAGCCCAGGCCTGGAAAGGACTTGATGGGCTGAAACTGATGAGGCATGAAATTTGGGGCCTTTAGGACTTGATACAATGGATCAATAAAAAAGGGAAGATGAAGAGAGGAGAATTTAAAATTTCACCATACCTTATTTTGTATGACAACATACTTGATTTCAATCAGATTGGGAATAGTTCTCTTTGAAGACACCTGAATGATTTGTTACAGCTTTGTTTGGCTTTCAAAGCCAGGACATTCACCCCTAAACAATTCCATTGTAGGATCTCCACACTCAGGATTTTGTCAAAGACTCAATTATTCTTTTATTTAATGGGCTCCTACAACACTAAAAGACCATTGGGTGGTCCTGTTTCTGTTTTCCAATAAGTGATTTTGCTCCTGAAGTGCCTGCCTAAACTCTGGTCCAGCGATAAGTTCATTGTGGAAAGAAATGTTATTTATGCCTTTGTTTTATGCTTTCAAAAAAGATATACTGCTAGGAAAATTCTATTTTATTTATTTTTTTTGTTTGTAGTTTTTTTATAAAACTTCAGAATATTATGGGGATACACACATTTAGTTACATAATTTGCTTTTGTATATTTTTTCATTTTTTGGATTAATATCAGGGTATATAAGATTAGGTCATTACATTGTTTGCATCTGTTAGGTAACGTCTGAGTTGTAGTTAAATCCTTCACCCAGGAGGGGTGCCATATTCCTCTACATTATACCCAGTAGGTGGGAGCTTTATGGGCCCCCTCCGCTTCCTTCCCCCTGCCCCCTTCTTGAATTTAATTGTGATTTTTCTCTCCTGTGGGCCTGTAGTTATTCATCTACTAGTTTCAAATTAGTATTGAGTATATGGGGAGCTTGTTTTCCATTCTTGAGATGCTTTACTAAGGAGAATATTCTTCAGCTCCATCCAGGTAAACAGAAACTATGAAGTCTCCATCTGCTTTATGGCTGAATAGTATCCCATGGTATACAGATACCACAGTTTATTAATCCATTCATGGGTTGATGAGAACTTAGATTATTTCCATATCTTTGTGATTGTGTTGCTGCTGTCAACAATCAAGTACAAATGTCCTTATGATAAAATTATTATTATTTTTCCTTTCTAGATAGATGCCTGCTTATGGGATTGCAGAATCAAAGGTAAGGTCAACTTATTTATTTATTTTGAGACAGAATCTCATTTGGTTACTCTTGGTAGAGTGCCATGGCATCTTAGCTCATAGAGACCTCAAACTCTTGGGTTCATGTGATCCTCTTGCCTCAGCCTCTGAAGTAGCTGGGACTACAGGCATCCACCACAATGCCCAGCTAGGAAAGTGTACTGTAAGCTGAGGATTCTCCATACTTCTTTACAAAAGGCTGTCCTGGTTTGCAGTCCCACCAACAGTGTGTAAGTGTTCCCCTTTCAATATCCAGCTTTGGGACTTTGCAATGTGGGCTATTCTCATTGGGGTTAGGTGATAGCTCAAGGTGGTTTTGATTTGCATTTCTCTGATGACTAGGGACAATGAGAATTTTTTTCACATGTTTGTACACTTTAAGTCAAAGTTATAAGTGTGTCCTTCACCCAGAAAGTATGCGTTGTACCTGTTAGCTGTGGATTTACCCAACCCTTCCTCCCCCCTCCCACCTACTTGACCTGACTTTGCCCTCCATATGTGCATGTTAAGTGGTTATCAACTGGTTCCAGCTTAGTGTTGAGTACATGAGGTGTTTGTTTTTCCATTCTGCGATACTTCACTTAGAAGAATGGTTTCTATTTCCATACAGATTGTTATAAAAGATACTCGATCAAGATTTTTTAATGGCTGAGCAGTGTTTCGTAGTGTACATACATCACGTTTTATTAATCCACTCACATTGATGGGCATTTCAGTTATTTCCACATCTATGTGGTCATGAATTGTGCAGCTATAAACAATTGAGTGCAAGTGTCTTTATGATAAAATGTCCATTTTTCATTGGGTAAATACCTAGTAATGGGACTACTGGATCAAATGATAGGTCTGCTTTTAGTTCTTTGAGGTATCTCCCTCCATATTACCTTCCATGGAGATTGTACTAGCTTGCAGTTCCCCCAGCAGGGTATCAGTGTTCCTTTCTCTCCCCATCCATGCCAGGATCTATTCTGTTTGGGACTTTGATAAAAGTCATGGGAAATAATACTTCAAAGCTAATTGTTTTGATTTATATATAATGGCAGGTATTTGTAGGTTTAAATGCCTAGTAGTTTTTCTTTTTCCTGGAAACTATTGGCCTTCTAATTCCATCCATATAATTATGTCAAGGAATACACCATGTCCAGCTCCTGCCAGAGTTGGTTGCTCTTGGGGTGAGCATTTGGCCAAGACAAAGTCGATGTTTTCTTGTTTCCAGAATTTAAAAACTTGAATGAGGGCAGGGAAGTCAGATGATCATTTTAGTGGAACCCACCAGATGTAAACCGTGGAGATGGAAGATGGCCTTGGTCCTTGCCATGTAGAGCATGCCATTATGTGGGGAGAAGAGAGGAAATAACAGTTGGAGAGAGAAAGAGAGAGTAGGCAATGTATATATACCTGTTTCCAGTTTTTTTCTAAAGCTTAAACAAATTTCTAATCTTTGCAAATTTTGCCTGGTCAGCTTTTACTTGGTTCCTTCAAATACCTCAGTGTTCTTTCCATAAATACTCTTTCCTGTTAGCACAAACTGTTTCTAACATCTCTATTAAATAACAATTACCAGTCACTGGATTTAGGATAGACCCTAAATCCAGGATTATCTCACCTTGAAATTTTTAATTATATCTGCAAAGAACCTTTTCCCAGATAAGTTCACATTTATAGGTCAGCTCCTGGTGAACTATCTTTTAAAAACTCCCTGTGACGGTTCTAACTCAGGGCTGATTTTTCCCTCCAGGGTTAACTGGTTTGGAAGCAGTTTTGATCACCGCCACTTGGGTGGATGGTGCTAATGACAAGTGGAAGATGGAAACTTGGGGTGATACTTAGCATCCTGCAATGCACAGGACAGTCCCCACAACAAAGAATGATCTGCTCTGTAATGTCACCAGAGCTTGAGGAACCCTGCGTTAGGCATACAACTATTGCAGTAACATACCCACCTGGCAGATTCACTGTGGACAGCTGATGTAAATGCTAACTAAATGCTGAGACTGACTTTATAGAATTGGCGATTACTTGGAGTTATTACTACATCATTTAATAAATAATCCATTGCAATTAAGTGTCAGGAAGCAGAAAAACTGTCTAATTATTTCACACATGTAAAGTCGTATATTCCCCAAATGGCTTATATTCTTATTTGCACAAGTTTAAGATTCACATTTTTCATATTCTCATCTTACTGAAATCTGAAATGAATATAATATATACATTTAATGTGTATATTCAGTGTGGCATTGATTCTTACTCTACCTTAAGGACTGTTATTAAATTGATGGTGTTTCCCATAATACATGTTATCTGAGAATCAAAGATATGATATCATAATTTATATTTTGCTTCTAAAAAGCACTGAGGTAAATAGAAAGTGCTTTTTAAGTTCCCACCCCTTTTTGTCTTCCTGTACAAATTTCAAGGCCTTCTATGAGAGATGCTGAATCAGAATCTCTGGAGACAGACGTAGAGACAGTGTTCCTGCAGGTTTCCCAGGTGATTCATAGTCAGCACCCACTCTCCAGGTTTAGAGACTACGGCCATGAAGAAAATACTAAATTTGGAGAGAGGCTTTTAGTCCTCCACAAATTATATGACTTGGAGTAAGCTAAATAACCTCTTTGGACATTAGCTTCTTCTTTAAAATAGCAGTTCTCAAACTTTGGTGAGCCATTAGGTTCATCTTGATTGATGTAAGCACTGTCCCAAAGAATCCACGAGTCCATAATAATATAAACTAGTCAATGAATAAGTCAGGGAGAGAGAGAAAGGACAGTTCCTTTTTTTTTTTTTTTTTGAGACAGAGTCTCACTCTGTGCCCTGGATAGAGTGCTGTGACATCACAGCTCACAGCAACCTCAAACTCTTGGGCTTGAGCAATCCTCTTGCCTTATCCTTCCAAACAGCTGGGAACCTGCTGCAAGTTTTTCTATTTTTAGGAGAGACAAGGTATCACTCTTGCTCAGGCTAGTCTTTTTTTTTTTTTTTTTTGAGACAGAGCCTCAAGCTATCCCCCTGGGTAGAGTACTGTGGCATCACAGCTCACAGCAACCTCCAACTCCTGGGCTCAAGCGAGTCTCCTGCCTCAGCCTGCCAAGTAGCTGGGACCACAGGCACTTGCCACAACACCTGGCTATTTTTTGGTTGCAGCTGTCATTGTTGTTGGGGGCGCCTGGGCTGGATTCGAACCTGCCACCTTAGGTGTATGTGGCTGGCGCCTTAGCCACTTCAGCCACAGGCGCTGAGCCTCAGGCTGGTCTTGAACTCCTGAGCTCAAGCAAGTCACCTGCCTCAGCCTCCCAGAGTGCTAGAATCACAGGTGTGAGCCACCGTGCCAAGCCAGAACAGTGCTTCTTTACAGTAGAAGGCCATCTACCTCATAGAGAAGGAGTCACAGGGATAAAAAAAATCAGCAATGGATGCTGAAACTAGTGGTCACAATTTGACGTAAAACTGGACATTTGCATAGTTTCAAAATATCTCCTCACAAATTACTGATTATTTACAAAGTGAAAAATAGTAACTCCACAGTAGATCAACCTGGCAGACGTCACCTTAACTCAGTGTCCAAGGCTAATATCACCAACATGGGAACAAAGTGACATCACCTGCCTCTGGATGTGACGCAACATGAAGACTGCAAGAGCACGTTAGTGACACTGCTGCCCAACGTGCGAGACCCACGCCTAAAAACGAGGAGACGTCGGTCAGACCCAAACTGAAGGGCATTCCACCAAATAACTGGCACACGCCCTTTTTGGTTTCAACGTCAAGAAACACAGGGAAAAACTGAGAAACTCTTATATGTTAAAGGAGACTAAAGAGACATGACAACTTAAAACAATGCATTACCCTGGCTAGGGCAATGAACTAAATTTAAATGTAGACTACGGATTAGATCACAGCAGTGCGTGGCACCTGTGGCTCAAAGGAGTAGGGCACTAGCCCCATATGCTGGAGGTGGCGGGTTCAAATCCAGCCCTGGCCAAAAAAAACAAAAAACAAAAACTGCAAACAAACAAACAACAAAAGAAAGAATAGATCAGAGCAGTGTATTAATATTAAATTCCCTGATTTTGAAAATAGGATTGTAGGTATATGAAATAATCATCATATTCTTAGAAAATCAACATTGAAATATGGTATTTAGGGATAGAAGGGCATGGTTTCTGCCACCGGCTCTCAAATGGTTTAGGGAAAGGAAAAAAATTATCTATTTGTCCATCTCTAGGTGTACTGAGAGAGATAATGATGCAGAAAATGACATCACCTATACAAATTGGTTAAGCTGAGCATAGGGAAAGTCTTTATATATTCATGTGACTTTTCTTTAAGTTTGTACTAAATAAAAAGTTAAAAGATAATCTCACCCCTACTCTTTCCCCCCAGTTTTTGGAGACGAATATTGGTTCTATTTATGTGCTGCAGAGAAGAAAGCTGAAGGAGATCATAACAGTAATTGATAGAGGTTAGTTGAAAGAGTTTTTAAACTGATTAAATATTTTTCTGTATTTATTTTTTAACTTTCCTGGGAGGCAATCAGTCATCACTATCTGATACTGAGTTCATGCACGTGACGGGATAGCAAATGTAATAAAGGCAGCTTTGAGAGGAGCCCTTTATACATGCCCTGGAGAAAGGGGTCTCACACTTTCATGGGCATTAAAATCACCCTGTGGCCCCGTGAAATGCAGATTCTGAGGCCAGACACAGTGGCTCATGCCTGCGATTCTAGCACTCTGAGAGGCTGAGGTGGGTGGATTGCCTGAGCTCACGAGTTCGAGACCAGCCTAAGCCAGATCGAGACCCCCATCTCTAAAAATAGCTAGGCGTTTTGGTGGATGCCTGTAGTTCCAGATGCTTGAGAGGCTGAGGCAAGAGAATCACTTGAACCCGAGAGTTTCAGGTTGCTGTGAGTTATGATTCCATTGCACAGTACTGAGGGCGACAAAATGAGACTCTGTCTCAAACAAACAAACAAAGAAATACAGATTTGGATTCAGCAAGTCTGGAGTGAAACCCAAGATTCTGCATTTCAAGCTCACAGGATGCTACGGTCCTGAGCGCTGCATTCTAAAAAGCAATGCTTCCCCTACAGCAGGCATCCCCAGGCCTTCAGCATAAAGTTTTACTGCAATGCCCAGTCACATCCATTTGTTTATACGCTGTCTATGGCATAGTTGAATAGTTGCAACAGAAACTGTATAGCTCATATACCTTCAATGTTTGTCAACTGACCTTGTAGAGAAAAAGTTCAAGGACCGCTGGTCTAGAGTGATTGCTATCACAGAATCTGGTGTAAGAATGTTTGAATTTGCATTTGGGCTTTGCCTCCTGTATCTGTGTGTCTTATCAGCTTCCCAGAATCACAGTTTGCTGTCTGAGGAAGGGATAATAATAGTCCCGGCTCCATAGAGTTGCTGGAGGATTTAGCAAAACAATACCAGTAAAGGGTTAGTGCTCAAACAGTAAGTATGTCTGAGATACCCTGGGAGCCAGTGGAAGGCTACATTCCTCAGCTCCACTTCCCGGAGATTCCATTCAGGAGGGCTGAGCTGAGGCCTGAAAAGCTGTTTTTGAAACACGCCTTGCTAAGGAGTCTGATAATAGTAATCTACAGGGCCACCCTTTGAGGCAAATATTTAGCAAGTCCCGTGTCTACTAAGTACTCATGGCCCCATCCTTCTCTCTCTCCTTCCCCTTCCTCTCCTCATTGTCTTTGTCATCACCTGGCTGCCCACACCTGCCCTGGCCCCAGGTGCTCTAAATCAACCAGCTCCTACATCCAAGTTCATTTCCCATTTTGTCTCCAAAATTCTAGCATTGGAGTTTGTTCCTAACATAGCAATGACTCTCAGAGCTCCTTTGGGGTGATGGTGTTTTCTCTCCTCTGCGGGTCTGTGGCTGCCCTTCCTCGACTTCGTTTTAAGGTGATCATCGGCAGGTTTCACCTCCTGTGACCTGACCTCATCACGAAGGTGGGAGGAACTGGGAAGGACCACTGAGTGTGGGTGCCTGGTTCTTACCACCGCTGCCTGAAGGTAGTTGATGGGGCACTGCACTATCTGGCACACGGGGGCTCTAAAAAGGTTATTATGTTCTGTAAACATTAGGTCATTTCCTTTGGAACAAATATGCCCTAGAAATAGCAGGTTCAATTTCTTTTTGAAAATCAATGCAATTCACATCCTACTTCACGATATATTCATTAATGTAACAGCAGACTTCACAAATTGCCCAATACCATGTTACCCCAACCGATGTTCCCCAAGCCCAGCACAAACACACACACCCCCGCCAAATATTTTGGCAGTTATAAAGAAAGAAAGCTATAAATGAATTTTAAACATCTTAGTACCAGTTTAAACCTCTCCAGATTTCTTAAGAATATTTTTTACCTGTCAAGACTTCAGTGGTGTCTGGTAATTTTCATTTTGTACTAGTAATTAGCTTAGTAGTTCACAAAATCAGACCCTGAGTCTTTTTAAATGGTCTTAAATTGTCCTTTGACATCTCAATTACTACAGGAATAAAAGGTGGCATTTCTGAAGCAATAGAGAGTATTAGAGCTCATTTCTGAGCTAATTAAAAGTCACATTCTATTTTTTTTTTTACAGTTCAGAATTTCTAGTCTATAGCTACCTATGACCCTTGATTAAGGCTAGATACTCAGGATGTGATTTTTTTTTCCTTTACAGAAGTTATGTCAGATGGACTATCTTGCTTAAAGAAAGTCTGAGATATTATGCAAATGCTTTTAGTTTTTTATATAAAATAAGAAAAGAGTCATATTTACCTCATCTTATTTCTAGTTCTATGTACTGTCACTGTTTTATTTATTTATTTACTGAGACAGAGTCTCACTTTGTCACTCTTGGTAGAGAGCTATGGCATCACAGCTCACAGCAACCTCTGACTCTCGAGCTTAAGTGACTCTCTTGCCTCAGCCTTCCAAGTAGCTGGGACTACAGGCGTCTGCCACAATGCCTGGCTAATTTTTGTTGTTATTATTGTTGCAGTTGTCACTGCTATTTTCAGTGGCCGGGGCCAGGTTTGAACCCCCAACCCTTGGTATATGGAGCCAGAGCCCTACCCGCTGAGCCACAGGCGCTGCCCCCCCGTCACTGTTTTAGTTCAAGAAATTGAGGCCCTAACTATACATACAAATGACTCTTTTTTTTTTTTTATTTCTCATAGCATAACTGTGTACGTTAATGCAATCATGGGCCATACAAATGATTCTGATAAAAATTCACACCATCAAGCAAAAACAGTTACATTTGGTTATAGTTTTTATATTTTATTATTCTTTTTTTGGAGATATGGCTGTTCAACTTTTCTTTTTTCATTTTGTTACTTTGAAATTTAGTTGAATTTTCAGTTCTCCCCCTTTTTTTTTTTAACCTGGTTATGTCCCCCCACCCCCAACCCTTCTCACCTCATTCTATAGAGTATGCAGCATATTAGGTATCAGAGCAGAGATGTAAAAATGATGTAAACATAGAAGGTTGAAAGTTCTGTCAAGAATGATGAGAGTATGAGGGAGAAATTAGTTTTGAGCTATGGTATGGATATTTGTCCCCTCCAAACCTAATGTTGAAATTTGATTTCTAATATTGGGAGTAGGACCTGATGGAAGGTGTCTGGGTCATGGGGGTGCACTTTTTATGAATGGATTAATGTCCCTTCTCTGGGGTAAGAGAGTTCTTACTCTGTTAGTTTCCAAGGGAGCTGGTTGGTTTTTCTTGGGAGGTGGAGGGTTATTATGTTTTTGTTTATTTGCTTAAAGTTTCCTAAATATTTGAAATTATGTGCTATGTTTAATTTGCTTATAGAAGATTTTCTTAGATTAATTACTAATGATTTTTTTTTCCCCTCTTGTTGAACTTTCAACTTTGATCCAGTTATAGAGAGCTGGTTTTTAAAAGGAGACTGGTGCCTCCCTCCCCTCTCTTTTGCCTCCTCTCTCATCATGTGGTCTTTGCACACGCCGGATCCACTTCACCTCCTGCTATGAGTAGAAGCATCTTGATGTCTTCACAACATGCAGAGGTTGGCGCCACGCTCCTGTACAGTCTGCAGAACTGTGAGCCAAATAAACCTACCTTCTTTGTCTTTTTTCTTTTTTGTTGTTTCAGGTTAATTTGAAGGTACAAATAGTTAGGTTACAATGTTTGCATTTGTTAGGTAGAGTCCCTCTTATAATTGTGTCCTGCCCCCAAGAGGTGTGCCATACACCTTAACATTGTGCCCATTAAGTGAGAGCACACCCATTCTCCTCCTCACTCCCTCATTCTTCCACCCCCACGTGGAATTGATTTGAGTTTTTCTCTTATGTGGGTATGTATTAGATCATCTACTGGTTTCATATTAGAATTGAGTACGTTGGATTCTTGCTTCTTCATTCTTTTTTTAATTATTATTTAATCATAGCTGTGGACATTAATGCACTCATGGAGTACAGTGGGCAGGTTTTATATACAATTGGAAATATTTTCATCAAACTGGTTCACATAGCCTTCATGGCATTTTCTTAGTTATTGTGTTAAGACATTTATATTCTACATTTAGAAAGATTCACATGTGCCCTTGTAAGATGAACTATAGGTGTGGTCCCACCACTTACCCTCCCTTCACCCATCATCCTCCCTCCCCTCTCCTTCCTCTCCCCATTCTGCATATTCTTGTGCTATAATTAGGTTATAGCTCTCACATGAAAGCTATAAATTAATTTCAAAGTAGGGCTGAGTACATTGGATACTTTTTCTTCCATTCTTGAGATACTTTACTAAGAAGAATATGTTCCAGCTCCATCCATGTAAACATGAAGGAGGTAAAGTCTCCATCTTTCTTTAAGGCTGCATAATATTCCATGGTGTACATATACCACAATTTATTGATCCATTTGTGCATCGATGGGCACTTGGGCTTCTTCCATGATTTAGCAATTATTAATTGGGCTGCAGTAAACATTCTGACACAAATATCTTTGTTGCAGTGTGATTGTTGGTCTTCTGGATATATACCTAGTAGAGGAATTGTAGGATCAAATGGCAGGTCTATTTGCTTCTCCATTCTTATGATACTTTACCAGGAAGTGTTTCAACTCCACCCAGGTTAATACAAAATATGTGAAATCTCCATCTTTTTTTGGCTGAATAGATTCCGTGGTATACGTATTCCACAGCCTGTTAATCCTTTCCTGGGTTGGGCATTTAGGTTGTTTCCCGATTTGGGTGATTGTAAATTGACCAGCAATAAATACTCCAGTGCAAATGTTCTTCAAATAAAGTGATTTTTTTTTTCCTCCTGGATAGATTCCTAGTAATGGGATTGCAGGATACAATTATAAACCTATTTTCTTTATAAATTACCCAGACTCAGGAATCTCTTTAAGCAACACTCAATGAAAAAGACACTTTAGATTTGCATCTAAAGTGGGGGGGAAATCATAAAAGCTCAAATTTGAATAAAACAGGAAAAAAAATCCTTTCTAGTCTAAGAGAAAAACTTGTTATCATTGATACAATTTATTGATTACTTTTTGCTCAGCTATGTGATAAATAATTCATTCATTAAAAAATATTGAGTCCTTGCTTAATGCACTGTTTTTAGTCCTATGGGGCTGAGAATCAAACAAATGTCTTTCTACCATGAGAGAAGACAGTCTAATCTCAGAAGAGAGACACTAGGCAGATAGATAGCATGTTAAGTACAATAATAAAAGGAACAGAGAGAGGAGGTTGAGGGAGCTATCTCAGACAGGCTACTCAAGGAAGACTTTAATAAGCTGGAGTTTGAAAATAGATTGAGCCCTGAGAATATCCAGTGAAAAGAGTGTTCCAGGCAGAAGGAAGATCAAATGCAAAAGTCCTGTGGCAGGACGTGCTCAGCATATCTGAGGGTGATGTCAGTGACCCCATCGTGGAGTGAGCAAGGGGCCAACAGTAGGAAGTGAAACAAAGATGTGGGTGGGAGATAGATCACATGAAACCTTGAGGTCATGATACGGACCTTAGAATAAAGAAGAGATGGAACGGCATTGGAAGGCTTTGAGCCAAGGCATGAGCTGAGTTTTTCAAGGATCCTCAGGTTGAAATGTTGAGAAAAAATGATAGGAGCACAAGGATGAAAACAGGAAAAATAATTAGAAAATTCTTGGAATTCATGTCTAGGTGGTATATTGAGAGAGGCAGGGATTGGCTAGAGGCTTATTAAAGCCATTTTCCCTTCCTGCTAGACACATACCTATCTTACTCCTCTCTTTCTTTCTTTTTTTTCTCTCCCTTTCCCTCCCTCCCTTCCTTCCTTCCCTCCTTCCTTCCTTCCTTCCTTCCTTCCTTCCTTCCTTCTTTTTTTTTCTTCTCTTTTGACAGTCTCATTCAGTTGATGTCAGTTGAGTGCCATGGCATAGTAGCTCACAGAAACCTCAAGCTCTTGGAATCAAGACAGCCTCTTGCCTCAGACTCCCAAGCAGCTGGGAGTACAGGTCCCCACCATGATGCCTAGTTATTTTTAGAATCACGGTCTCGCTTTTGCTCAGGCTGGTCTTGAACTCCTGAGTTCAAGTCCTCCACCTGCCTTGGCCCCCTCAGGATGCTGGAATTACAGGAGTGAGCCACTGCACCTGGCCTATTAGACTATGTTTCTATATGCTTCAGCCTCCTTTGGAGCTAGGTATGATCACATGGCTGAGTTCTGCCTAATGCTATAGGAGTAATATGTGGCACTTCTGAGGTTGGCCCCATAACCACTCACTCTGTCCTCCTTCCCTTCTGCTGCTGTAGATGCCAGTGTTGAAGGTGCACAACCACAAGGATGCAGGAGGCCAGATGCCCCATCACTGCGTGCATGGTAACTACCCACTGGTTAACTGTGAAAAACAAACTTCTTTGGTGTTAAACCACTGCAGTATTCTGCAGTGAAAACTTTCTGCCCAAACTAAGAAATAATAGATGCTTTTCCTTGGACAAAGGGGATAGAGGTGAAAATGATAAGGAGTAGTCAGATTCTACTATATTTAGCAAAAAAAAAAACCAAAAACCCAAGATTTCTTGGGACTTGAGATGTGGGTATGAAAATGAGAGGAGCACCAGATGATCTAAATTTTTTTGCCTTTTTCATTTGGAGGAAGGAGGTGTAATTTATTGAGATAGAAAGATTAGGGGAAGAAGAGTTCTGCAGGGCAGACCATCAGAGTATTATTTTGGACATGTTGATATTGAGATGCCTGGTATTATCTTTATAAATATCCTAGCATCTAAATAGTATATCTCAATTTTTTTTTCTGACACAGTCTCACTTTGTCACCCTGGGTAGAGTGCTATGTCATCACAGCTCACAGCAACCTCACACTCTTGGGCTTAAGCTATTCTCTTGCCTCAGCCTCCTGAGTAGCTGGGACTACAGGTGCCCACCACAATGCCCGGCTATTTTTTGGTTGCAGTTGTCATTGTTGTTTAGCAGGCCCAGGCCAGGCTCAAAGCCACCAGCTTTGGTGTATGTGGCCAGCGCCCTACTCACTAAGCTATAGGCGTCAAGCCTATCATCTTAATTTTTAAGACGAGGAAATAAAGGCTTGGTAGGGTAAAATGACTTGCTGAAGGGAAGAAGTTTTAGGACAGGAATTTTAATTCACGTGTCTGTGGCTCAGCACCAGGGTTGAGGTCTTAGCCTTAAGTGTACTGTCCTTTCTCAGGATGCATCAGGAAAGCAGATGTCTCCAAATCTATTAAATACGTACATGTAGCAAATACCAAACTTCCCAAATGTGATGGTACTCTTAGTTAATTTAAAGATGAGGAGGGCAGGGTAGAGGGGAAAAAGAGGACAGGAAAAGGAGCAAAATGATATTCAATGATTATTTTTCAGAGAAGTAGCATTGAGGTGCATTTTTCCTTTGCATTCTTTAATATGTGACCTTCTTTCTTATTCTGAAAGGGTCATCTTTCTGCCTTGAGGAAGACTAGGAATGTTCAACAGAAATTCAAAGAGCAAGTTGGAGTAAATATTCTGTCTTCGACATTCAGAGTAGGGTATTTTGGAGTCCTCAGCAAGACAGAAGTTTTGAAAGCAAGACTTCACAATAAAGAAAGGATTTATTTCTACTCTCTTTATGATCCTTAATATTAAAAAGCATGCCTCGCTTACCAGATCCATGGAGTTTCTTCTAGAACATAGCGGAGATGCCTCACTTAGACAGAGCTGTGAGGCTTATTGTTTTAGGAAGAAGGACACTGTGACCTGGGGAAGTCCATGTTAGGAATCTGGATAAGGAGAAAGCCTGCTCCTTCTACTTCAGTGATGTATGGGAGTGAAGAGGAACTGGAGAGCAAAGAGATCTAATGTTTATAACTATGCCCTGGCATTAACTTCTTTCACTGGGGATAGACTCTTGACTGAGGGAGAGCGTGATAAATTCATTTCAATATATAAGGTCTTTCTTAAAGTGTCTATTTTACTAGATTACCTGGACAACCCAGGGGAGCTCAACAGACTGAATATTAGAGCATCTCCCACTCCAATTCATATACTGAAAATTAATCCCCCACGTACTTGTACTTGAAGCTACTGCCTTTGGGAAATGATTAGGTCATGAGGGCAGAGGCTTCATAGATGGGATTAATGTGTTTATAAAAGAGGCCACAAAGGCCACCTTGCCCCTTCTACTACGTGAGTCCCTTCTATACCATCTATGAGCCAGGAAATGGGTTCTCCCAGATAACTGAATCTACTGGTGCCTTGATCTTGGACTTTCCCACCCCTAGAATGGACAGAAAGAAATCTCTTCTCCTTATAAGCCACCAGTCTATGGTGTTCTGTCATAGCAACCCTATGCACTAACCCAGGAAAGTTGCAGGAGAGAGAATCCAGTTTGTGGTATGGAACTGGGGCCGTGTCCAGCATGGCATGGAGCAATAATGCTGTGCTGATAATGGAGGCAACTCCCTAGATGATCCTGCAAAAGTCCCCCTTGCTCCTGGTGGATTAAGCAGGTAGGTGTTCAGGGACATTACATGTTCCTGAGTGCCCCGATGAGGTGGTAGAGAAATGCAAAGAGTGTGATAGATTAGCTGAGTCTTCAAGTTGCAACAATGAGGCTAAGTACTGTAGGGAATTTGCTTTTGGAGGTTGCAAATCCAGAATTTGAATGTGAGTTATAATAAGCTACATGCCAGCAGGAACCTGGCATATCTCAGCTGATTATAATCCAGAGACCAGAATAGATAAGCGACTTTGTGGCAGAAACCAGTGATGATCTTCCGACAGTCTACAAATCAGAGCTCTTCTGTGAAGTTGCTACCAAACTGTGAGTTGTCACTTTCCCATACACAGATGACATCTCGAGGATGAGTAAGGAAGAGGAAAGAAAAACCTAAAGGACTGAACAGTTACCTGAAATATCATGAGTCATTCAAAAGAAACTATTCAAATAGACTCATACTGAGATACCATTATTTGGTGCATTCAAAATCTGCCACCTCATCTCCCTCTGGGGTTAACGTTCATGATGAAAATTTGATTAGTTACAGAAAAGCAGAGCTTTTTTTCCCCTCCTTTACTCACTTAATTCTCTATGCGTGGCACATGGATGACCCATTGCCCCAATTCCACTCCTGAGTATTTTGTTCAAATACTACTCTTTCTCTATATTTATAAAGACAAGCATCCAAATAGAGATAATTCTCTGCTTTACTCTTTTGCCCGAGGAAATCTACATTAAATATTGAGTGGGTATTTGTTTTGTGTTGTTATTTTGTTTCATGTTTTTTCAAATGTGTTGGGATATTAAGGAGCCCTTTATGTAAACCTCAAAGAGGGTTTCTAGATGACTATGGTGGTGAGCTGGTGAAATCAAGAAATTCAAGCATCCTCATGAATGCAATCTACAAAGGGAAGCCCGTGAACCACTGTGCATTTGATGTTTGGTACATTATACTCCTCTCCATTGATTTGCCCCAGATTACTTTTGTTCAGACTCTCTCCCTTCTAGATTTTCTTGTTTTTGATCATGGGGACTGGCCATGAACTCTCAGTTTGCTGTTGGCTTTGGGGCCTTATTTTTTGTGTCTGCCATCAACCATATGGTAGGACTTCAAATTTCACAACCTACTGTTTTTGGGGGAGAGAGAACTTTGGACTGTATCTTAGGTCCTGTAGAAGAACTGAGTAAAAATAATCTATTCTGCACAGTTATCCTCAAAACTTCTCGAATTGGTCTGTACAGTGGTGAGGCCATTCCAGAACCATCTCCTAAGGGAAAGAGCTTCAAAATTCCATAAAACTAGTAATTAGATCCTGGGGGTTTCATTTTCAGAGCAAGAGCAGCAACAACAATAATAAAATTGGCAAGAGAGACAAGCAACAGAGAGATAAAGGAAACTTGACCTAAGTGCAAGAACTAGCTTTCAAAGTAAAAGAAAGATGAAAAAACCTATTGTCCAAGCAGAAAAACATAGAGACAGATTTTACATAAGGAAAACAAAATTCCAACTATTCCTTATGACTTCAAATGAAGCTCAGAAGTAAACATATTTTTACAATAAAGAAGAGATTCTTTTATGATGATACACTGAATTTTCTTAGAAGTTATAAAAATTGTCAAACATGGAAAAGGAGAGAGAAAAATAATAATTAATACTAAAGTACTTATAACTTAAAAAAAAAGTGAAAAGGCCTTCTCCTCCTTGAAAATGGAAATACAGCTAGGTCTTCTGAATTTTCTAATCCAGTAGAACCTCCATAGTTGACCACCTCCCTACACTGATCACGTCCTTAAGTTGACCTAATTTTGTAGACTGGACATGCATCACATGTACCGATCAGTACAGTGGGTCTAGTTCCTTATGTTGACCACCTCCATGCATTGACCAGTTTGCTGTGGTCCCCTTGGGTGGTCAACTTAAAGAAGTTCTACTGTAGTTGGAACAAATGTTTCGGTGTTATTACTATTGATGCTGTTAATAATCTAACCTTCTTTCAATCTGTTTTCCTTTTCTAGAAAGCAGAAAGAGACCACTCTAGTTGGTGCAACAGCTCTGGAGCTGATGCAGGGTCACCAGCAGTCCTGTATTTGCTCTACGGCAGCTCACCTGGGGTCCTCTTCTATCCTATGAGGGTCATAAGCAAGGTCATTCTGGAATTCTAGAATTCCATTCTTTTCCTTCCAGTTCTTCCTTAGAATCTAAAATTTTAACTAGGTTGTGAGAATCTGTATTTCAGATGTGCTGGCTTCATTGCATCATAATACATTTCATCACACAGTGGTCCATTCTCCATCTCCTTTAAGTATCCTTGCATCTTGCTTGACTAGGCTAATTATAACAACAGCTGATGGTTATTGAAAACTGCTTGCTACGCTCTTTAGGTGAGTTTTCCAAGTTAATCTCCATTTCAACCCTATGAAATGGATACTATTATTAGCTCCATTTAGCAAATGAGAAAACTGAGACCTGAGGTGGAATTATTTGAAACCTCATCCCAGATCTCAAACCTATAGCAAATGGCAGAGCTGCACTGTGAGCTCCAGAGTCTCAGCTCCTAAACATAACATGGCCACACTTGAAAGTACTTGGCTCAACGGCTAGCTCAAAAGTCAATAATATCTCATTGTTATTATTGTTCATTGTTATTCATTGTTATTCATGGTTCATTGTTATTTCTTGTTCCTAAATATACTAAATACAACTCTATTGCTGGAGGGCTATTCTGGGCTTTTTACAAATGAAACCTGGATTAGATCTTGTTGTTAAAGCATTTTTTCTTTTAAAATCAATTTTGTTTTTTCATTGACAATAATTGTCCATTTTCATGGGGTACACAGTGATGTTTAAAGACATATACTATATAGTGATCAGATCAGAATAATTTACATATGTATTATTATTATTTCTTTGTATTGGGAACGTGCAATAGCCTCTTTTTAGCTATTTGAAACTATATGCTATGGTTAACTATAGTCATCCTATAATGATATAGAACACCAAAATCAATTCCTCCTGTCTAGCTATAATTTTGTATCCTTTTTGTTAAAGTTTCTAGTACAGTCCCGTATCATAGTACATCGCATACTAACAGGCTTATATTGAATTGTGTTTTTGCTCTTTAAATCTTACTAAATAAATTAATTTGAATCCAGAAAAAAAATGAGTTATTATTTTCGCACTTTCATCAGCCTTGACTATGGTCCCTAGTGAAAATGCTTAATGAATTGATAGGCCCCCTTCAAACTGGTGGGTTGTTCTTGGAGCATTCATTTTCATCCCTGTGCTATTTTATATGTCAGGCTGCTCCAGCTCCAGTTTTGTAAAGATGTTCTTTATTTCTTAGCCTTGATGATAAAACTACAGAGTTTGAATTCACCAAATAGTTTTTGAGTGACCACTCAGTGTTGAATGTTCTCTCGGTGATGAAGAAGCACACCCTTTCATTCCAACTCCTAAGAGACAAGTCAGTGGGCAGGATGGATGAATAATTAAAGTCTAGTGTGTAAAGTGCTTAGGAGAGGCATATGTGAAGCTATAACGCACCCAGGAGAGAGGAGAGGGATGAGCATGGTCTACTCCAGGACTGAAGAATCAAGACAGGATTGATGAGGGGGAAAGAAGCTGTTCTTTCATTGAAGGAGAGTTGAACACTGATCAGAATAAGGTGGGTGATGGTGAGCACATAATCAAGGGATGATCATTCCAGGGCCACGAGGAAAGGATGGGAGCCAAAGGGCTTTGTGTGTTCATGGAATCACCAAAAGTTTGGGCTGAGATATTGAATTCAAAGCGGAGGGATAGTAGGAAAGGAATCTGGGAAGGTGCAGGCAGGTTGGCAAGTTCTTAGGAAAGGGGTGGGCAGTGGCTGTACACTGCCAAGTGAGGCAGTGACGTGACCTTGGATTTTATTTATTTATTTATTTATTTGAGACAGAGTCTCACTATATCGCCTTTGGTAGAATGCCATGGTGTCACAGCTCACAGCAACCTCCAACTCTTGGGCTTAAGTGATTCTTTAGCCTCGGTCTCCCAAGTAGCTGAGACTCCAGGTGCCCACCACAATGGCCGGCTATTTTTTGTTGCAGTTGTCATTGTTGTTTAGCTGGCCTGGGCCAGATTCAAAGGTGCCACCCTTGGTGTACGTGGCTGGCACCATAACCACTGTGCTAAGGGTGCTGAGCCATGACCTTGGATTTTAAAAGACAGCCCCATCAACAGTATCAACCGCGATCGTGGAGTGGAAAGAGATCAGTTAACACCAGATGCCAAGTCTAAGCTTGACGTAATGTTCAGCACTTATGGTGCTAACGATCACCTTGCATGCCAGTCCTCACAGCATAAGGAACATCGCCAATCCAGCGTGTCTACTCAGCAGCCCAAACCCTGCATACTTTGTTACCTAACCACACCGATTTCTCCACTTGTGAGAAGAGAGAGTTGGGCCGATTCCTTCATAAGGAAATTTGAAATAAAAGAACAAAACATGCCCGAAGAGCTTTGTAGCAGAATATACCTTATTGTGAGAACCTGCATGAAGGCAACGTCTCGGGCTATCAGAGATTATCATCTCACATTTTGTGGAACATAAAACTCATAACAGCTTCCCCAAAGTAGGTTGACACATTATTCTGCATTAAATCCTGTCCTGAGTGATGACAAATGCCATCTATGATGTTTAGCTATAAACTTTGAGATAATCTCTTTTCCGTTTCTTTAAGGCTATTTACTTGGCTAAAGGGGACCACTATTTCCATTGCTAAAGAAAGAAAATAAATGGGCTTCCGTCTGAGGAAAAGTCCATTCTTACTCTAAATCCTAGCCAAGGAACTCCATGAATAATGCCAAAAGACAGCTTGCCACTTCATCTTTCAGTTGCGTGCTAAGTTTTTATAGATTTAACCTCAAATGGTCAACTGTTTCTTATCACCAGCTTTGTATCAGAAACATTCCTAGTTAGAATCATTGGAGTATCACTTCAAGGTATGGTTCTATAGGTTAAAAAAAAAAAAGTTTCTATTTTGAAAAATAAAATATGTTTATGAAAAAATTACACAGACGTAATCAAACAGCATACAGCAGACTGAGAGATGTAATTGTGTGCCAAGACCAGGACTGTGAGATCAGAGATTGAAGAGAATCAAACGCTTGGACAGCTGCAGTAGGAAGCAATGGTGCATTTTACTTGACGTCACCCACAATGCCTAGACAACGGAGTTTGCTTACAATGGAACAAGGTTATCCTACAGGGCCAAAATAAGAAATAAAAACTTCAAAAGGAACAATTAGAAGGCCAGAGATGCGCTGGGGCAGGATGAGGATGGGTCAGGTCTTGGCTAAAAATGTAGCTGTGGCTAGCAGGGCTAGAAGAAGCTGTAAATTTAGAGGCCAAGTCCCTGGTAGGTAGAAGAAGAGGCGTATGGAGTGGATGGGTCTCCTTGGGCAAGGAATTAAATAGAATAGAAATGCAAGTGGAGGCTGGGCACGGTGGCTCATGCCCGTAACCTCAGCACTCTGGGAGGCCAAGGCAGGAAACGGTACTTGTACGTTTATTCAAATGCTGAATGTTTTCTGAGCACCCCTTCTACGCTAGGCATTGGGCTGGCCATCTGAAATTTCGTGATTAAACCTGAGCTCACAGGTTTGAGACCAGCCTGAGCAAGAGTAAGACCCCATCCCTAAAAATAGCCGGGTGTTGTGGCAGGCACCTGTAGTCCCAGTGACTTACGAGGTTGAGGCAAGAGAATCACTTAAGCCCAAGAGTTTGAGGTTGCTGTGAGCTGTGATACCACAGTACTCTACTGAGGGTGACAAAGTGAGACTCTGTCTCAAAAAAAAAAAAAAAAAGAAAGAAAACAAAAGAAAAGAAAAGAAATGCAAGTATACATTCAAATCCAGCTGGGCAGATGAGGGGACATTTGTGGACAATATATGTTACATACCCCTCTTCTAGAGAGGCTGCCCACAGTTAAAAGAGTTTTCTGGAAGCTACATGGCAAAGGATTCATTTTTTTTTTTTTTTAATATACAGGTCATTTTTTATTTTCCATGTGTTTTTTTTTTTTTTTACCTGATACACAGTCTCACTATGTTATCCTCCGTAGAGTGCTATGGTGTCACAGCTCACAGCAACCTCAAACTCCTGGGTTTAAGTGATTCTCTTGCCTCACCTCCCCAAGTAGCTGGACTACAGGTGCCCACCACAACTTTGGGCTATTTTTTTGTTGTAGTTTTAATTGTTGTTTAGCAGGCCCGGGTCAGGTTTGAACCCACCAAAGCCAGTGTATGTGGCTGGCTCCCTAACCACTGAGCTACGGGTGCCAAGCCTATTTTCCATGTTATTAATAATAAGCATATATATATATATATATTTATTTATTTGGGGCTAATACAAGGGTACACACAATTAGGTTGATTGGTTTGCATTTGTAGCCTGAGTTGTAGTTGAGTCTAAGGATTCCGATTTAGATTCAAGTTGAACTAATGCTCTGCTCTGTCATTTCCTATGGAGCTGGGAAAATGCTTCTTGTATGTTCATTCAAATGCTGAATGTTTTCTGAGCACCCCTTCTACGCTAGGCATTGGGCTGGCCATTTGAAATTTCGTGATTAAACAAGGGGGAGAGGTGCCTCCTCTCAGGAAGTTCACACAAGAGGCATTAATTATTATTTATTAATTATGACCGTGGTGAGCGCTGTAAAGGAAAGTTCAGGTGCTATGAGAACTTACAAAAGGGAACTTCCCCTAGTCTGGGGGATAACACAGCGCTGCACCTCCATGCCTTCACTTAAAGTATGGGAATGATATGTCTCACTCTACGTAAGAGTTACGTAGGTAAAATAAGTGAATATACCATAACATGCTATATAAAAGCAAAAAGTAAGGGCAGGCACAGTGGCTCACACTTGTAACCCCAGCGCCTTAGGAGGCTGAGGCAGAAGGATCACTTGAGCCCAGGAGTTCAAGACCAGCTTGGGCAATATAGGAAGATACCTCTGCAAGAAATTAAGAAATTAGCAACACCTGTGGCTCAAAGAAGTAGGGCACTGGCCCCATATAACAGGGGTGGCAGGGTCAAGCCTGGCCCTGGCCAAAACTGCCAAGTAAATAAATAAATAAATAAATAAATAAAAGAAATTAAGAAATTAGCCAGCGTGGTGGTGATGTACTTGTAGGTTCAGCTACTTGAGAGGCTGAGACAGGAGGATCACTTGAGACCAGGAGTTGGAAACTGCAGAGAGCTGTGATGGCACCACTGTACTCAAGCACAGGTGGAGAACAAAATCTCATCTCTGAGAAAATAAAAAAGGCCAAAAGTACCCACATTTAAAAGTATCATCAAGGTGACTTTTAGGGTGTGCTAATGTATCTGATAATTTGCTTCATATCAGGCTGTACTGCCCATCAGTAATCTGTATAGACTTCAGTTCCTTTCTAGAATAATACATTTAAAAACCTTAGTAGGTGGCTGGGCACAGTGCCTCATGCCTGACATCCCAGCTACCTGGGAGATCACTTGGCCCCAAGAGTTCAAGGCTACAGTGCACCACAGCTGCATCTGTGACTAACCACTGCACTCCAGCCTGGGCAACGGAGCAAGACCTAGATCCTAAAAACCAAATCCAAACAGACTACTTCGTAGGTGGCTGGTGATGGCTGGCAGGCTTTCTAGCCAGGTAGGAGAGCCCAGATAAAAATGAGTGGGAATGAAAAAGGGGACATGACAGTATTTCTGCCTTTCGTACCCACAGGCGTGATGCTTAAAAACGCCAACCCTGCATTTTACAGCTTCCATGTTCCCATGTCATCTAACTATATTTCCTAAGCTGTCTCCCCAAAATATTTTTAACTTTTTAACCAGATAGTTTTACTATGAGCTTTGATCTCTGGGCTTCATATATATTTTTTTTTTTAAAAAGACTATCAGAAGAAACGTTGTTGATTACGCATTTTGAATCCAGCCTTTCAGAAATGTGCCCCAAAGCATTGACATTCATGTTCCCATATTTTGTGCTCAAATTCTGCAGCCAGCCAAGGTATTTTTTTTTTCTCTTAAGGGTAATTAAATATTATTACAGTGGTGATTTCTGCCTGAAATACTTTCTTTGACTAAGAGTTGATGATTATGTCTTCCGCTCGGGACAACACTCAACTTCTCAAAGTCGAGATTTCCACAAGTGTACTTTATTCTTTGAATCATGACATAAATGAAACCCCTTCTACTTTTGAAAAGAAGCTCCGCTTTTCAAATTGCAGGATCCTTTTTCTTACGACAGTAAGGCATGCTGCTGAAATCTACCTTTGTTACGGGGCCTGGCTTACAGTTGCAAGTGATGTCCTAGCAACAGGAACAGAGAGGGAGACGCAGTTGACATTAACATTTAGATAGCTTATTGCAGGATCAGCCACCTGCATTTGTGACAAAGCTCTGTTTGCTTAAGCTCCATTGCTTATATCCGTCTATATCTGTTACTATCTATAGTTATAGTTTTATCAAAGAGTTCTTTCTTGGGTTTCTATTGATTATTATTATTTTTTAATGTGTATACCTAATCTCAAGTTTCTGGCTGTCTTTTCACAAAGGAAAAGTTGGAACTTTTTGCGGGAACACAGTACCCACATTTCACTTCATCTCTGGATCCCAACCCAGCCACTAGGATCTTTGATTCCAAATAATAAAATGAGGTGCTTCGAAAGGCCAGAGGTTCTCCCTCCCTTGTTTATTTGCTTGTTTTTTCTCTTTTCCTGCTGGCTCACTCTGACCTTGGTGATGGCTGACTCTGGAACGATGACATCAAGCTGCTGTCAGGCCAATTGCACGGAGAGAGAATTAACGTGTTCTCCCTTCAGAATGATTGATTCCACGGCTCCACATTCATCATCCAGCTCATCATTACCAGCTCTTCTCAGCCCATTGCAGGGCGACCTCGTTAGCGCTGCCTGTGCCCTTCCTGCGAGAGCCAGCAGCCCGGAGGCTCCGCATGTGTGGTGTGGGTTAATGAGGGTCTGAGTCATCGAGTTAGGAGCTCACCTTTCCAGCCAGCAGGCCCAGCAGTGCTAGCTAGAGAAAGGCACAAGGCCCATATTCAGACATGCCACATTGACTAAAGAGCAATGTCTCATCATCTGCTTGGTGAGATCACCCATGAGCCTTGTGCTGAATAATTGTCTGACAGCCCAAAGGCCCTGAGATCCCCACTGTTGAGTTGGGGGTCAGTTCATCCTCCAGCATGGCCTGCTTTGCAGACGGCAGCCTGCTCAGGAATCTCAGCAGGCCCAGGTAGCGGCACCCGGTGTGGCTTCAGAATATCACAGCACATGTCCCTGGGATGTCTGGCTTCTTATTTAAATGGGAGATTTAGGCTGGGCACACCTGTGATTCCAGCACTCTGGGAAGCCGAGATGGGTGGCTCTCGAGCTTCCGAGTTCAAGACCAGCCTGAGCCAGAGCCAGACCTCTGCTCTAAAAATAGCTGGGTGTTGTGGCAGGCACCTATAGTCCCAGCTACTTGGGAAGCTGAGGCAAGAGGATTGCTTGAGCCCAAGAGTTTGAGGTTTCTGTGAGCTGTGACGCCACTGTATTCCACTGGGGGCAAGAAAATGAGACAAAACTAACGGTCATGTTTGGTGCCTACTGGCAAAGTTGGATAAATTTTATTGGTGAAATAAAGGGACTTCAAAGAAATTTTGCACTTGAAGCAGCCCCTCAAGAGTGCCTCTCTCCCCCCCCAATCTGGTGCTTTCCACCGACCTGCTGCTTGGAGAGCTTCAGTGGGAAAGTTCAATTAGACCATCAAAGGCAGTGTTTTCCAAGCAGTGGATCATGACCGATTAGTGGGCTGTGAGAATAAATTTAGTGCATCACAGCCAACATTCAAAAAATGAAATGGGAGCAGGGCACATGGGCGTGAGAGTGTAAGTCCCACCTTCATCAGGAGGCTGAGCATGGAAGGATCATTTGAACCCAGGGGTTGGAGGCTACAGGGAGCTATGATTATACCACTGCACGCCTGCCTGGATGACAGAGCAAGACCCCATCTCTAAAAGCAAAAATAAATAAATAAAAATGTAACAAGAAATAAAATAGAACATGGGGGTTGCCATGAAATGGAGATTGTGATAAAAACTATTTCAAAACTGCTGCCCTGAGTGGCATCTTCCTGCATATGAAATAAGCATTGAAAAAATTATGAGGCTCTTTAAAAGAAGTATTTATAATGATAGATATTGGCCACACATCTGATGATTAACAAGTATAATAATAATAACCGTCATCATCACCCTCAAGAGCTTCATTATGTCATTTTTTTTTTTCTTGAAGCAATCTCCATTCTCCATGGTGGAGAATATAACTGATTCAGGGTGGTACGGTGGGGTGTGTGTGTGTTTTTGCATACAAGTATTTCATCAGGCTCCTAGGGAGAGGGAATCACATCGCTGGAAAATAAAACCTTCGGACATAGCTCTTTATTTCAAGGCTTTTTAGTTCTATACATTCTTTAAAACATTTGACATGTAAAATTGTTTAGATATTGGTATCCAAAGTATATAATTTCTCTTCCAGATGTCCTGTTTGTCTGCATATTTTTTTTTCCAGCCTGTGTGTATAAGCCCAAACCTCAGGAGCATTGTTTTATGTTCAAATCATCTGTTTCTATGACCTTTGCCTTTATTGATTTGTTTTCTTTTTCCCTATTTTTAATGTTGCCTTTGAGATTAAAGTCATTTTTCTTCTGCAATTGTAGGTGAACAGTGACTGTTATTAGGAAATAAAAATTTTGCTAAAAAAACAAAAGATAGGTATTGCCCTACAGTGTATTTTTTCTCCCAAATAGACTTATTCAGAGAGCAATGAGACATAAACAGTATCTCCCTCTCTCATAAAAATTAGGGTTCTATAGCTGAAATCAAAAATGCTCTAAAGAATAGCTAAAATTTCTTGAGTACTTAGTATGTGTCTAGAACTATGTTAAGCACATTAAAGGCATTTTCTTTTTATTTATGTATTGTATTAAGTCATTTGTACATAGATCATAAATGCATTTATGCCATTATGGGATTCAATGTGTTGATTATTTGTACAAATTGTACAAATAGTAGTTTACATCCTACTAATCAACATAGCCTTTACCTGTTAAAGGCATTTTCTCATTTAATCTCCACAACCTTAAACCAGAAACTTTAATATTATCCACATTTTTCTGAAGCTGAAACTGAGACTCACCAATGTCAGGTTATTTGCCACCAACGCCGTAAGTGATAGATCAGGTGTTCCAGGGATGTTGTCTAACTCCATCGGCTGTGTTTTCAACTGCTGACCCCTTGCTAACACTCTTCAATCACTACGCTCTGCCACCATGCACTGCTCCCTTCCTTACAGAGTAAGTACATGTGAGTAGCAGGTACTATTTTTCGTATTACTCATTCAATTCAACAAATATTTATTGACGGACCACCGTACACTAGAATGCACGCCAGGTGGAGGAAGACACTGATCCATGAGTCAGAGGTAATAAACCGAGTGGGGAAGGAGTAGGGAGGAGAGCAACATCTGTAAAGTCAATGTTAGTAGCTTTAATAGCACTTTAAGAATATATCACAAAGTTAGGCATGATGGCTCATGCCTGTCATCCCAGCAATTTGGGAGGCTGAGGAGGGAGGCTCACTTGAGGCTCCAGAAGTTCAAAACGAGTGTGAGCAACATAATGAGATACATTTTCATAAGAAAGAAAGAAAGAAAGAAAGAAAGAAAGAAAGAAAGAAAGAAAGAAAGAAAGAAAGAAAGAAAGAAAGAAAGGAAGGAAGGAAGGAAGGAAG
>NW_003852402.1:27478894-27487455 GCF_000181295.1 Otolemur garnettii | reverse complement strand
AGGGAAGGAGGGAAAGAGGGAGGGAGGGAGGGAAGGAAGGAAGGAAAGAAGGAAAGAAGGAAAGAAAGAAAAGAAAGAAGAGAAAAATTAGTTGGGCCTGGTAGCACCCATCCTGTAGTCCCAGGAGGCTGAGCTCAGAGCTTGAGCCAGAAGTTTGAGGTTGCAGTGAGCTGTGATGATGCCACTACACTCTAGCCCAGGTGACAGAGAAAGACTCAGATTTTAAATACTACATAAATAAATACACAAAAAAACTGTATCACATGTTAACTTGTGGCCAGCATCCAGTTATTCCTAAATATTGTTCCTAAAAAGAATTATGAATGTGATAGAATTTCATAGACTATTTTCTCGGATGCATTATTATTATTAGTTTTTATTTTGGATTATTGATAAGGGTACATCTCATTGGATTATACTGTTTGTGTTTGTTAGGCAGTTGTGGCTCCATTATTAAGGTGGGTAATAAATGAGTTAACTTTTTCACCCTGTCCTGTTCCATTGACTGGGAAATCCTGCAACGTAGTAGTAGCTGCGGCTGTGACAGCAAAGACAATAATGTTTAGGAGGAAAGGGACTTTGGTGAGTTTCCATTGTCATCCCTCTAAGTAGCATGGATTCCGTCACCATAAAACAGAAACCTACTTGCTTCTTTTTGGGTCTTCTCTGCCTCACCACCATTCAGTGGTGCACAGCCACAGAGAAATCACCAATCAATCCCTTCAGTCCCAGGTTAGCTGCATTCACAAGAAGGCTCCAGCAAAGCTGAGCGAGCGACAGGTATGAAGAGGAGCAAAGAACAAGTCTTCTCGTCCCAGCAGGCCTGCAGTCAGATCCAGCCCTCCCTCCTCTTTTATACCTAGGTGACTTTTTAGCAAATCGCAGAACTTATTTTTAATTTGTAAATCCACACAATATATTTCAGCCACAGAAAACTGTGTGGAGAATGATACAAGGATTACTCCAAAGTCTCAGCCTAAAAATAAAACACATAAATAAAGGGAAAGCACCTGTGTGTCCTCTGGTCTAACCACATGTCCCTCCACCAGCAAAACAAACAAACAAACACCATCCTGAATGTGGGATTTGTCATGTCGCCCCGTGTCCAGCAACTTCTGCTCCATAATATATTTCTATCTAAGTAACACATACTATTAGAAAAACGTACATGAATTGTATTATACCATTAATATTCTCTGTCACTTGTGCTTCTCATTCAACTTCTGTTTGGGAGATTTATCATACGATGTCTTTGAGGTGTAGTCTCTTCCTCTGTCTCTTGTATAAGGTCGCTATGACCATCTTAAAACAAGGATATATAAGTATAGAATGTGTGTGGCCCAGTATTTGGCACATTTGTAGACATGGATGAGAATATGGTTTTCTTCCATCCCTGGAGAAACAGTATTTACATCTGGCATCTGAGAGGAAGGAGCCACCTGGCTTCCTCAACTGTTGGAATTGCCATGTGCCGCTGACCTTTCCTCTTGGTATCGATATGGCCCCACCAGGAAAGGCAAGCTCAGGGCGTTAGCGTCTAATGTTCCCTAAGAGGGCCCAGCCTAAGTATGCTGCTTTACATAGTTATAGTGCAATTTCCTTCTGGTTCTTCAAAATCAGAGTTAGATTTCTCAGCACAGAAAATAGAAGAGTAATGTTCAAATGCATTTTCGACACCGAACACTGAAAATTCGATGTTAATCACGCTGATGGCATTACAGAAACATAAACAAACCGTAGTGGAATTGAATATATATACCATTTCTATTTTTTCCTTAGTCTATTCTTTCCATGCTCTTGTGTACAATTTCCTATTTTTGTTATTTTGTGTTTAATTGCCTCTGCTAAAGCAAGCATATTGTGGAATTGCCAATTATCTTATAAATATGCATTGCCTTTGTGGAGAGGGTTTTAGTTTTTCTGGAATCCCAGCAAATTTCAATCAATCATTCACACTATAAAAATGTGGCAGTTTAGAAATCTTTAAACAATTTGCCTGAGTTTCAGCTTTCTTATAACATTTGGCCTAATGTTGCCGAAAGCGTGTCTCTATAATGTCAAAACACGTGATAATTCAGTCACTGAAGTACAAGTGGATGTCAACTTGTAGGAGGGGAAAAAAAGAAAAATCAAACTGAGTGTTGATCTTTGTACAGGATAAACAGCTGCTTTATTAATGAAGAGTTTTGCTTTTATCCAGATTATTTATTTGTTTTCTGAACATACGCATCATGATAGGAACACAAGCATTTGCTTGCAGTAAACAATTTTACGAAAGAGGAATTTTCACCATCTCCGTATAGTCCAATGCATTGAATCACATACTAACAGTAAAGGTTTGGTGGGAGGAATAGAGGTTGCACTCCAAAGGCTTATGATTTTCCAATTGAACTTGACTTCCACATAAAAGCTAGCACCAAGCATTGAATGTGAAATACAGTGGATGGCAGTTGTGTGTAAATCTGATTAATACTCTATCTGAAAAATCCTACTTACACCAGCTTATTGAAAAAGGAATTCTTAGGTCTCTAAATTATACATAGAGACAGAGAAGTTAATTGCTAAAAAGATAATGCTTAGAGCATCGGTTGGTAGTGCTTTTCTAAAAACAAGCTCAGCCCAAGGTAGATTGAGTCGTGATTCAGGAGACATCCATAAAGGGTTATTATTCAAAAGCTGTTAGCTTTGTGTAATTCTAGTTCCCCTTTTGTGATGATGATACAGTCGGCAATCGCTAAGGAGATGTTTAAAATGCCTCTCACATTTCCATCAGACATTAGCCTTCAGGGGTGGGGAGAGCTATCCGTAAATTACACAACATGTTAGTTGAACTAAATATTCTTAACTGGAAATTCAGTTCACATTGATTAGCTTGGCTGCAAGACCTCAAGAAGTAGATGGGATGAGATTCTTTTCAGTAATTGGACAGCTTCCCCCATCCTCCTGTATTCCCCTGCTCTGTCCCACCCAACCCTGATAACCTTGAAGGTATTTAAATGAGATCAGAATTCATGTGTCAAGGGCATTTCAGATACAGTTTAAACAAGTTATTATATAAAAACAAGGCCAGCGATTTTGGTGGGGGTGGCTTCTTTATTTCTTTACTAGGCAACACAACAATTATCCTTGTTTTCTGAAGAATTAACATCTGATCATGCTTGTCAGTTCACATTTTCCAAGGGTTGTGGTCCTCACTTAGCACGTTAGTAAGGGATGGCAAAAACAGACATGCAAGGTGAGATGTGCAAGGTTATTTTAATAATCAATGGGAAAACCACAATTGTTCTATGACCTTTTTTTGTCAAAACATTAACATTACTGTTAACATAACATTAATCTTTCTGCTGTTTAGAAATACACAAGGAAAAAAACAGCAAAGCTAATATTTATGGGTATACTATAATTTAAAACATTAGAAAAATTGAGAACTAGAGTGCAGCGCGTTTCTTTGTAAGATAATGTATCAATACTAGTTTGAACAATACTATGTAACTTAAGATATGGCACAAGTATCCTTTCTGTGCCTCAGTGAATACACCTTTCTATGTTTGAATTAGCTTCCAGTGTGTTATCCTTTGCATTTTCTTCTTTTTTTTCTTGTTTTCTTCTTCTTCTTTTTTTTTTATTGAATGGTAACTGTGTACATTAGTGCCCTTCTGGGGTACAGTGTGGTGTTTTCACACACAATCCGAAACACTTCCATCAAACTGGTTAACATAGCCTTCATGTCATTTTTTTATTGTGTTAAAACATTCATATTCTACTCATAGAAAGATTCACTTGCACCCTTGTAAGATAAACCACAGAAGTGAACCCTCGAATCCCCCTCCTTCCACCCATTCGCCCCTCCCCCTCCCCCATCCTTTGCATTTTCAATGTTATGAAGCTCCTAATGCAGAGATTTTTGCGGGCGTCTGTTCCCCTGGGACATCTTCATCCATCTCTCATCACCCCCCTTCTTCACTTATGTTGGTTAGTTCCCTTCAGTTAAGGGAAGTTAAGTTCCCTGCAGAGTCTTTTGAAGGCAACAGGGTCAACCTTCCCACCATCAGCTATTTCTTCTGTAGCTGTTTACATGAAAGCCAAATTCCCTTACAGAGTTAACATCTTTCGTTTCTTTGCTGCACTTTCGCTTTGGTTGGCCAAGTCCCTCTTTCAGTTATGCACGGGTTGATCGCTCCATGGGACACAAGGAGCAACACGACGACTACACGCTTTGCTGTGTATGCGTGAACTTAGTAACAGACGCTCGGTGGCCACTCCCTGACAACCCTTGAGAGACAGGGCGTGATTCGTCACTCTTCATAATATGCATCTGGTATTTATCCAGTGATTTGTGGACTGAAGGGCTAGCAGTAAAGTGTGGACCTTATGCAATTACTCATAGCTAACATACCAAGTAAATAAAACTTGGACCATGTTGGTGGGGGACTGGTGTTATTTAAATAAACCACAGTAGCTAAAATTGGGGCATATTGAAAACAGGAAAAGCAAGAACTGCTTATAGTTGATTCCTTAAAACAATGGTGAGGAAAAGATTAAAACTGCCACCATCGGTGTCATAATAAGAGAATCTGGAACTATTTACTGTTGCATATCAATAAAGTTCATGTCTCAATTTTATTTTATTTTCATTGATTTATGTATGTATTTTTTACTTTAGAATAATAGGAGGATACAATTAGGTTACATTGTTTGCGTTTGTTAGGTAGAGTCCAAGTTGTAGCTGTGCCTCTCACCCAGGAGGCGTGCCACCTGACCCTACATTGCGTCTATTAGGTCTGAGCACACCAATCCTTGTGTGTCTCCATTTTAAACCATAAATTAAAAATGTGATTTCATTCCCAATTTTTTTCCAGTGTAGAAGATTTTTAAAAATCCTATTCAGAATTAATAAATGTAGATATTGATCGAACTAGCAACCGAAATGCTTTGCATTCACATGCAAAATAATTTCCTAGGATCATATTTGAGTAATGCACTATTACTGCAAGTAAGATTTATCCTACATTAACATAAACACACACATGCAATCTCCTACACATCCATTCATACTTAATGCTGTGTATGAAGCAGAACCCTTTGAGTGTACCAAGATCAGCCTTCAGATGCAAGAATAATGCTTGCATATGGAATTTATATATAGAACTCATATATTATGCACACACAGAGCCAGTTCAGCTATAATGCTTTTTTGAAAATATGCATCAGTCCCATTAGAAAACAATTTGAGCACAATGCAAAATTTGCACTTGTTTATATGCAGCAGCGCATGAGAGAAACACTGGGTGAATGCAGAAAACCGCACGCAGCTGAACCAAGACGCACAGGAATACACATGTGAACACACCTCCAACACCCACCCGCTACTATTTCATCATGAGCAGCACTCATTCACACCCCATCTGACACCTGTCTGTCAAGGTTTAGATAATTCTCCCTCTGCCATGTTATAATAAATAAAGGGTACAGTATTTGAAACAAACTTTTTGTATTGTTTCGGGTTAATTTGAGGGTACAAAGAATTAGGTTACACTGTTTGTGTTTTTTAGGTAGAGTCCCTCTTATAATTGCGTCCCACCCCCAAGAGGTATGTCATCCACCTTAACATTGTGTCCATTAAGAGGGAACACGTCCTTCTCCCCCCTGTCTTTCTCTCCCTCCCTCCTCCCCTCTCTCCTCTGCCTTGTTCCCCTCCTTGAACTGAGTTGAGTTTTTCTCTTATGTATTAGATCATCTACCAGCTTCATGTTCATATTGAGTACATTGGATTCTTGCTTCTCCATTCTCGTGATACTTTGCTAAGGAGAATGTGTTTCAACTCCATCCAGGTTAATACAAAAGGTGTCAAGTCTCCATATTTTTTATGGCTGAATAGTATTCCATGGTGTAAATATACCACAGTTTATTAATCTCTTCCTGGGTTGGTGGGCACTTAGGTTATTTCCAAATATTGGTGATTATAAATTGTGTTTATTATAAACAATCTAGTGCAAATGTCTCTATGATAAAATATTTTTTTTCTCCTGGGTAGATGCCTAGTAATGGGATTGCAGGAAGGTCTATTCTGTGTTCTTTGAGGGTTCTCCATATTTCTTTCTAAACAGGTCATATGAATTTGCAATGCCTTCAGAAGTGTAAAAGTGTTCCTTTCTCTCCATATCCACACCAGCATCTGCAGCTTTGAGACTTTGTGATGTAGGCTATTCTCACTGGGGTGAGGTGATATCCCAGGGTGGTTTTGATTTGCATTTCTCTAATGTTTGGGAATGATGAGCATTTTTTCATGTTTGCTGGCCATTCAGAGTTGTCTTTTACAGAGAAGGTTCTGTTCATCTCTTTTGCCCTGTCTTCAAATTTGAAAGTGCTTCAGGATCATCTGGAGTGCTCCTCAAAATGCATACGGCTGACTTTCGGCTTCATTAAGTCTGGGGTATAGCCCCCAAATTTGCATTTTCAACAAGGTGCCAACGCCAGCTTATTCACAAGGCATAGTAAGCACAGTGTCCGTGGCCCACTCTACTTTGAGCAGACCATGAAGACAGTTTGATTTAAAATCGCTTAATATCAGAAAAATATAATTAGTACAATAATGATGAGTGCATATGAGGAATCCAATCTAGACTACATTCATCTCTCTACCAACGTGGTGTACAAATATTCATCCTGAGTCTTTTTCTAATTTATTATGAAGGACGGGACCGATGAAGGCAGAAGTGCTCATGGTTCATGGAACTTGTGATGTGGCCTGAGGGGATGCTGTTGCTGGAAGTGGACCTTGAGAACCACTACTTTGAACTTGCCCATCTTTAGAGATTCGTTAATGATCTGCTTCTTCCATACGGTCTTGAGTCTGTGCTGTTTTGACTCAGAAGAAATAAGGTTTTTAGGCCTTCTCTGTAATGCTAAGGAAATCAATTGAACAGCAAGCAAATTTAAGTCCATGAGGAGACGTGGGAAACAGCCAATGGTGAGACTTGTGTATTTGATGTGCTCGCTCTGTTCCTTACCAGATGTAAGCTGCAGATGACAGCCCGCGTGGATTATGCACTCATCCTTGCAAAGGGACTTTAAAGATTCAGCCCGTGAAGAATCTGGTTTACAAGATAATACCTTCATAACACTGTGCGTGTTTACAGACTAGACTGTGCAAAAGACAATTTCTCATACTGGATCCGCTTTTTCCTCACAACCACCTGTTAAGTAGATGCTGTATGGTACTGAGCAGCACAATTGTTCTTTTTGGTAGCAATAAGAATAAACAACAACAACAAAATTCCCACCCCACAAAGCAATCCTAGGATAAGCAGAGTTGAAATGAACAGCTCTTTATTGCCAGGGCAACTCTCATTTGGGTTGAAACACTGGTATTCCTGCTCAAAATCTACACAAGCTCAAATGATAAAAATACAGAATTCATGGTGCACCACAACTCGTTAAACATTCTCAATACTTTTCCATGAATATAATCATTAATGAAAAAGAGATTATCGATGCTGGGCAGCACCTGTGGCTCAAAAGGGTAGGGCACCGGCCCGCTATGCCGGAGATGGCGGGTTCAAAGCCAGCCCCAGCCAAAAAAAAAAAAAAAAAAAAAAAAATCTCAATTTAGATCTCCAATTTGACCCTGCAACCCCACTAGTAGGCAGTTAAAATGTTCGGTGGTTTCTTTGGAAAAATAGGGAATTTACTCACTGACAAGCAAAAAGAAGAAACTAAAAATAAATCCGTAAGTTCAACTCAATAATTTGTTGTTATTTACAGATATTGTCGCTTGTTCATATATAGTATTTTTAAAAACAGGTGATAGAGTTTATAATGTTTATAATTTTACTTTGAAGTTTAACAATATATTGTAAACATAATTAATAAATCATCAGGTTGAAAATTTTTAATGATTTCATTTTTATCCCATAATATTAGAGAGTGTGTGTGCTCTGTTTACATACTTTGTTTTTTGTTCAAATAAAGTTGACATTCTAAGCACCTCCAGGTGAAAGTTTTTGCATGATACTGTATAGGAGTGGAGGTTTTGTTCTGAAGTAACTGACTCACGGTTGAAGGTTTCGGTTGTTTTCTTATTTTCTGTTACAATCCTCTGATGAATATTTTTTGTGTGTACAGTTAAATTATTTTCTTTTCAATTATAGACACAAAATCACCACATTACGAAAATTGGCATTTTGAAGGTCTCTGACTCACATTTTTCAAATTGAGCCTTAGCTCTAGAACTCTGATTCACAAAGAGGCTGTATGTAGGGAGATTGGTTCCATTATCCAACATAAAAAGATCGAAATACTCTGAAGGTTCATTTAGCAATAATTGAGACTGGGACAAAATATACACAAAATGTTGTCTCTGACCAGCAGAAGTGAGTACGCCAAGGTGGGTTGTGGACTGGGAGAAGGGAGACGGCTGAGCAGAGGGCCCCATGCCCGAGACTTCCAGTTCTGACTCAGACCGTCCTCACCAGCCCCTTCTGTTCTCACCAACCCCTTCCCTACTCACCAGCCCCTTCTGTTCTCACCAACCCCTTCCCTACTCACCAGCCCCTTCTGTT
>NW_003852402.1:27475698-27477318 GCF_000181295.1 Otolemur garnettii | reverse complement strand
CCCTTCCCTACTCACCAGCTCCTTCTGTTCTCACCAACCCCATCCCTACTCACCAGCCCCTTCTGTTCTCAACAACCCCATCCCTACTCACCAGCTCCTGAAGGATGTTTGTTTGGCCAGAGCTGTTTCCCTGAATCTGGAGAGCCTACCATGGCAGGGGGAAAATTACAGAAACTTGAAAAGTTATCATACTTTTTTCCTTTAAACTGTAATGCCTTCAGGCAAAGCTCTGAGTTGCTCTTCCAAGCTATAGCTCTGAGGGACTAAGGGGGTCCAAACTCTTTTGTTCTTCTCATTGGAAAAATGAGAGCTGTCTTGGACCACACAAGAAATACAACCAGAATAACTACCAGAATAACAGAAACACTAAACTGATTAGAGAAAAAAAAGTCACTGCATACTTTTTGTGATCTATGACACCACAAATAAACAAAAGAGAATCCTCACAAAATCAGCCTGCGGCCTGCAGGCCCCAAAGTTGGACACCCCTGCACCAGACTACGGAGATTTACTGGTTTGGTCTTTACCTGTTTCTGGAGAAGTGGTGGAGCCCGGATGACAGATGTCTATCTGTCTCTAGGAGACAACTTTCTGAAGCAGGATGATGAATATGTTTCACCCTTTAGTGGTGGAGGCTTTTTGGAATGTTGTGTGGAGAAGGATCCTGAGCTGCTCCCGAAATAGGTGGGGAGAAGCTGTGATTGGCTGGCAAAGCCTGTCATGGGCATGGGATGCACCTGGCCTCAGCATATTCCTCATGTTTCTTCTAAAGTTCTCGTTCAGGTGGAGTACGATGGCTCATACCTGTAATCCAAGCACTCTGGGAGGCCGAGGTGGGTGGAACACAGGAATTGGAGACCAGCCTGAGCAAGAGCCAGATCCATCTCTACTAAAAATAGAAAAACTAGCCCAGCATCATAGCAGGCGCCTGTAGTCCCAGCTACTTGTAAGGCTGAGGCTGGAGAATGCCTGAACCCAAGAGTTTGAGGTTGCTGTGAACTGTGACACCATAGCACTCTATTCAGATTGACAGATTGAGAGAGATTCTGTCTCAAAATAAATAAAGGAATGAACAAATATATAAATAAAATAAAAATATAAAGTTCTCTTCTCTTTTAATTAATGTCTTGTTGTTGGCTACCAGAATAACATCCCACTGATTAACCTTTGGTATAGTTCATGTACAGGGCACACCTTGACCTCAGGTGTAGTGATAAAAAGCCGTTTGCATGAGGTTTGGCTTTCCTTTATTTTTAAAAAATAAAATAAGTGAAAGGATATTTTAATTTATTTATATGTTTACAAATTTTTCCTCGGTTTTTGTTTCTTTTCCTTTAAAGAAAGGTGAAAAGTATTAGTCTGTTAAAATAAATTTCAGTTCCATGTTTTGAATATTGACTATGAATTATATAAAAACGACATGGGGAAAAGGGAAACTGAGGGGAGCAAAAATGAGACCCAGGGTGAGGGGGATGCCAACTGGAATTTTTAAAGGGAAGGGGAACGTAGGACAAAATGAAGGTTAACATGGACATAAGCTGGGACGAAAAGGGGAATGAAAGGAGACAGTGAGTGGGAAGAAAGAGATCTCAGAGCTCTTGAAAAGATGACGGTTTGGGG
>NW_003852402.1:27426668-27475486 GCF_000181295.1 Otolemur garnettii | reverse complement strand
CCGGCCATTTTTTGGTTGCAGCCATCATTGTTGTTTGGCGGGTCCGGGCTGGGGATTCGAACCCGCCACCTTAGGTGTATGTGGCTGGCGCCTTAGCAGCTTGAGTCACAGAAAGCTTTGAGAGGCTGTCTCAGTGGGAGCCCAGGGGGGCTTTTTTGGACTATGCAATTATGTGTGGAATGAAGAATCTAAAAAGTTGTATTAGCCAATTTCTTCTAACAACTTGCTTCCAGGAATTTTTCGCTTCTATTAAGGCTGATAGTTTGCTTAAGGACAATGAATCGTAATGATGACATCCCTGAACGTTCTCAAGCACAAATCCCTTAACTCAAAAAAGTGAGTGCGTATCTGCTGTCAGAGGCCATAGTGTCTGACAAGACGGGATATACATAATCAGCACGTGGCTGTCACTGCTATGGTGACATCGGACATGCCACTGGCATTGCACAATGACACTCAAATAATCCTGCAAATATCAATATGTAATTTTGATCCCAAATTTCTTGAGTCACTTCCTGGAAAAATGGTGGTGCTTTGGAGAGTTATGTTTAATTTTCTTGTCGTGTCCTAGCCAGGCATCCTCAAACTACGGCCCGCGGGCCACATGCATTCTGCCTAGGACATTTATCCAGCTCGCCAGGTGTTTTTGCCACCGCAGCTGCCTGTCCTGTTTAGCAGCCGACTGGGGCCTGCAGTCCAGTCCTCCAACGGTCTGAGGGACAGTGAACTGGCCCCCTGTTTAAAAAGTTTGAGGCCCCTAGATCCTTAACTGATATTTTTATTTCTGATTCTTCTTGGAAAAACAAATTGGCTTAAAATTTTAAACGATGTACACATCCATTTTAACATTCTAACAATTTTATAATAGTATATAAAACTAAAGCTGAATATTTCTTCAGAAAGAAGGAATGCTCCTCACTCTCCAGGACTAATTATCACTGGGGGTTTCTCTTCTTTCTGGTCCCTCTGATATGTCAGGCTCACTTCAGCCTCACTGCCTTTGCACTTTCTATTCCCGTTACCTGGAATTTTCTTTCCCCAGATATACTTGTGATTTTCCGCCACGTTCCTGTAGAAATTACTCAAATGTCACCCTCTCAGTGAGGCCTTCCTTGGTTATCCTGCCCCCCACTCTACCCCTCTGTCTTTCATATAAAAGCTATAAATTGGTTTCATAGTAGGGTTGAGTACATTGGATACTTTTTCTTCCATTCTTGAGATACTTTGCTAAGAAGAATAATTCATGAAAGAAGCCCAGCGCCCATCAACCCACAAATGGATGAATAAATTGTGGCATATGTACACCACAATTATGCAGCCTTAAAGAAAGATGGAGACTTTACCTCTTTCATGTTTACATGGATGGAGCTGGAACATTTTTGTTTTCATTAGAGATAGGGTCTGGCTCTGCACCCAGGCAGGAATGCAGCAGCATGAACATAGCTCTTCCTGAGCTTGATCTTGAACTCCTGAGCTCAAGTAATCCTCCCACCTCAGCCTCCTGAGGATCTGGCCCTACTACACCTGGTCAAGGCATGGATTTTGTAACTTTTTTGTTCTAGCTGAATCCCCAAGACTAGAAAAATGCCTGACACATAGTAGGTACTCAATATAAATTTCTTGAACAAATGAATTTACACTTATGTTTAGAAATATTGCAATATACTACACATTTTTTTTTTTTTTGAGACAAAGTCTCACTATGTCACTCTTGGTAGAGTGCTGTAGCATCACAGATCACAGCAACCTCAAACTCCTGGGCTCAAGTGATTCTCTTGCTTTAGCTTCTCAAGTAGCTGGGACTATAGGCGCCCGCCATAACACCCAGCTATTTTTTGTTGCAGTTGTCATTGTTGTTTAGCTGGCCTAGGCTGGGTTAGAACCCACCACCTTTGGTATGTGGCTGACACCGTAACCACTGTACTATGGGCACCAAGCCAACACACATATTTTGACAATTATTTTTGTCCACTCAGAAGTGTGTCATATCTTTTCTGTTTTGGAACTTATAGATATATCTCCTTCTTTTTAACGACTACATACTTTTCCTTATGAAAAGAGTACTATCACCTAACCATTGTTCTTTTGGTAGACTTATGATTTTGCTCTCAATTTTTAATGTAGAAAATAATACCACAATGAATGTCCTTACTCATATATTTTCATCGGGCTTTTTTAGTATCAAAATAAAGTCCAGACCACCAGATATTGCTTCTTGGCAAATTTCATATCCACTAAGTCCTCACTTAACACCATTGTTAATAGATTCTTGGAAACTGCAACTTCAAGCAAAACAATGTATAATGAAGAAAACCAATTTACCATAGGTTGGTTGAGATAGATTAGAGCTAAGGTTTCACTGCATGTTTCTGGTCAGAAAAATATGAACAAAGTTCTAAATAAAGACACAAAATCCTTTTAATATTAAACATTGAAATAAATAATTTATATCAGTTCATTCATGCATTCTCCAACCAGCTTTTTCCAGCTCTAGGTTGTAGGTGGCAGGAGCCTATCCTGGCAGCTCAGCGGCAAGGCAGCCACCAACCCCGGGCACATGCACACACATGCACACACTCATCCTGTCTCAGGGCACATGCACACACATGCACACACTCATCCTGTCTCAGGGCACATGCACACACCTACTCACTCAGACTGTGACCAATTCACTGAACATCTTTGGAGTGTGAGAGGAAACCAGAGTACCCAGGGAAGACCCACACAGATAGGGGAGAACGTTTAGACCCCACATAGACAGTGGGGCCTGGCCAGGAATTTGATTTTTTCCCCCTTTTCAACATTATAAAACAATGACATTGAACCAAACAACATTACCTGGGAGACTGCTGTGTATAATTCGTGATATGCTGTATTTTTTTGTACCTGGCAATATGCGATATGATAGCCCCTTTATGGAATACCACACCATTTCTTTATCATTAGCTCCTAAGTTCTTTGTATTCACCAAAGAACGCATCCATCATCCATCACAGTTCTCAGCAAGAAACACACGGCACATCCAAAGAGTGTAAAAGAAGAGAATTTGGGAGGGTCCAGACTTTTGTTTTCCTGCCGCACATTGGAGGAAGAACAGTTGTCTTGGGCCACACATTAGATTTACAAATACTAATAAAAGCTGATCAGCAAAAAAAGGTCTGTGCATAATTATTGTGATATCTGATCCCACCAATAAGCAAAACAGGTTTCAAATAATCTGCATGAGGCCCACAGGCTGCCTGTTGGACTCCCCTGCAAGTGTGAGTAGGCTTAAGAGAAACCATCCGTAGTCAGAGAAGCACCCGAGGGGTGGCAACACTGGGAAGCTGTTACTAGTTCTGGCCAAAGAAGGAGAGGGAACGGCCCCTGGAATCTGCAGCCAGGGGAGAGAACCATTCACTAGGAGTTGTGCTGTGTAATTCTCAGACATAATGCAATATATATAGTCATCGCTAAGCCATGGCTTGGAAGGGAAAGAGAAAAAGCTCCTTCTCCTCTTACTATTCAAGTTCCAACCAAGAGCCCTCCATTGGCTGGACCCAACCAGAAGCTATAGATATATCTCCATAGAGATACAGTCCACAGATTGTCCACTCCCTGAGACCAGAACAGGGTAGAGAACAATAGAGGGTTGACCCGGAGGGACAAATAGAAAATATCTAGCACTAATAGATTCTCTATTCATTTTGTTTCTCTCCTCCACATTTGCTTAGCTACATGTTTATAACCAGGGAGTTCTCATGGTTAAGAAAATCATTATGGTAGGTAGCCCTGTCTAATACCAAAATAGTTACTGTAGATAGAATTTGCAGTGGCAAATTCCTCAAGGCGCCAGCATTCAGTGCTTTCTTAGGCTCACAGACAAGCAAGTTGTCGTGAGCACTAACTGGAAAGCTCTCATGATGCAAACACGATGACATATGTAGAGTGCCCCAACTAGCACTTACCTTTAAAGCATGATTTTGGAGCCAGATAAGCCTGGGATTGAATACTTAGGTCTGTGCAGTTCTGGTTTACTAATATGGTAGCTTCTAGTCCCATGTGACTATTTAAACTTATAGATATGTAAACCAAAAGTAAATAAAAATTCATCTGTTCTCACCGAGAGTTGAGCGTTCAATGACTTCAATGGCTCAGTGGTTACCATATCGGGCAGTGCGGATAGAGAACATCTTCATCACTGCAGACCGTTTTGTTGGACCATCCTGGGCTAGATGCTTAAACTCTTTGAACTCACCATGCAGTAGGCTTATTGAAGATGAAATAACTTAATAGACATAAAATTCCTAATAAACTGCAGGGCACAGAGTAGGTGCTCAATAAATGTAGCTGTACCATGACAATAGCAACAATAAAAGCAGCACCGTAAGTGGGATGTATTGTGTCCCTGGTAGATACTTGCAGCAATATTGTTACATAAGGCGCTTTGCCAGAGCTGTTGGGCCTCCAGGCTTTAGCAATAATCACACAGCTGTTGCTGATGAGAGCTGTGTGTCACCGAGCGGAGAGGCTTCTGCTTATGAAGGCTGCTCACTGTTGCTAAGAACTGATTCTGGGTTTCCATCTCACCAGTACGATCATGCGTGTCTCTTGTTGAAAACACCGCTCTGCCCTAAGACGTTTTGTCCTTAATCTTCTGAAAATGATAGGATTCCTAATTTTTCCTGGCACTTCGGAATGACATGTACTGTCCGTGTATTCTTTTCACAGAATCCGATTTTGTTTTCTTTGTATTTGGAAACACCATGTGTTTCTGACCCTGTACAGGACTTCCAACTACCAGCCTAAGCTGCTATTCATCCATGCAAATGCCTCCCTGCGTCAGGCCAGATGACCAGTCTGATTCCTGTTTTAATGGAATTATTTCAGTTTCATGCATTCAAATCTCTACAATATGCTAGCGATTTGGGGAGATAGGTTTTATTTTCTTTATTTTATTTTTATTTCTTCTGGACGTTTTACTTAAATATACAGAATATAAATTTTATGCAGCAGAGACCTTGGGTGTCTTTTTTTTTTTTTTTGAGACAGTCTCACCCTCTTGCTCCAGGCTAGAGTGTCATGGCATCACAGCTCACAGCAAACTCAAACTCCTGGGCTCAACTGATCCTCTTGTCTTAGCCTCCCAAGTAGCTGGGACTACAGGCATCTGTCATGATGCCCGGCGAGTTTTTCCATTTTTGGTAGAAACAGGGTCTCACTTTGCTCAGGATGGTCTCAAACTCCTGAGCTCAGGCAGGCGTGAGCCACAGCGCAGGGCCAGGAGATAGGTTTTTAGAGTCTCTAGAATGAATGTTCTATTCCTTAAGTGGGACCAGAAGACAAGATCGCAGCCCAACATAGCTCATTTCTTCTACTTTATTTCCATTTCTTTCTCTATATTTTCTAACCCACCCTTTTCTCTTGTCCTCCTATAATCAATTTTAAGATATCCAATGCCTTCTTGATGATCTTGGAAAACAACCCAAACCCCTGCCTGTGGGCTTTTATTTTCTTCATAGAACTTACTTCCAGCCGTGATTATTATCCATCTCCCCTCCTGCCACACATCCCTTGAGAGTTCAGTGCCATGGGAACAAGAACCTTGTCTTTTAATTGAACATCATGTCCTCAGCACCTGGGAAGTGCCTGGCTTCCAAAAGGCACTTCCAGCACCTGGGAAGTAAAAGCTTCCAAAAGGCTTCAAGTCCATCTCCAGGCAGGATGTAAAGTGTAAGCGGCAAGCCCCTAATTTACAATCCAGCATGGTGTTTACCACATTCCAAAGTCTTTTTCCAAAAGCCCAGTAAGACTTGAAGCTCTTTTGCACCTTGTTAATTTGTGCCATTCCTCCTCTGGGTGGTCCAGAGAATCCTATGGGCTCCTATTCTAAATAACATTTAAATGTGTAAAAAAAAAATTTTTTTTTTAAAGGAGATTACAAAGAGAGGCAATTATGTTGGCGTAAGGTTATCCAAATACTTACAAACTTCAAAGCTGTGCTGCAGTCATAGACGGGCTTCTGCATCACCGGCTGAAAAACATGCTCCAGTGGGAAACTCTCAAACCCTGTCATCCCGAGAGCAGAGGAGTTGGTAAACAGTATTTTGAGATGTCTGTAACAATTGCGATTTACGTGGATGACAAAGTCACGGGTACTGCTAACACTTCCCGAGCTTGTTGCCTGTGTTCTCAGTTTAAGAAACTGCTACATTTCAATGAGAGGTTAATCAAATGGCAGATGGGTTTTTTCCCCCCATCCATCCACGTTTATAGGTCCCCACCCCAGATTCTATGCACAGATCTTTGTGGGTCCAGGATCTCAGCTGAAGGGGCCTGAATCAGTGTGAGAGCTTGTGTTCAGGTGAGTGTGCTTGGGGGTCTTGGCTGTAAGTGCGCTCTCAGTCACAGTGCTCAAGTTGGGTATTGTCTGCTGCCTCAAGTAAGAACCTAGGCCCTTTTATTAGCTACTCATTTTATGTACTTATTTGTATTTAAACATACTGAAAACACGGGTGGCGCCTGTGGCTCAGTGGTAGGGCGCCAGCCCCATATACAGAGGGCAGCGGGTTCAAACCCAGCCCCTGCCAAATTGCAACAAAAAATATCCAGGGGTTGTACTGGGCACCTATAGTCCCAGCTACTCGGGAGGGTGAGGCAAGAGAATCCCTTAAGCCCAGGAGTTGGAGTTTACTGTGAGCTGTGACACCATGGCACTCTACTGAGGGCAATAAACTGAGACTCTGTCCATAAAAAAATAATATAACTACTGAAAACATATGCACAGAAGCTCATGCATGACTCCACCTCTTTCCTGCCCATTCTATCTCCCAGAGATAATCACTGTTAGGAATTGATGAATATAATGCATGATTTAAAAAAATACAGACATGCATGGATGTACGTGTGTATGTACACATGTGTGTGCCAAATGTATATTTATAAGAATGCAATGCTATTGAATAAATTCATTTGCTCCTGGATTTTTTTCACTTCATACTATATTTTAGGCTTTTTTCAGATCATATTTCATTTTCTTAATGACTGCTGAGTGTGTCATTGTATGAATGCATCATAATTTGCTGAATTTTTTCCCTAAGTTCTTTTATTTGCTTCTGCAAATAATGCTGCAATGAGCATCCCATATTTATATATTTTTATGCATCCTTGCTAGTATTCGACAAAATACATGTAGATTCCCACACATGGAATTGTCAGGTCAAGGGGATTGCTTGTTTTGTATTTAAACATAGATTACAAATTATTTAGAAAAAAGATACTTAATTTACACTCCAAGAATGTCACTTTTTTTGGAGACAGAGTCTCATTCTGTCACCCTGGGTAGAGTGCTGTGGATGTCATAGCTCATAGCAATCTCAAACTCTTGGGCTTAAGTGATTCTCTTGCCTCAGCCTCCCTAGTAGTGGGACTACAGGCGCCACCATAATGCCTGGCTAATTTTTTAGAAATGAGGTCTCCCTTTGCTAAGGCTGCTCTTGAACTCCTGAGCTCTGGTGATCCAACTTCACCTCTGCCTCCCAGAGTGCTGGCAGTATAGGTGTGAGCCATCGCACTCAGCCAAGAAAGTCTTAACTTCTGACTCTGTGCCTGTGGCTCAAGTGGCTAAGGTGCCAGCCACATACACCTGAGGTGGCGGGTTCGAATCCAGTCCAGGCCCACGAAACAACAACGGCTGCAACCAAAAAATAGCTGGGTGTTGTGGCAGACACCTGTAGTCCCAGCTACTTGGAAGGCAGAGGCAGGAGAATCACTTGCACCCAGGATTTGGAGGTTGCTGTGAGCTGTAATACCACGGCACTCTACCCAGGGTGACAGCTTGAGGCTCTGTCTCAAAAAAAAAAGAATGTCTAACTTTTTTACACACTTATCCAAATTGGAGATATATCCAATTATCCACCCATAAAACTAGATAATGAATACTTTGGAACTGGGATCCTTAAGGTCAAATCTATTCCTTTATAAATTTTTCTCCATTATTGCTTCTGGAGTTCCCATTTTGCTTAAATATTTTTTCCAGCCTGATGACAATATTTTCTTATTTATTTTTTTAGAGACAGAGTCTCACTTTATTGCACTCGGTAGAGCCCCGTGGCAGTGTCACACAGCTCACAGCATCCTCCATCTCCTGGGCTCAAGCGAGTCTCCTGCCTCAGCCTCCCAAGTAGCTGGGACCACAGGCGCCTGCCACAACGCCGGGCTATTTTTTGGTTGCAGCCATCATTGTTGTTTTGGTGGGTCCGGGCTGGGGGTTCGAACCCGCCACCTTAGGTGTACATGGCTGGCGCCTTAGCCGGTTGAGCTATAGGTGCCGAGCCCCAATAATCTTTCTTATTCTGCCTTTTACAATGAGGTCCACAATCTGGGGGTTAGCTGTAAAATGTGGTGCTTTGACTTTGTTAGAGGACTTTTATTAGAAGCCTTTTTTTTCATGTTTTTTCATCCAAAGAATAAACAATATTATCAACAAATTTTTGAATGCCATCTTTGATAATTATTCTCAGCCCTTTGCATTTTGTAGACCAGAAAAGTTTAAATAATTACAGAGGTGACATACAGTTGTCAAATCCTTAACCTATCCAAGTAGCCACCTTGAAACCAATTTCAAAAAAAAACCCCATATATTAGCCTTGCCATTTCATATAAATGATACCAAAAAGGAGAATCTCAGAATTAAAATAAAATAACTCAGATTTATTAAAACCCCACTACGTGAATCTTATTCTTTCTTATTCCACAGTAAAGGGGTGAGAATTTGATCCCAGAGTGGAATCAGGGTAGGGACCAGCACTTCAGATCAACTGCTTTAAGTGGTACCTGAACTCTCAGATGTGAATTAAACGCACTCACACTACCCTCAGCCGGGGAAGCGGTTTTGACCTCTGCGTCTCTGAGCAGACAGAAGACCTGTTCTCATACATGACAACAGCACCACTCCATCGTCTTTCACACTGTAAACATTCTGACACTCCTGAACACGACCACTTTACTGGAAGAAATGAAAAGCTGAAATGAATAGGACTTGCAAGGTCTCCCGAAGACACCCTCAATAGAAAAAGCACCCAGCACTGAGCACAGTACACAACACTCAGCGATGCACCATTGGCTGTGCTGAATGAGGTCAGCCCCACCAGTCTGATGAGACGAACAGATCATTAGATTGCCTGGTCGCTCAAATAAAGGAATCGGGTGAAACATTGCAAGAAGAATCAAGTACTGTTGGCAATTATTGTTGAACATTATCTTGTCAGTTGGCAAATTGTTGAAAACTTGTGTTTAGGGATTTATTCGCTCCTCCCTATGCATTTTTATAAATTATGTCACCTCACTCTCAGGAAGACTACTTTAATACTGTAATGAGATTTGAATGTCAGTTGACATGTCCCTGTTTATCCTCATGTCTGGCTGTGTAAGCTACTTATTTACATGGCAATATTCAATAGCACTTGGACAGCTATTATTTTATTCAGCTACAGTTCTATGTTATTCAAGAAAATGAATCTCCACTGGTATCAGCTGGGGATGGTCACCTTTGAAATATGGTAGTAAACTGGCTGCCTCAGCATCAGTGGAGGTCGGCTCTTTCCCTCACCCTCCAGAATTAGAATCCCTCACTGGGAGTCTTAGAATTGTAGTGAGGAGAGAAAATGGCTATGAGACCAAAGACAAGAGAATTCACAGCACTACAAAATGAATTTTTTCTTTGCTTTTTTTTTTTTTTTTCTCTCTGACTAGGTGTGGCATTTTGCCAAAAAAAAAAAAAAAGTGACTTTTTTTCTTTTTTTTTTTTTTTAAGTTGCCTGTAAGGTAAATTTCTACATAGCAAATCATGGTAGTCTATTGACTTCTATAAAATTAAAGGCCTGTTTTTCAGGGGGAAAATATTGATTCCCACAACTAATATATGTATCACAAGCGCCTTTTGAAAGCAAAAACTAAAGTTTTAAATAAAACATGAGGAGTAAATTTGAGAATAAATTGTAGGGTGAAAACACAAAGAAGCTTGGGTCATTTTTGAATATGGAGCAAGAAGCCTGGAGATTTAAAAGAAAAGTAACGCCATCCCTGTGCTGAACAGGACGTGCCAGGGGCAGAACTCAACAACTGTCTTATGAAAGACATTTTTCGTTTTTAACCAGAGTGTGCTTGTGTGTTCGTGATGACAAAATAATCAAGTGAAGAGTGCATAATTTTGTTCGTCAACAGGTTGTTTTGTCTTGAATTGAGGCAATGCCAACCGATGGTTTCAGATATTTTTCCCCTTGGAATATTTGTCTAAACAAATACCCTTGGAGGAAGAAAGCAGCTGAGTAAAACAAGTCTTGGACTTAGATTCCAAAAACCCATGCCTGTGTCTGGCTCTGTCTCTCTCGGAAGATTACATGAGGTTTCAGAATCTCCCTTTCCTGATCTACAAATGGAGGCAATTCCTAGTGTGGTAGGGTAAAAGGAGACAAAACACATAAAAATGTCTGGCAAACAGAACACACAGAACATAGGGCCCAGGAATGGCCCATGAACTTGTTTTTATAACATGCTGAGAATTTTACCAAATTTTTCATACATCTGTTTCTATATTAAGCTAATTATTTATCTATGACATTATAAGGAGAACCATGATATATACAGAACCTTATCCTTCCTAGGGATGATTCAAGAGTGTATCTTTAAACCCAAAAAGAACAACAACAACAAAAAACCACGATTGGCTACCACTAGTCTAATTTAACCACCATGTAATGTTTAACCATTCACCAGTTCCTGCCAGATAACATTATTTGTTGCCAACCATGTGCTACCTACATATTAGGATTGGCTTACTTGTGAAGGTTGATAATATGCAGAGAACTTAATAAAATGTCATAAATGCTATACCGGAGATTGGAGTTAAGTATGGGAGAAAGAAAAGTAACACATAGAGGCAGATATTTAGTCAATGCTTTTGGTAAAGATTTTGAGACAAGGATTCAGCTATTGTGGAATCATTTTGCAATCCTTGCATGTATACGTATGGGTAGGTGTGTACGTTTCTATTCTTCAGATTTATTTTTCACTTGAGATAATTTAGAAAGTCTTTCTTGAAGGTTGGTGTTCCCTGACCTAACCCCTGTTTGAACACTGATATGAAGTTTTGTACCAACAACAAGGGACAACAGGCAGAAAATGGAATCTTATGTTTCAAAGATGGAACTAATTTTAATGCAACTAGTCTTGAAGTTGTTTGGTCAAATAATGCAGTTCTAGATGACTGTCCTATTGAATTTATATAGTGTAGATGACAGTCTTTCAAGGTAAAAGAAAAATAAAAACAATATCTCAGCCGTGGTATATAACCTGTATAGAATCTGTATTTCCATACTTCCATTGTCTGACATTCAGAATAAACTACAACCATCAGTTCTCTGGAGTCTCAGATCCCAATCACTGGGAATATGTGAGAATCTCTGAGCTTATCCACTCTTAAACAAATTTACTTGCTAAGGATATTTCATAAAAAGCAATTTAACTCTAGGCCTTTTAAGATTCTCTGAAATGAAAAAAAGGCATTAGATTTTTGGTTTTGTTCCCTCCACTCTCTGCACTTGTCTGGTTTTGCTTTTTTATCCATTGACCTTCTAAAGGCAGTGCCCCACGGAAATGAGTTGATTGTTCCATTGCTTTGTTTACATCTGCACCTGCCCTGTACCACAGGTTTGAGATCTTACCGGGTGTGAGTGGGCAGGTGTGAATACGAAGATGAAGGGTGATCGAGTACCAGTAGCATCAGGGAGTTTTTCCAAAACACTGTATCTCTTCCACCCCACAGAACCAGCGGTCAAATCACCTAAAGTAGCCTGTGAATATGTTCTGAAGAGAGCACAGCATGTTCATAAGACAATAGTTTAAACCATTCTCATGTAGACATTATATAGCTTACCAAAAATAGTGTTTCTAAAGAGCAGCAAGGAAGTTTAGGAATGTCAGTGATTAGCTGGGAGTTTGTTAGTACAGGTGTTTTATCATCAAACAAAAGTTTTAGTAACCATTTACATAAGAACCATTAACAACCAGTGTGGAAATTACTGAGCTAACTTGAAGCACCTTAAATTTGGCAGTAACTCAAGTTCCCTTGTGACCGCAAAATAAATAAGTTTCACAAAAAAATATGCTGGTAACGCATTTCACAGAGGTGTCTGCTCATGTTGTTATAAAATCACTGAACATAAATCAGCTGGTCGAGAAACTAAATAAATTCGATTAATTCTTGAGCCAATCATGCAAATGTGTAACACAGAAAACTATGATTTGCAGGTAAGAAAAAGGGCTTGCTAATTCGGACTCATAGATCTACAAAGTCTTAGCCTAGGTTTCTTCAGAAGCCAAGACTGAGTCAATCTCATGTGTAGATGTAGTTACTTTGGAAATGTGAGCTTTGAAAGCGGGAATGAGGTGTATGGGAAGTGAAACAAGGGGGCGGGAACCCGGGGAAAGGAAGACTGCTCCAGTTGACCGGTCCTTATCACTGCAGGCTCTTTTGAGGAGGCTTAGCAGATGTGTCCACTGCATTATGTGAGGGAAAGCGGGATTCCTCAGCTTCCATCCCACACTGGTCAAAGGTAAACTCAATGGCATTAGGTCTCCAATACTTTTGGACTGTGTAAGTGTGAGTGACATGGGTTCCAATGCTGAGTGTCAATTGAAGTGAGATACTGCCGCCTTGCACATGCTGAAACTGGTTAGTCAAAGCTCCATAAACTCATGGGCAGCTGTGATCACATAGGAGGTAGGACTAAAAGGATTTAAAAGCTGTACAAGAATTTTCTAGACTATTGAAAAATCTCACATCTGTAGAGCTTTGTCACAGTGAGTATTTTCATTAGCCAAACTAATGCTGGGATGTCCTATGGAGGATTTTTAATAAATAGAAAGCCTGAGAAATGGATTTAAAGTAAAAACATAATCTGACCCTTTCTGGCAGTGTGAACTTGAACAAGTTACTTTTCATTTTGCTGAGCCTCAGTTTACTGATCTCCAAAAATGGGGATAAACATATCCTTCTTGTGGGATTCTTGACTGCTAAATGAGATGATGGATGTAGTAGCATGGTTAGCATTTGGAGAAACGGGGACTCAGAATGATAATCATTAGCAATCAATCAAGGACAGCACACAGGACAACATGGAAGGGCCCTGCCATTGTTAGGGGGTGTTGATTTCAATTGGTCAAGACGAAAAGAAAGAAAGAGAACAAAGGCAGCAACAGCTGGTGGGAGCTATTGGAGGAGGTTTTCTGAACCCTTGGGGACCACAGATTGTGCAGAACAATCAAAGCCAAGTTGGGAGTTGGGAGTCAGGGATCACACTGAGGCCAGGGGTCAAGTGTGCTGACCTCTGGCCCAAAGCTAAGGAATAGAAGGCTCAGAAGCTGGAGGTCAAATCCCTGTCAAAGGGTCATAACAGGCACATGGTCACGCCAGTAGACACAAAGCTCCATGAGAGGCCGGCCTTTTCAGGAAGTTTACTGTGGATTCCCTGCTATCCTGAATACAAATAGCCAGTCTCCCAGGTGTGGTCGGCCAGATTCCGGAGAGATCAAATATGCACAGCTCTGCAAATGATCACATCACACAGCAGTTAACAGGAAAAGTTCTAAATAAAGCATCTTTATCTTGTGCTCATTCTGGGAACTTACGTGCTATTCCCAAAGATGCATACGACTTGAGGAGTTCTAGCTTATCATTTATAAATAATGTTTCTAATTTTCTTTGAATTTCCTGCACCTTTCTTCCCCGGCCCTATGACTTTAGTTTGGTATGATGATCATAATTCTCTTAAAATAAGTTCCCTTAGCCTCATGCTTCTACATGTCCTGTGTCTTAAATCGTTTTACATTGCCCTAACCTTTATTGATTCCAAATAACCACCATCCATCTGCACATTCAACTCCTCTGTGATGTAATCATTGAATCATTTAACCAGAAAATACCAACTAGGTGTTTTCTACATTACTGCCTCAAGGGATTGTCAGGGTAAAATGAGATAACACACATGCAATATCTGGCAAACAGTCTGAATAGGGGGCCTAAGGATGCCCTATGTACTCATCTTTTATATAATAGCATATTGTGTGTTTATAAATATTCCATACTTTTCTTAATATGTTGGGTTAATAGTTGTATATGTTACATATAAAAATATAGGTATGTAGTTATATCTCATTGAGGTTTTAATTTCACTTAAAGAATAATGAATTGAAGATCTTTTCATACTCTTATTTGTTGTGTATCTTCTCAGGGAAATATCTCTTTATATCTTTTGCCCATTTTGTAACTGGATTGTTTGTTTTTTGCTATTGAGTTTTGAAAGTGCTTCCTATGTCCCAGATACCCACCCTTCATTGGCTGTGTGGTTTGCAACTACTTCCTTTGAGTTTGTTTCTTGTTTTTTGTCCTCCGAGCTGGGTTTTTCACAGAGCAAAGGGCTTAATTTTGATTAGTTCTAATTAAACCTATTTTTTTTTTCTTGAATGGATTTTGGTTTCGGTGTCAGGTCTAAGAACCCACTGCCTAGCCCTACACCCTGAAGATTCTCTCCTATGTCTTTCTCTAAGAGTTTTACATTTTTATGTTTTGTACTTAAGTCGATTATCTATCTTGAATTATTTCTTGTATAAGGAATGAGAGTTAGGTTGAGATTGAACTTCTGCCCATGGATCCCTCATGACCCCAATGCTATTTGTTGAAAATGTTATTTTCCCTTCATTAAATTGCTTTTGCACCTTTGCCAAAAATCAATTGGGCATATCTGTGGGTCCATTTCAGGATTCTCTAGTCTGTTCCATTGATTTCTAAGTGTCTGACTCTTTGTTAATACCATTGAGTCTTAATTATTGTACTTATATGGTAAGTCTTAAAATCAGGTAGATAATTCCTCCTTCATTCTACTTTTAAAAATTTAGTTCCCCTATTTTAATTCCTATGCTTTTTTATACAATTCTAAAAATAGTCTTGTCTATATCTGCAAAACTCTTGCTGGGATTTTGATAGGAATTGCATTAAAACTGTGTATCAATTTGGAAAGAATTGAAATCTTCACTTTGTCAAATCTTTTCAATGCATAAATATAGTATGTCTATTTAATTAGGTCTTCTTTGATTTTTTTTTATCAGCATTTTGTATTTCTCAACACGTAGTCCAGTTTGCCCAAGAACATCATTTTTTTGGATTGATTGTAAGTGATATTGCATTTTTTTTATCTTGGTGTTCACGGTTAATATATAGAAACACAATTGGTTTTGTGTGTATGCTCATTTGTGTCTTGCAACCTTGCTAAAGCTCATTCATTAGTTCTTTTCTTTTTTATTTTGTTTATTTATTTATTTTTGCTTAAATTCCATGAGATTCCATATCCACTAGATGGGGGGAAAGTTTTATTTCTTCTTTTTTGGTTTGTCTGTCCTTTATTAGCTGTTTAAAAAATGACTATTTAAAATATTTCCTCAACATTCATTTGGAATCACATAAGACAGGGTTAGAAATTGTGCTTCAACCAGCAAACACGATTTAGGAAACTCAAGAGAATAAGTAAAGTCTATTATCGAACCATATGTCTACTTACTGCAAACATTTTTGGCAAAAAGTTAACCTATTTTCCCCTTCTTCCTAACATTCCAAAGTCTACCTCTTATCCCTTCTTTTCTGTTTAGAGAACTTCCGTTAGCCATCATTTTAGGGAAGCTCTGCTGGTGACAAGTTCTCCTAGTTTTCCTCCACCTGAGAATCCCTTTCCTTTGAAAAGGATATCGTCACTGTATCTAGGATTACTGACAGTTCTGTTAGCACTTGGAAAGTATTGTGGCACTTCCATTGGCCCATCTGATAAAAAGCCACTGTCATTTGAGTCATTTTTTTCATAATTCTTTTTCTTTATGAAATTATAACTGTGTACATTAATGCGTTTAGGGGGTACAATGCGCTGATTTGATACACAATGTGGAATGCTTACATCAAACTGATGAACACAACTGTCTAAGGTGCACAATGCAGTGGCACATTTCAAAACATTTGAGTCATTTTCTTCTATTAGGTGAGTTGTTTCTGACAGCTTTTGAGCTGTTTCTTAATCTTTTAATATTTGAAAGTTTGACTACAGCATGCTTTAGTGTAGATTTCTTTGAGTTTGTCCTATTTGGGTTAACTCAGGTTCGTAATTCTCCAGGTTATAGCCTTTGCCCAACTTTGGACATTTTCAGCCACTATGACTTGAGCTTTTCTAGCCCCAGGTTTTTCTTCCTCTCCTTCTAGCATCCCCGTAAGTCCCGTGTGTATCCAAGACTCTGTTTTTGTTGTTGATATTTGCTAGGTTTTTGCTCCAAGTCTTTCATGTCTTTGTTCTTCATAAGTTAATTTCTTTCATTTCTTAAATAAAGGAGTGTATGCAAGTCAAAGTGTAAAAGATTTCAAATGCTTTCTGATAAATGAGATTGGTAAAGCATTGCCCTGTAGCCCAGAATGTCTGTGAATTTCGGCCCAGGACATCAGCCTTTCCAAAGAACGGTAAGGAGGATGCACTTGGAAGCAGCTGGTACAGTGAGGGCCTGAGTGCTCCTGAGAAAAATAATAATGTATTCATTGCATCAATTAATCCACATGACAGAGGAGGTACTAATCTTATTACCATCTTACAAATGAAGAAAATGAGGCTTAAAGAGAGGCCGGGTAACTTGCCAAAATCACATAGCCACCTAATGGTGTGGCACCCATGAGATTGTGTCTCAGAGGCCTCCAATTAGAGAATGAATGTATCATTCATCAAGGGCCTCAGCTACTGCTCACTGAAACCCACTGCTGGGATTCAAAGATAGATCCACTCTTGAACAAGATGGGGTTCTCCAACGGCCACCTTTGTCTTAAGCAGCGGTTCTCAACCTTTGGGTCGTGACCCACAGGAACTGTATTAAAGGGCTGCGGCATTAGGAAGGTTGAAGAAGTGAAGATCCTTGCCAAACCTCTGTTGGATCTCACTGCAGCCGAGGATATTTCACCCAACCTTCTCCTCTTGTCTTCTTGGGGTCAGAGATGTATCACTGAACACGGCTCTCACAGCCTTTCCCAGGTTCCTCCATTTCTCCAACTCGGGCATTTTCCCTGAGAAAATCCTAGCATAATGCAACTCATTTTGACATCTGTTTCCTAAAAGACTCAACTGACACAATCGGGCCATTTGACTCAAGAGCCTAAACATTGATTAACACTCTACATACATATTCTGTAAAAAGAAATGTGTTTCTGTAGGATTATTTGACATTCCACTAGAAATATCCAATACACTATGTGGGAACTTTTTTTTTTCATAGTTTCTTACATTGAATGCAAACGCAGAGTGTCAGTATTTATAGTTCAGACAGTCTGGTTTGCCCTGCACTCTGCTTGTGCTCAACCACCGGTGTGGATGAGCAGCATGGCCGATTTATCATTTGATCTAAGGGCTGCTTTCCTGTGAGAAGTGCAGACTTATCACTCTAATTTTTGCAATACTTAGCATAGCACATGATTTATCAGGCATGTTGACGACAATACTACTCTAAGTTGTTTCTTTATTTAAATAAACTGGGATTTGGCAACAATTCTGCAAAATTTGATGTAATTTGCACTCCAGCAATTACCCCATTCATCACCATTCCAATTTTCTAAATTGTCTTTAAACAAGGGTGTAGTGAGTTCTTGGAGAACTGATAATAAACTACACAACCTGCTCTACCTGCCCCATATCAGTCATCAGTTATCATCTCTTATCATCTTGGCCTCCTCAGCGGAGAAGCAAGGTACTGAGTGGGAGAAGCTCCTGCTCGTTTAAGAAACACAGCCCGATGTGCAGGAATCACTTAGCTATTCACGATGAAAACAATGCAAAATGATTCTGTTGTTGTTCAACAGACTCCTGACATTGAATAGTGCCACAGTGAGTTGCAGTTTACCAAATGTCGAGAGCATTAAGTGGGGTGTTACAGAGTATGTTTGGAACAAGAAGAAAAACATTAGAAGTTGAGCTGATGATTCGGTTAATGTGTGACAAACACAGGTAAAAGTTCTCCATTCCTTTGTGCTTTCATCTTTACCAACAAAAAGGGTGAAATGAAAAAATATGGGCCAGGCACAGTGGCTCATGCCTGTAATCCTAGCACTCTGGGAGGCCGAGGCAGATGGATTGCTTGAGCTCAGGAGTTCAAGACCAGCCTGAGCCAGACTGAGACTTTGTCTCTAAAAATAGCTGGGCATTGTGGTGGGTGCCTGTAGTTCCAGCTACTTGGGAGGCTGAGGCAAGAGAATCGCTTAAGCCCAAGAGTTTGAGGTTGCTGTGAGCTGTGACACCACAGCACTCTACCGAGGGCTACAAAGTGAGACTCTGTCTCAAATATATATATATATGGAAAAAATATATATATATATGGAAAATAGAAATTCAGCATAAAAGAGGGAACTAAAGCCAGATAAGTGAGCAGATGATAAGAATGCAGGTGACAATTATATGAGTTCAAGTCTGGATGAATTACATTTCAAGGTAGTGATAATCATGGCAACCTTTGATTATGGATGCAAGGTACAGTTTGAAGTATCTGATATGTACATTCTCTAAGTAAATACCCACAAAAACCTAGAAGTTTCATGCTGTTATTATTCCTATTTTTCAGATGGGAAAATTTAGGCCCAGGGAAGTTAGCTTGCCCATAGCAGAGATGGGATTTGAGCCCAGATAGTCTGACTTTGGAAGCCTTCTACTCAGTGTAGGGCCACACAGATAAGCAGCATTGTCATTGCTCAGATGTGTGTTAGAAACATGGAATTCTAGGCCCATGGAAACTAAATCTTACAATTTTATAAGATCTTCATAAGATCTTACGTACACTGCTTGGGAGCCCAGATGCGGAGTCTCCATCCCAATAAAGAACCAGTGACTGTGAAGCTCCCAGTCCAGACCCTTTTAGAATCACTAACTATGGGAGGGGTGGGAGGAAAGTGGTGATGGACTAAGAACATGACTTTCAAATAGAGTCCCTCATTTTGAGGAAGGAGGAATCCCAAGGCCAAAGAGCAGTGTAACTGACACAAACTCATGATGCATACTAGATCAGAAGGCTCAAAAACAATCACAAAGGACCAAGTGGCTACCATAAGAAAAAGTTCCATCCAATTAGCCTGATTTTCCTTTTAGACCCCCATACAGTAAATGGATCAAGAATGAAATCTGGTAAAGCCTTTTATGATATGCCTGTGAGTAGCATGGACACGTGGGGCGAGCTAGTCGTGTCTGAATAACTATATCCAAAGGAGGTTGATGAATGAATGACTGCAAATAGGCAAAAAGGTTCTATCCTTTCATTCATTCAAAAACATTAATCGCGCACTCCCTGATATCTAAGTACTACTCTTCCAGGCGCTGGGGACACAGTGAGGAACAAGGTAGTATCCTGTTCTTATGAAACTGTAATTATAAAGATAATTACAGATGTTAAATAAAAATAAGCAGGCACATTATCTAGAGTGGAAAGAGAAGCTTTTCTCAGGTGTTGACATTGACCTGACGGAAGCAGCCACCAGGGGATCTGATGAAAGAGCATCTTACTGGGGCGGCCAGCCTATTTTTTTTTTTTTTTTCTCTGCCACACAATGGAAGAAGAAGAGTTGTCTCGGGTCACACATTAAATACACAAACACCAATGAGAGCTGATAAGGGCAAATAAAGGTCTGTGCATTTTTCATGATGTCCTCACAAAATCAGCAGGCGGCCAGTAGGCCACACCTGGACCAAGAAAGTATCTGGAGACCTGGGGCTGGGGTAAGCTTGCTGTGCTGGCAGAATAGGAAAGATTCAGATGAAGTCTGGGAGGCCACAGTGTGTGCGAGGGAATTCATGGAGGATTTTAATTTGGAGCCCGGTGTGACCCGATTTATGAGTTTAAAAGATCATAGCCTGCCATGTGGAAAAAATGGATTATAATGGGTGAAAAAGCAGGACTTTGGGCTTGATTCAGTTCTAATCATTTGTATCAAAATTTTAGATGAGAATTCTGCAGGAATAGAGGATTTGATGATTACAGTTATACATGAAGCTTAGTTAAGACCCTATCTGGTAGATTTAGAATGTACAATAAAATGAGCAGCCTATGGGGAATGGAGAATGCTACGTGTTTAGCATTGTAGTGTCTTACAGAATGGTTCCACCACTCTGAAAGTCTCCTCTGTCAGCTATGCACTGCTCTCCCCTTTATTCTAGCAGCCACTGAGATTCTTACTATCTCTGTAGTTTTGTATGTCATGTAGTTGAACCATACCACACTTAGCCTTTTTGGACTGGATTCTCTCACTTATCAATATTGCTTAAGGGCCCTCCATGTCTTTTCAAGGCTTGAGAGCTCATTTATTTTGGTCTCTGAATAAGATCACATGATATGGATGTACTAGTTTGTGTCTCCAGCCACATCTATTTTTGATTTAGAGTGGTATTAACCAGTTTGATGGCTGGTTCATCTTTACCCAAAACTGGGTTTTGCTTTCCTTTTAAGAGCTGTCAAAAAATTAAATCCATTCTCTAAGGGTACATAGAGAATTATTATTGTGACTATTCAATAGGTCCCAAAAGTCTCTCCTATAGTCACCATATGTAGAGAAACTGAGACATTATAACTAAATGTACCTTTATTTACAAAGTATCCATTACAAAACTTGACAAAGAGGTGGCCAATATGTGGAGAATGTTCTGTTAATATTTTGTAAAATTTTGTAATGAATATTTTGTAAGTAAAGTTACATTTAGCTACAATTTCCCAATGTGTGGCAAGAGAAACTCACTTCAGGGGAGAGTTTGGGGACACAAAAGTGATCCGATACAGGCACTGAAGCTTACAATATTTGCTTGGATTGATTTATTTTCCATTTGGTTATTAGATACATTTTTATTTTCACTTGTCATAGGTGTTTGGGTATAAGCAGTCTGTAGCTCATTTTGTAGATATTTGGGGGCACTTCTTTAAAAAATGCCAGTTATTGGGTATACATTGAATGAGAGAGGGAAAAACAATCCCTCCCACTGAGGGATCTAGTGTCCTGCATGGGAGGCAGACAGGTAAAGGGACGTGGGGCAGACTGTGTGAGCAGGGAACATGGAGATCTGTGGCAGTACCTGAGAGGGCCCCTGGACAGAGGCAGATAGGAAGGGTGGGGATTAGCCTAAAGAAGGCAGAAAACCTGTGAAGCAATGTGAGAAGGATGTAGCAGGGAAACTTCCAGTTCAATATCCTGGAGAACACTGAGGAACGCAGATGGAGAAAGGAGCATGTCTTATAGTGCGTAGCAACAGGTAGATTTTATGGACTCTTTGTGTGCCAAGCACTCTTCCACGTTCATGTTGTGTCTTTACTTTCATCTTCACAACACCCTGTAAAATAAAGGAAGTACATTATTATTTTATAATTCCCATTTTACAGATGAGGAAACTAAACGATGGAGACCTGATATGGTCAGCAAGTAATATCCACCTGGTCCCATGCCAGGACACATACTCTCTTATCTTCGTGCCTTTATGCCTCTCTGGAATATTGTGCCACGAGGATTTAGATCCTGGATATAATTGGGGAGATAGGAAGAATTTAAGGCAGAAACACAGCTATATCTATTTAGAACATGCCTCCAAGCAAATTTGTATCTTTAAATTCCTCACTCTGACTACTATACGCTAAACCTCATATAGACTGAGATTGATATCTGCCTCTTACTTTTCCTTCTTTCTTCCTTTCTTTCTTTCTTTCTTTTTTTTTTTTCCAAGACAGAGTCTCATTCTGTTGCCCTCAGTAGATGCTGTGGCATCATCCTAGCTCCCAGCAACTTAAACTCTTGGGCTCAAGTGATCCTCTTGCCTCAGCTTCCCAAGTGGGTGAGATTACAGGCACCCGCCATAGCACCCTGGTATCTATGTTTATCTATTTTTGTAGAGACAGGATCTCGCTCTTGTTTAGACTGGTCTCCAACTCCTAAGCTCAAACAATCTACCCACCTTGGACTCCTACAGTGCTAGGATTACAGGCGTGATCTACCACACATGACAGAAGTTGATATCTTAAACCCAATTATGTCTTCCATGTTGGGATGCATCTAGCAGATAGACACAAAGATTTAATTGAGACAAGGTGCTCATTTCCAGCTGGGCAAAGTGGTGGAATCTTACATAGTATTATACATTCCTGCATCTTACACACTTTCTAAAGACTTCCTTTTGTCCCAGTAATGCCTGTGTTGGGTCTCTAACCTACCTTACCTGACCACAAGTCACTGTTCTAGGAGGTCAGCAGTTTTGGAGAAGTAGATGCAGTGCAGAGAAGATGCATGGCTTTCAAGAATGAAGATATTTAAAACTCTTGGACATTTTTAGATATATTTTGTTGTCTTAATGAAGCAAGGACATTTTCTGGTAGAGTTAGTATCCCATAGATGGGTGCCTAAAAATACAAAGATACGGGAATTCAGTGCAAAATAAAATTGAATGTTCATTATGGTTTTAGTTTAGGTGCTTTAAGGGCAAAGATTAAAAAAAAAAAAAAAAACAAAGTCTGAAAATCCAGTGAGAGAAATTGACAGAGGAGGTAATAACAGAGAAATCGACATAGTATTATGAAGAATAATAAAGGAGAATGGGACTTGTTCCGTTCCAGGAGTTCACAAGAGGCTTCCTGAAAGAGATAATGCTTTAGCTGAGTATTATAAGATGAGTCAGACGTAATTAGCCTGTGAGGAAGGGCAGCATGAGTGTTCCAGATTGAAGGAATAACTCCCGCAGAGGCATGGGGCTGGAAGTACATGCGGGTAATTATAAGGGTATTGCAAGTGTATAAAGGGAGAAGGGAAGTTATTGGGAGGTAACACTAGAGACAGAAGCCAAAGAAATGCTAGGTAATTAGTTTCATGTTTATTTCTCTTAAGGATGGAGAGTTTTGTGTTGGGTGAACAAGCCAGGATGACTCTCAGAGTTTGATTATGGTGATAGGAGTAGGAATGAAAGAAAAGAGATTCATTTAGAAAAAACCAACTTAGAATGTAAAATGAGCCCAACTTGGGGGTAGATCGGATGCATGTGCAGGAGGTTGGAGATGGCAAAGTGAAAGGTGAGCTGTTCTGGCGATGGGTGAAGCTGCTGCTATTAATAGCAGATCAAAGGCAAGAGCCAGGTGCAGGCTGAGAGGCTGAGTTAAGTTTTGGGCATGTTCTTTGAACTGTCCACTCTACAGTCAGGTTGAGAAGTCCCGTCTAAGGCTCAAAAGAGAGTTTGGGGGATAGAGATACAGATGTGGAGATCACCAGACTGCAGCTAGTGGTTGAATCTGTGAGAATGGAGGTTACGCAGGGCGACAGGAAGAGTGTGGTGAAATTATCTTGCCCGGATTTCCAAATGGATGTCTGGGTGCCAAGGTAGAGCCAAGAGGTGGCTGAAAGCTAGTCGGGTCTAGAAAGGGAGATGGCTACAACACCTCCCTGCTCAGGAGCTCAGGAAATCGGTTTAGGGAAATAGCAAGTTGTTCCAGCCAGTAAGGAAAGTAAATCAAAAGACCGAAGCCAAAAGCCTGGAGTTATCGAAGAGAGTCTTTGAGCTCTGTTGGAGATACAGGAGATTCACACCCCTGCAGGATGTTCACACTTTATTCATTCTTGTTCCATTGAATTTAGCATGAGATAGGTGTGGATGTACAAGACCACACCGTCCCCTGATGTTGAATGATTTGTCTTGAGCAGGGTTGGATGACTTGCCCGCAGTCAGTTCAGACGCCTCTCCAGATCGGATCATTAGACAAAAATGTCCAGGTGCCAAGTGGTTGCTGTTTCTGTTGTTTATTTCAAGCCCTCAGAAAGGTGAAGATTATCCCAGAGACCACTGGGCTGTGCTGCCCTTATGAGTAGCCTAAGCCTGAAGAAGTGTTACCTGGGAGACAGACACAGATCCACATGCCAGCTTGTGAGTACGCCTGAGGAACAAGAGGTTACTACTGGAACAGCATCGGCTCCATGCAGGTCTGTCTTTCCCACCTCCTATGCCTTTTGCTACTAAGCAGATGGTGTGGTGGCACTTGTTAGGAACCTTGGCCTAGTTCAAGAGCACATCCTTGCTTTCTCTAAAGCTACTGCCTTTGAGGGGATCTGGGGAGAATTAATATACCTCAATATTCCTCTAACATCCTTTCCCTGTGTGATACATCCATTCTCACCTGCTGTTTTCATATTGTGCTCCTTTCATCCCTCTGTCTCAGACTGAAAGCCTGCTGCGCTGAACACCGCCTCTGTCATTCTTAACAGGCTGCACGCACTGTCGGAGCTTGGCAAGTAGCAATGCTTTTCTAGTGGAAATCTTTTCACAGGGCCTCTGTCCCAAATGCTCCAGGCCCACAGGGGTTAATGGGAGCCCCGCCCGAGCGTCCGTCTCCAGGAAGCTGACTTGCTTCTACTTGCTGGGCTCAGAAATTCTGCAGCCTGTTTCAACACCTTTTCCAGCTGAGCAGAGGAGCTGTGGGACAGGAGAGAGCCACGGCTAGTAAGAAAGTCAAAGCAAGAGTAGCAATTAGATGGTGAAACAGAAAAGTGGACTTTAATAAATAATTCACCTCACACGAATGTGCACACTCTGCTTCTCCTCCAAACCCATGTACAGATGCCTCCTGCCCTTGGACCCATTATTCCCCTCAATTCAAACACCTGGAAGGGATTCCTGGCAGAAGGCAGGGCTCTGATCCTGGCTGGCATGCTGGAGCCTGCCCGTACAGGCTTTTTATCACCAAAAGAATCCTAATAGCCCAGTTCAAAGACTGGTCACTAGGTAAAAGCCTAGTTTAGCATCTTTATTTGTGCGTCACAAGTTCTTGGTATCTTGTTAATCTAAATTTACAGATAGACAGCAGGGCGGTTCATTTTATTTGTCAATTCAGCTTGACCACAGTGCTCAGATATGTGGTCACACACTATTCTGGATGTTTTTAGGGTACTGTTTTTTGGAGGAGATTAATATTTACAATGGCAGACTTCAGCAAAGCATATTAAACTCCACAATGTGAGTGGGCCTCATCCAATCAGTTTAAGGTCTGAAAAGAAAGACAAAGACTAACCGCCCCCCCCAACACACACACAAGCAAGAAACAATGCCAGTGGGCGGCCTTTGGTTTTGAACTACAGCTCCTCCCTGAGTCAGTAGCCTGTGGGACTCTCCCATTCAATTTTGGACTAGCCCCCACAATCATGTGAGCCAATTCTTGGGATAAATCTCTCATTTTCCATATTTTTTTTTAATCTACATACTTATATGCTGCCTTAGTTCATTTTGCATTTTCACAAAGGAATACTAGAAGCTGGGTAATTTATTTTAAAAAGAGTGCAGGAAGCATGGTGCCAGCATTTGCATCTGGTGAGGACCTCAGGACACTTTTACTCAGGGCAGGTGGCGAGGGGGGAGCAGTTATTACACGATAAGAGAGGGAGCAAATGAGAGGGTGAAGGTGCCGGGGGGGTTTAGGGAGTGAGCACCAAGGGGACCTCAGTAAGCCATTCTTAAGAGACCCATCTCTACATCCCAAACATCTCCTATCAGGCCCCACCTCCAACACTGGGGATCAAATTTCTTTCTTTTTTTTTTTTTAAATGTCCTTGAGAAGTTCTGGAAGGGGATCAAATTTCATCATAAGATTTGGAGGGGATGAACATTTAAACTAGATCTCATATATATATAACATGTAAATATATAAAATGTATATTAAAAATATATACATTTTATATACATAAAGTTTGTGTGCATTTTAAATTAGTTTAACGTGGTAAGTTGCACACGTACTTTGTGGACAGTCTGTATACACACACATTCACACACACACACATAGGTATATATATACACACACACACACGGAAGATAGGAAATTGTAGTTAAATGTACCTTTATTTCCAAAACAAGTCATTGCACAGTTTTACAAAGAGGCGAATAGCCACAGAGAATATTTTGTAAATATATTGTAAGATTTTATAATAAATATGTTGTAAATAATGGTACATACAGCTACAATTTCCCATTTCCCTTATGTATGGGATGACCTTTGGGACACTCTGTATAACCTGTCAGGTACCCATCTATGTATCTACACATGTGTATCTACCTATCTGTCCTAGGCAGGGTTCTTCAGAGAAACAGAACCGACGGCATGTGTGTATTTTTACTATACAACACGTTTGGTGGTTTAAACAAGTCACTATTTTCTGGCCAGATCTTCAGAGAACACACGCTCGGGCCCACTGCTGCAAGGTGGACTCTGACTGAGAAACGTGGGTCTTCTTGCCCTCAAGGGGAATCACTGCCCGGCCTTTCTGGGACACGAGGCCTTTAGCCATTTGCCTTTTCCAGTCTCCACCTATGGTTCTGAATAATTATTATTCATCTGCTAGATCCTTTACAGGATGCTGGTTGTGAATAGCACTCATCATCGCCTCCAACACCACCGCTGGTAACCAAGAGAAATGTGTCGGTCAGGAGGAGAGCGGCCGCCATTCAGTAAGGAGGAAAAACGGGCAGGGGCGCCCCGGGAGCGGCACCTCCCCTGTCTCCTGCCGTAGTCGGCATGGGCCAACCGCTATTTGAAATCCTGCTGGCCTCCCTTCGTCTCTGCAACTTCCTCCCATTCATCACACAACAGAAAATTGAACTAGCGTAATAAATGAAAAAAGACAAAACAGCTCAGACTTGTGGTGCTCATTTTAAGAGAAAAAAATAAGAATGGCGACTGGATTAATAAAAAGGAGAACAGGCTGGGGGATTATTCTTTTTTGTTGTCATTTTTGTCCTTACAGACTTACCCTTCTGTCAACTCCCTGTAAAGACAGATTTCAGTAAGAATAACTCAGAATATGCTCTAAATACACATGCCACAGCCTTTACTGCTACTGAACCGACACCCACTACATGAGGCAAGTCTGCTCTCACTCCTCCTGCTGGGAAACCCCGGCCTAAGAACTATCCTCTGGGCAGGGCTACTTTAGTTGTAATCCCTAGAAAGATTCTTAAACTCAGGTTTTTATAAAATCATCAAGAAAAGTGAGGAGAATAACTGGGCCTGCTCCCCGGAAAGAATTGTGTGCAATTACTGAACTTAACTTAGGCATCTGCTATTGTTTTAGAAATCTGTCCACAGGTTCCTTGGTACTTCGATCCTTCCCTGTCTCCTAAGTGTGGAGGGTGTGGGCTTAGTGATTTGTTGTCATCTGTTCCTAGAGGTCATTAAGCAAGGCTCCGACTTACTTCCAGGGGATAGATTAGGGTGGAAGCCATGGGTGCCACATCCACAATCGGTTATAAAACGACTGCAGTGAGGGCAGGAACATCCCAAATGTCTGTCATCCCACGGACGGACAGGCAAAATGGGATTTACACGTGCAATGAGATATTATTCAGCCTTAAAAAGGAATGCAATTCCAAGACGTGTATTACATGAAGGAATCTTGAAAACATGCAAAGTAAAATAAGCCAGACACAAAGGGAAAAACAGCAAAATACCATTTGTTTCCACTTCAATAAAGAATGTAGAGTAAGCAAGTTCATAGAGGTAGGAAGTAGAATGAAAGTGACCAGGGGCTGGGGTTGGGTGGGTGGAGGCCTATTGTTTAATGGGTACGCAGATTCTGTTTGAGATGAGAAAAAGGGTCTGGAAGTAGATGGTGGTGACGGTTGCACAACAGTGTGAATGCTTTTAATGCTACTGAATCTTGTGCTTAAAAATAATAAAAAGTGGTAAATTTTGTTACAGGTAAAAAAATTCCCCAAGCTGGATACAATGGCTTGTGCTTGTAATCCCAGCATTTGGGGAGGCTGAGTCAGGAGGATAGCTTTAGGCCAGGAGTTTGAGAACAACCTGGACAACACCCTGTCTCTACCAAAAATAGAAAAATTAGCCAGGCACGAGGGCAAATGTCTATAGTCATAGCAGCTGGGAGGCTGAGAGAGGAAGATCCTTTGAGCCCAGGAGTTCGAGGTTGCAGTGAGCTAAGATGAGGCCACTGCACCTCTAGACTAGGCAACAGAGTGAGACTCTGTCTTAAGAAAAATTACTGTTCCCTCTGGCCCCCTTGGAAAAGATTGAAGCTTTGAAGCTTTCACATTAAAATCTCTCTCTCTTTCTGTCTCTCAGACCACTCATTACAGCTGGCAGAAACCAGCTACCTGAGGTCACTTGGGCAGCTCAGCCCACACCAATAAACAACTGAAAACTTGAATTAAGTGCCTTGTGAGCCTTTGGGAGGCAGAAACTCCAGACCCATTGAGATCTTCAGGTAGCATCTTAACTATAACCTCATAAGGGACCCTGAGCCAGAAACACCCCACTAAGCCACCCCTGGCTGTATGATCCTCATGGACTGTGAGAGAACAAATGTTTTAAAGTGCTAAATGCTGGGGTAATCTTATCGCACAGAACTAGACATCAAATACCGTACAGATAACTCTCTCTACACCAGCTCACGATGATTTAGAATAATATAAATTCATGTTAATATCAGATGATAATATTTGTCTGCAATAGACTTCTATTTCTTTCTACAAAGCAATTAGGGGAACATCAGCTACTAAGGTTAAGAAGGTGACGTGTGCCCCAATCCTATTCATACCACTTTGCTACAGTCACTTAGTTCTCTGAAATAGGGCCATCCCCTCTGGGATTCCATATGACTCCCTTCCCCACATTTGTCTGTGAGGCAATGGGTATTTTTATGCAACTGCAGAACGTTCTTGGTATTGCTGCCTGCAGTAATTCCAAATTCATACGTCAAGTGCAGAATGTGTGTTTTGTCTGTATGTTTAGAGCTGCAGCTAGTACTTGGTTATTTCAGAGACACGTGCTAAGTGAGAACTCCACAAGCCAACCCCCTACTACCTGCTGCTGCTTCTCTCTCTCTTTCTCTCTCTCTCATTCTTCTTAAATCTGTCTATCTTTATTGTAGTTAGGAAAAAAGAAGTTTGTATGTACTGTGTATAACCTGTAGAACTTGTAATTGTGTTAACTCCAACTGGGAAAATTCTTCCTACCCACCAAAGTCTGTAACTCACTGTGCGTGGGCACATGGGTAAAGTCTGAGGATCAGGTTAACCCAGCAATGGTGTTACCTATTTGACTATCTGCTCGTTATCCCAGGAATGGTGTTAACTATCTGACTCTCTGACTTTTTGTTTGTTTGTTTGTTTGTTTGTTTGTTTGAGACGGAGTCTGTTTATTTGCCAGGCTGGTCTTGAACTCCTGGGCTCAAGCAATCCTCCTGCCACATCCTCCCGAGTAGCTGGGATGACAGGCATCTACCCCCACTGGTGTTTTGCCGAATCATTCAATCAGGAAAGAAAAACCAGGGCAATGGCAATAAACTGAGTTGAGGTGACAAATGAGAAGAGAACAAGAAGAGACTTTAGCAGACGACCACACATGGGATAAAGATGACAAAAATGGGTAAGAAACTACAGGCTGTGCCATTTGGGCTAGCACGGAAAACACGTCCCGGATGTAGTTAGGGCATTTCTTTGCTTGAGTTTGGATCAGATTCTTAAGGGAGCCTGATTAGGCTGAACATGAGATAACACCACTGAGGACTTCCATTGTCACATCAGGAAGTATTCTATTCTTTCTCTGACCTCTGCCAATCCCTCATGGACATTAAAAGTCACTATGTTTTAGTGTTTTATATTCCTTTAAGGATTTCAAAGTGCTGTGAAGTAGAAGTCGTCAGATAAGGGCCCTAGGGCTCCTACCTCTGGCGTTCCAAGGGGACCAGATAACCTTGCCTGGGACATTAGCTTCTCTGGGCCTCCATTCTGTCATGAGTCAAATGAGCTCATTCTACCCAGGATGTTGGGACTGGATCAAATAGTCCATTGAAATTCCTTCCTACATTAAAATCTAAATTCTATGGGTTGAGTTTTGATGCTCACAAGAACCTCCAGAGGACATTCCTAGGGCAACTCTAACACAGCCACAAGAACAGATCAAAAAATGTCCCCATCTCCTCATTACCCATCCTTCAAACCAGTGCAGATGCATAAGTGTTTCCTGAAAACTCAAGAACTATAAAGGAGTTTAAGAATAACTAGTAGAATTATAACGAGATATGGGCAGAACGTTTTTCCTTTTCTTTTTGTTTTTTTGAAGTATGGTCTCGTGCTGTCAGCCAGGCTGGACTGCAGTGGCGTGACGACAGCTCACTGTAGCCTTGAACCCCTGAGCTCAGGTGATCCTCCTGCCTCAGCCTCCTTAGTTGCTGGGACTCTAGACCCGCACCATTATACCTGGCTGATTTTTCCATTTTTGGTAGAGACAGTGTCTGCTGTGTTTCCCAGCCTGGTCTTGAATCCTGGCCTCAAGCCATCATTAAGTGGTCCGACTGTCTCAGCCTCCCAAGCTCTGGGATTGCCGAGGGAGCCATTGTGCCTGGCCCAATAGGGGGAGCTTTCTTCCTAGAGCACTTATCTTAGCAGGAAGGTGGCACTCTACAGTGTGGAATCCTGGCTGAATGTCCTATTCAGTCAGGATGGCAAGTCTGGAAGCTCTGCCTAGGGTGTCAAGGGCATTAAAGTGAAACTTGGTCTGGGGAACATACCTGAATGGTGTAAAGCTAAGAAGAAAGGATTTCTAGAGGTTAAACTATGTCGCCTTCATTGTTTCGGCTGACTCTGATGGCAAATGAAGTTAACTGGTCTTCAGAACCTCTTCTGGGAAAGTGAAACAGCAAGTAATTGCTTTTTTTGAAAAAGAGTTTTTTCCATTTCTCATCAAATGGAAGAATTCTTATTCATGAGTTCTTAACCACTGGTGTGGGTAGATCTTGAAGCCTGATCTGACAGTGCTCAAGTCAGTGGGCTAGGGACAGACAGCTTCCAGGGGAGGACAGGAACACTCCCCCAGGAACTCCCCGCCCCCACCCATTGACCTTAAAGCTTTAAGGAAAATAAGAAGCAGCTTCTCTTGACAAAAAGGTTGGGCATCTCTGCAGCAATGTACTTCTGTTTTTTTAAGGCTTCCATGGAAATGAAAGATGTTCCCAAGCAAAGGTAGGTCAAATCTATTAAGAGAATGGGTGAGGCATTGATTTCCTTCATGAAAACTAGAGAATGAAAGAACATTTTCTAACAATCCAAGAGCATCTTTTCGTTTGCTTGATTCATCCTTATTTACTGAATGCTGGAGAAATAATTTAAATTGGATATGAGAATATCTAACTGTTAGAAGAAAAGAGGAAGGAATATCCCAGCAGGAGCCCCTCGTGGTCTGCACATTGTGTGAACTGCCCTTGTTCCCTCCGCCCTTCCGGTTCTCTTCCTTCAGAGTTCCATGTTCATCCTCTCAGCAACTACAGAACCATCAGGAAGCTGAGCTCCTGTAGCACTGACCTAAAAGGCATTCATTCTCTTCTCTTAGCCCCCAGATGGGCCCTATTGCTTACATCACTGGGGGTGGGGAGAGCTGGTTCTCCAAATTATAACCACCTTTTTGTATAAATTTGCTCATTTCTTGGGATGACTCGTGAGATATCCAAAAAGCCCTTCCAAGGGTCTTATAACATGCCTCGGAAAGTGGAACAGTGACTTCCTAAATCTAAGATTTCTGTTTTATCATTGACGCTCCCTGGACACTGGCAGGTTTGAGTCACACAGAGAAGGGAAAAATATTAAGTCATTTTTATTTCAGGAGACCTTTTTTCAGAGACAAGAAGTAATTTTGTTTGAGTTCTCCATTTCAGTATGGGACGGTAACAGCTGGGCAGGGATTTTTCCCAGTGCTTTGTGAGGTTTATACTCCACTGGCTTTGTTAGATTTTTGTTTTATAGTAAATCAATAGAGCGCTGTTATTGAGACACCAGACTGCTGAAACTTTAGAAGGATCCCGAATTGAGTAACTGTCTCTGGACCACTACAGTCTTCATGACTTGAAAAGTCTGATGTACTTGAAAAATCCATTCCAACCCAGGAGACATTTAGAGGAATAATCCGGAATCAGACTGTCTGGATTTGTAGATTCACCCTACTACTTCTATCCAAATGCTGAGATCTTGGAAGACATGAGACCGTACAGGTTAAGAATACAGGATTTGGAGCTGGATTCCTTGGGCTGAAATCCTGATTCGAGCATTGACTTACTGGATGAGTTTAGGGAAGTTCTTCAGACATCTGGGCCTGAGTTTTCTCATCAGTGGAATGGGGTTAATAATGGCATCCATTTTCACACATTGAGAAGGGGCATGGAATAAGCTGATGCTTTGAATGATGCCTAGCACATCGTAAGAGTTCAATAAAGGTTAGTTATACGGCCAGTACTAGAGGTTCATTAAAGGTTAATTAAAGGCTAGTATTCTTTCCAAAGTTTCTGCACTTCAGACAAAGAGAGGCAAAGGCAGCAAATAATGGGGGCTAATCAACAAGAAAGCTGGGAAAATGGGGGAATTTGGCAAAACTGGAGTTGGGCAGCCCATACTCTGATGCCCTTTCTCTAATTTGCCCCCCTCAATGAACTCCAAGTTCCTCCTGTAACACTGCACCAAGCTCCAGGATTTCCTCTCTTCAAACCCTCCCTCATCAATCAACTTCTACTCATCCAGGTTCTGTTCCTTTAGAACTTTGCTCTGAACCAGATGATCACAAAAAAATAAAAAATCGAATTAGTTTTAAAGTATTAAGGAGTACGGATAAGTTCGTGTTATGTTGTTGAGCTAAGATGAATATTGCCTTCTTACCAGGAAGAGTAACCAAAGCTGATAACTTTAGCTAATATGTGAGGGAGGTAGATAGGGATATCGGGGGCAGGTAGAACATTTAGTTTTTCTTGAATCACAGATCGAGCTTGTCCTACAGTTAAATGTTCAATATAAAGGATTATAGACAGAACCTGGGGGTTAGCATAGAGCACACTGTGTTCAAACACAGCGCTATGAGGTTCACAGGCCTGGCAGTGAGGCCCTGGGGTTACTGGTCCCACAGTTCCCGGGGCTGCTTGCTGTACACAAGTCATGACAAATTGGACCAGCCAGATCTTTCAGTCACATCTGACTTTTTCTGAAGATACAAATACACCTGCTGAAGCAGCTCCAAACAGAGGAAGGCCAAGATTGCAGCGTAGAGCCAGCAAGTGGGGGGAAATGGTGGAGGCCCATTAACGCTCATGGATTTGCGTTCTAGATCAGTCTCTTCTTCTCAGTGACTGTGTAACTTTAAGCGAGTTGTTCCATTTTATTTTTGAAGGACCTATGTGTATTTGCCAAACTAGGGGAGAGATGCTTGCAAGCACTCTCTCTTTATCCTGCCCCGTCAGAGGCTCCAATGGGATTCTAGGAGGCCCCTAATGCCTCATAGAGCAATTTCAATGCCACTACCACGGAAGGCAATGGAGCTTCTCAACCGGAGGAGGTCTGGAGGAAGTTGGGATGCTGAGACTGATCTGGGGAAGGGGAAAGTGATATGGAATATAGACTAGATACCAGGTCGCCTGCTAGAGGCTTTTATAGGTAAACAAAGTCAAATAAGACAGGTTAGTAAGTGACTCTCAGCACTGGGGGCAGCCTAGGGAGATTAAAAAAAATGCAAATGTCTAAGCTTTGTTCCAGAGCAGTTATATGGAACTTTCTAAGTCTACAGAGTAAGCTTTGAATTTTTTTTGTTGAGACAGTCTTACTCTGTTACCCTGGACAGAGTGCTACGGCATCATCATAGCTCACAGCAACTTCACACTCTTGGGCTCACGGGCTCCTTTTGCCTCAGCCTCCCAGGTAGCTGAGACCACAGGTGTACTCTGCAATGCCTGACTAGTTTTTCTATTTTTAGTAGAAAAGGGGTCTTACCCTGGCTCAGGCTGATCTTGAACTTCTGAGCTCCGAGGATCTACCTGCTTTGGCATCCCAGAGTGCTAGGATTACTGGTGTGAGCCACCGCACCCAACCTAAGCTTTGGAATATTTTATAAAGCTCCTCATGTTCAGCCAATGGTGAGAGACAGCAGTGATAGACTATACTACTTCTGTTTTTAACAACTAAAAAGAAGAATTGTGTACAGGAGCTTCTGAAGGTCACCTGAGCTGGCCTGCTGATTAGATAGAAGAGAGAAAAGGTCAGGAAACAAAATGGCCCAAAGAAAGATGACCTGAGAGGATGCAGACACTTCTTCCTTGTTTCTTTTTATTTGCTTATTTGTTTTTGACTTGTTTCACTTCTTTGGGGGCTTATCATCTCTTTGTCTATTTATGAAAGCTATGGACTTAATTCCCAGAAAATACCATTAGAAACATAGATACAAAGTTTTGTACGGAGCCCGGTTAAGAACCTCTATTTTAGAGAGGAATTAGAGGGGTTAGCATACCAAAGAACGTTTTGTCGTTGTTGTTATTGTTATGATTATTATTGTTACTGTTACTTTAAGATAGAGACCTCCTGACAGAAGGGAAAGCCAAGTATGAAAAGAATGGTTTAGAAAGGGACGCGTTATATGGCCAGCTTTTTCCCCACAGTGGGGTCATTGGTAAAGCTGAAGAGGAAGCTTTATCTTTCCTAAATGCTTTGGAGCATGTCATGTCTTTTCCTTGTTTTTTATTCTTCGATTAAAATGTTGATGCGCGACGTGTACCTGCCGGTAAAACATCCTGGCAACCACAGGAAAACATGCCAGCTCGTGACAATTGCCTGCATTTTCAACAATGCCCAGCATCTTCTACAAATAGGATGTCGGCGTCTGGAACTTTTAACTTAGAAAATGAAACAGGCCTTGTTAGTTCTCAGAGAAAAAGGCAGTTCGATCTCCAATGCTCTGTTTTAATGTGGGTTTTACCAGCCAGTGGTTTTATTGAAAATGAAATCCATATTCCTGTTTAGCTGTAACATCTCAATTCTAAAATGGGAAAATCACAGCTTCAGTCACGGAATTGAGAATGAGGTCCTGGCACCTTCTTAAAAGGAATTTGGATCAGACTTCTTGGTGACCGCTCACGAACGACTCCCACTGTATGCCTGAATATACACAAACAGGGTTAGAGAACCTGGATGAATTCAGTGAAATCGCGAGGTGTGTGGAACATAACTGGGATTCTTGATGAGATTTTTATCAGCATGGGCTGAGTTTTCTCCAAGGCAGTGAAAGAGACAGAGGTGGGGGTCCGAGGTCATGACCAAGAAGGAATTCATACGCCTGAGTTCTCTTTATCTCTGCGAAGAAGTTGTGCAACTGGAGATTTAAAAAGTGGTCTCAGGCTGAATCTGCGAGTGACATCTTTATCGGAACGTGGGAGGAAGGCACGGAGGGGTCAGCTGCATCCTGAGGTCTCAGTCCTGGCTGACTAAGAGTTTGGCGAAACTTTGGTGTTTTGTCAAAACTGGAGCCCACCCAGGTCATAGCTGAAGTGAACCTCAAAACTCCCTAAGGAGCATTTTGAATTTATCTACTGAATTACAAACCCTGGGAACTTTGTCCTGGGGAAAGAATGGTTTGTAAGACTAGAGGTGGAATTGATTTATAATTCACCTGAGATAACCATCCTCCCATTGGCAGAGGGGACATCTTCACATTAAAAAAAATACTCTGTAAGGCAGTGTTTTTCAACCTTTTTAACCTCATGGCATGCTTGAAACTTTAGTTAAACTTCAGCAGCATGCTTTAAATTATGTTGATCCCCCAAAGAGTAAAAACCCACTTCCTGCAGTTTGAACCTCTTTTGAAAATAATTTAATTCACAATCTTTGAAATTATCACAGGACACGGCTGAAAATCACTGCTGTAGGGGAATTTTATGTTCTCTTGTCCTTAAGGGCCTGCCTATCTTAATGATCTATGCCAGGACACAAACCTTTCAACAGGTGGAGCCAGGATTTGAACTTCAGTCAATGTGGCAGCCGTCCAGAGCTCACCTTGCCGGCCGCAGAAAGGAGCCAGTGTTAGTGTTTCTGTGATGAAGCTTTGACCAGAGCATTGACATTCAGTCAGTCTGACACTGACCTCGACCATTCTTCAGACTGAAACTCCCAAGCCAGTCAGAAGACATTGCCTCCATCTGCTGCCGTGGTTTCTAATGTCTTTTGTGCACAGTTATTTGCTTCTAGACTGTTGTCCAATCTGGGTCAGCCAGTGGCTGAATGGATGGCAGAAGTGACCAGAGGGCCTGGCCTGCAGGTTGATGGGCAGCTGGGGAAAGAGGAGACGTGGAGAAGTCGCACACAATAGCCTTTGGCTTGTAGCAAAACCATGTCCTAAGATACAGGCACAATCTAGTGGCATAAATTTTGTAAACTGTGTCCTGGTTGCCAGCATCATCTACAAAATAATCCCCAAGATAATAATAATAAGACTAAGTGTCGGAGATGTTCTAAAAGTATCCATCCATTGACTCTTCTTCCACTCGAGGAAACTGAGGCACAAAAAATGAAGTAACTTGTCAAAGTTATGCAGCTAGAATGTTCTAGAACTGAAATCCTAAGGCACATCCTACTGACAACATTAAGTAGGCACCTGTGGTAGGCAGGAAAATGGCCCCTCAAAGGGTCGACATTCAGGGTCTATGGATATGTCGTACTATATGACAGGGGAGAAGTGAGGTTGGAGACGGAATTAAGGTTTCTAATCATCTACCGTAAAATAAAATTGTCCTGGCTGCTCTGGGCGAGTCTAATGTGATCCCAAAGGTTTCTTGAGTGTGGGGGAGGAAAGCACGAGAGACAGTGTCAGAGCAGGGTCTTGTGAGGAAGATGTGACTGGCTTTGACAATGGAAAGAGGCCAGGAGCCCCGCCCGGCAGGCAGCCTCTACAGGCTGCAAAAGTGAAGATTATAGACCCTCCCTGAGAACCTCCAGGAGGAATTCAGCATTGCCTATGCCTAGATTTTAGTATAGTGAGGCTGATTTTGTCTTTGTGATCCTCAAAACCATAATGTGATCAAATTGGGTTGATTTAACCACTAAGTTTGAACCAATTTTTATAGCAGTAGTAAGAAACTAAGGCAGGGCAGCACCTGTGGCTCAAAAGAGTAGGGCGCTGGCCCCATATACTGGAGGTGGCAGGTTCAAACCCGGCCCCGGCCAAAACTGCAAAAAACCCCAAAAAGACTGAGACACTACTTTCTTTCTAAGTTGCTTTAGAAAACATACAGAATGAAGCTAGAGCCAGAGGGCATCTTCAAAGTGGCAGTGGATTACCTGCTCTGACTTTAGCAGTGAATGGAAATTACCTTTCTGAAGGTTCCCCCGTCCTTGATGCCAGAAATTGCATGATTCAAAACAAGGATGCCCATGAGGCTACTTCATGGGAACAAGGACAGAAATGACTTATAACAAAAACAAGAGCCTCTTGCTCAGGCCACCTGTGTACTAACAGATCGGCTGGAATCCAGGTGCAGCCCCCAGGAGCTCCTGGGAACTCCATCCTAGCCCGGTTCCTCCCAAGAAGGGGATGTAGGAAGGAGGCCTGGCATCAAATACAAGCGGCCTTAAGTCCAGCCAGGCCACTGACTATCTAAATAGACTTTGAAAAGTCACTTAACCTCCCTGAACCTTTGCATTCTTTTATTGCAAAATGGAGGTGATGATATTCAACTAATGGATTAAATGTGATGAAAGTGCAGGGGTTAGGGCTTCAGTCCACCGTGGGTCCTTTTCCTCTGTGTATCTCTCTGCCCCTCCATTCCTCGGGTTGTGTAGTGAGAATTCAGTCTGTCTTGTACACACCCAGGACAGAAAATACCTTTATTTCGTAGGAGGCAGGAGATCTACCGTAACTGGAAGACCACGTTTCAGACATTTCATTTGTTCTCTTTTTCTGTTTCACTTTCTCCCTCCCTTTACGACTCAGGTGCTATTCCCTTGGCATTTGCAAATTCACTTTTTTATTTCTACAGGTGTAGGTGGATTGAGTGAACAATAGATACTGTAACACAAAAGAGATTTTTCCCAATGCAGAATACATTTCAGCAAGGAGGAGTGTTTTTTTCCTAATTAGCTTAACATTCAAATGTTTATGAAGTACCAGGGACAGTTCTTCACATCTCACACGTGCTAATCCACTTAATTCTCAGAACACCACGGAAGGAGTATGTATATGAGTGCTCAAAAAATAAAAACTATTAGGCACAGAGAGGTTAAGTAAATTCTGTAAGGTCACACAGCTAATACGTGGTAGTACTCAGATTGAACCTGGACAAATAAATCTGGTTTCGGAGTGTGTGTTGTCCACCAGTTTAGCTGCTTATTCTACATTCTTTTCCCTGGAAATTGGAGGAAAGTGGATAGCAAGAACAGAGATTAGAAGAAAAGGGATCACAAAGAACATTTGAAATAAGTATTGAGCTTAATGCCATTGAAATCTGATGTTGTATTCCAGGACTCGTAACAGAAGCATGAAATATTCATAATAGAAGCATAAATGTTTGACTTATGGGCAGGTAACTCAGTCCGATCAGCTGGGCAATGGTGTCAAAAAGCCAACCGAGAGTCCTAAAAAGGGCCTTGGGGTTTGCTGTTATTTCCCAGCCTAACATTGTTGAGAAAACAATCTCAAGATTTCTGAGGGTGGCCAAAATATCAAGCCTGCTTTCTTTGAGGGTGGAAGAATGTCCATTTCAAGGAGATGACGTGGACATTTTCTTGGCTGAGTGTTTGATAATGTTTCTTTACTGGAAATACCTACATTTGTTCTTCCTGAATCAGACTTGTAGAAATTTTGTTTTTAATGCAAAAAAAAAAAAAAAAGAAAAAGAAAAAAAGCACTGATACCATTGACTTCCTTCCCTGGCGGTGAACATGGCGAAGAGGTTGTATCCTTTGCATTCTCTGATTTTTTCGGAAGCTCAGCTAGGATTCAAATCCAGGTCTCCGCCTCTGCTCTTCTGGGTCTCCTGCTGCTCAGCCCGTGGATTTCTTTCTCTTACACACAGGCTCTTTTTGGCCACTAGTAAACACACTGACCTTTGAAATATGGAAAGAAAAGCGCTTTGAAATAAAACTGGCACAAACAGCGGTCAGACAGCCGTCATCTGGAGGCTGAAACAAAGAGGAGCATAGTTTTCAAGCTGTCTTCGTAATTATGCGAAGCAGTTATCACTCAGGCCCCAGTCTGAGCATCCCCCCCAAACAAACAGCCCAGGGCCGAGAGAGCACACAGGCCACTTTGTTATTAGCATACCGGGGAGCGCAGAGCCCCCCAGCTAAAAGCACATGTGGCTGGGACTGTTTTCCAGGACTCCGGGCTCTTTCCTTTCTCCTTTTCCCATTAAACCCCTCTGCTCTTCTTGGCAAAAGCCTTCAGGTGAGGTAAGTGCCAATTAACAACAAAGAGCTTGATGTAGTTCAAGTTTATGATTTAGAGCTGGGTTCTCATGAAATAAATTCTCCTTCCCTGATGGAGAAGCCTCAATGGACAGAGAACAAGGATTCTACGTGTGATTGAAAAAAATTGGTTCGTTTTTTGCTACTGCCCTGAAAATGATTTCCCTTTTGGGGGATTTGCTCAAATAGAAAGCAACACAAACAAACCCAGAAGAGGGCAAAAGCAATTCTGAAAACTTCAGCTACAAAGAGAACTGGAGCAGAAGGCTCTCAGCACATCGGGCTTTTTGGACAAAAAAAAAAAAGTCCTAAATTTTTATGCATTTTTGGAAATAAATATGGCCAGACTTCAGAATGAGTAGGAGAGATGAGAATATCTCCTCCAAAGCCTCTTTTCCAGCTTCCAAATTTGGATTTGATATTTCTATCCTAGGGAAGGTTTTAGTCATGTTACAATCGTTTGAGTGTTATATCACGTCGGTTTATGAAAAACATTTTTGTGAATTGTTTGCAGGTCACGGTGATCTGAGATCTGACCAATAAAATGATCTGATCTGACATCTCGGGACCATTAAAAAGCAAGAGGTTTGCCAGGAGAAACAGAAATAAGTTAAAATCTCTTCCCAAACAATTCCTCTAATCATTAATTGTACTCCATTGTTTAATATTTTCAGAGCCTACTGGATTTAGCGAAGGGAATGACAGATGCATATTAAAATGCATGAAAATGCTACACACCAGCCACATTTTGATATATCGTTTTGCATTCATAATTTTAGTCTTGTGATTTGTATTTTCATTTGCTTGGGAACAAAGACGTTCTTCTTTCCCCACTTGGGAAACAAGGCAAGACTTGTTTCTGCCAGCATCTTAATAGTATTCCTGAAAAAGCAGCAAACTTAATGGTTCAGGAACCACTCTCCAGCACCTGCTTACTGGCCCCTAACAGGGGCGGCATTTACAAAGCACTGGAGAGGTGAAAAGATGCAATCAGTCAGTTGCTTTGTCACAGAAGGGCAAGCCATCATATTCTGCTGTTGTATTAAAATGGAACAGACTGCTTTACAAAGAAATTAAACTGTTTAAATATACAGTCTCTTTCCAAATGGAGGCTGTGGCAGAGTGAGTGGTGTGCATTCACCAAATCCCATTCCCTTTTAGTGTGGGGAGCATGGATGGACAACGTTTCCGGGCCTCCCCTACAAGTAGGTGATTTCTGACCAGTGGAATGTGGGCCAAGATAATGCACGCAGTTTCCAAGTCTTGCCCCGCAGAACTACTGGGCGATCCCCTCCACTTGTGTATATCCCTTCCTCCTAACCTCCTGGTACCGGGGTCTGTTTGTGTGACCAGTGGCATGTGGAAGAAATGATGATATGTTATTTCTGAGATCAGGTTATAAAATTCTGCGCCTCAGTCTTGGGTGCTCTTTTGCTCATTTCCCTCCCTTGGATGACTCTCTCTGGGGGGAGCCAGATGCCCGGCTTGTTGTGCGTCAGGCAGTCTGTGGAGATGGAGTAAGGAACAGGAACCTCCATCCAACAGCCAGCAGGGAATTGAGGTCTGCTTACGTGAGGGAAGTCAGCTTGGAAAAGAATTCTCTAGCCTCAGTTGATCCCATAGCATCAGCAGATTGTTTGAGTACAAACTTGTGAAAGGCGCTTAGCTGAATCCCCTGGCTAAGCTGCCACTGGATTCTTGACTCCCAGAGACTGTGAGATAAGTGCTTGTTGTTTTGAGCAGCTAAATTTGGGGGCAATTTGTTACACGGCAATAGGTAACTAGTACATAATTATGAACAGAACTATTAGGTTCTAAGGGTAAAGACTTTGGTTTGTCCTTGAGATCTCACGATCTAACACAGTACCTGGATGAGAACAGGCATTGAATGTGCAAAGAATGAGTGCAACTTTCAGTAAGATCCAGGGTGGCCCTTTCTAGGGTGTGTGCAAAGCCAACATGTGATGCAAAAATTGGACATGTCAGAGCAGCTACCACTTTGAGGCCAGATTGTGAGGATACTGTATTTCTAATCCTGAAAGATGGGATCAACTGCATCTTAGAGTCAGAAAAATTCCAGGATTATACATATTTCTATCAAGAGTATGCATCGTAGTTTGTCAAACATTTCTTTAAAGAGGAGAAAAACTCAGTTATCTAGAAGAACTCAGATTATCATGCTTATGCCTGCATAGACCAGGTGCCTGTCTAATAGCCATGCATGTTCATTTACCTAGTCCACATAACAATCTAACGAAGAGTTTGCTGTTACTCTTCTGATTTTACTGCTGAGGAAGTAAACCAAGTAAAATTAAGCACCAGGTCACAGAGCAATCCAGTGGCAAAGCCTCTACTTGACGTCTGGACCTGCAAGCTCCTAGGATCTTGGGGTTACCCACCATAATACTATGTTGCCTCCTTGCTTTAATTCTCCAAAGAGGAAGAACAGAGACGAAAAGTACAGGAAAGGACCACTAATTCGATGGAGTGGGTGAAGAAGCACCCCTGTGAGGAAAGAAGAGAATAATTAAGACTTTCAGGCCTGAGAAATTCAAATTGAGAAGCACTGTGATCAAAGTCTCTCAAATCCACTTACTGATGCACAGCACAGGGACGGGCCCTCCCTTGAGTTTGCTGGAGATAGTTTAGGGGAACCCTGAACTGTTGCTTTTAGATGACTGACTACATATATTCTCTGCCTCTGTCCCGGCTGCCTAGAGACCAGAGTCACCATCCCAGAAACTGTGATGAAGAGAAAAAGGATTTTCCAAACCCTGAGCAACTAGCTCTGTGCAGAACGGCCCATTTGACCCCAGAATCCCACTACTAGGCGTCAGCCCAGAAGAGAAAAAATCATTTTGTCTTAAGGCTATTTGCACTGGATTGTTGTTGTTGTTGTTGTTGTTGTTTTGCAGTTTTTTGGGGGGGGGGGGGTTTGGCCAGGGCTGGGTTTGAACCCACCATCTCCAGCATATGGGGCCGGTGCCCCATGCACTGGATTGTTGTTGTTGTTTTGCAGTTTTGGGGGGGTTTTTGGCCAGGGCTGGGTTTGAACCCACCATCTCCAGCATATGGGGCTGGTGCCCGATGTACTGGATTGTTGTCACAGCTAAATCTACAATCACCAAGACATAGAAATGACCTAAATGCCCATCAACCCAGGAATGGATTAATAAACTGTTCTATATGTATAACATGGAATACTATTCAGCCACAAAGAGATGATGCCTGTACATCTTTCGTATTAACCTGGATGGAGTTGAAACACTTTCTCCTCTATAAAGTATCGCAAGAATGGAAAAGCCAAAAAAAAAAAAAAAAAAAAAAGAATGGAGAAGCCAGAATCCAATGTATTCAATACTAATGTGAAGCCAGTAGGCAATCTAACTCATGCCCACACAGGAGAAAAACTCCTTTCCATTCAAGTTGGGAGGAGGTGGGATGGAGGGGTTGGTGTGTTCCCACTGAACGGGCACAACGTAGGGGCGGGTGGCACACCTTTGGGTACAAACATATCTACAAGGGGGATTCCACCTAACAAGTTCAAATATTATGACTTGGTTGTTTGTACCCTGACATTAACCTGAAATGGAAAAAAAAAAAAGATGCTTGGACTCCCACGCTTGGCAAGATCCCCATAACCAATGTTTCCAATGCTTGCAGATCAGCCCTCAAAGAAATCAGGAAGGGTCCAAGAAGCCACGGCCGTGAGAAGCCACCTCTGTGCCTGTCTCTCCTGACTGCCCTATTTTTGCTTGTTTTCCATGGGAACGTGTGTTGTGTGGCGAGAAGTCCTGAGTTTTCTTAGCCCAGGGTGATGGAGAGAGTGGAAGCTGCTGTTTACAAGGAGCTCTGCCAATGGCTGATGGGAGTTTTTTATGACTTTTGGATGTTTGCAGAACTGAAGGCTTTCAAAACCCAATTTCAAGGCTGACCTAAAGTCTTGGTGACACAGATGATGACCTGTGGGAAGAAGTCAGTCATGGCTAACCCAGAAACTCTTCAGTTACTGTGTTCATGAATGTGGGCTGCCGATATAGGCTAGTCCTTGTTTTAGGTAAGGAAGATAGATTTTTGATCCATAACAATTGGGGCAGAGTTTTATTTAAGTTTATTTTCCACTTCATGGGGCAATGAGTTTGCCAGAGAAATGAATGCTGCATTACATTTTTGCTAGGAGAATATTACAGGGGGGCAGACTAATATGCTAAGAAGGTGGAAGGACTGTTTACATAAAAAGAAATTGATATGTCAATTACAAATCACTGTCAACATTTTATTTAAGTGCGTCTTCAAGGATCTAATTCTTACAGGAACCAAGTTTGAATCCTCACCCTTGAAAACAAGGATGCTTTATAAATTCCGAATGCTCACATAATTATGCTAGTAATTGTTTTCTTCCAATCACTCTGAATTGATGAAGTCTTGCTCAGGAAAGAAAGAGTTTGCATTTATACAATTTTGTAGGCCTATCCAGCTGTGGCTTACAAAATCAATTACTTGGCATTCATTCATCACTCATAGGCTTTCCCATTAGAAAAAAAGGATAACTTTTTTTGAAACAGCTGGTGACTGTCATTGTACAAATAAATTTCGGAGTCCACTAAAAAGTGGATCATCAATGTGCAACCTAAACGAGCGGGCAGCGGGCAGCGGGCAGCAGGCAGCTTTGCCCCATTCTGTTCCATCTGCATTCTTTCTGTCCTGCCCACACCAGAGGCTACTTAGGTCTTGCCTGCCCACACTCATAGAAGCTGGATTAAAACAAATTGCTATAGGGCAGCACCTGTGGTTCAAGGGAGTAGGGCACTAGCCCTATATAGAGGAGGTGGCAGGTTCAAACCCAGCCCTGGCCAAAGACTGCAAAAAAACCCAAACAAACAAAAAAATTGCTATGACTTTATCTGAGTGTAGAAACACCTCCAGACTTTTGCTTCTGTTCTCTTTTCAAACCACCTAACCTTTTGGCACCTTGTATCAGTTCCCATCTTCTTTGGCTTTTACTTTATTTTTATCCCTTTGTTTAGATTTTAACTGTGCATCCCAGTCATGAGCTATGCCCACTTCACATGTACTGGCTTTTGATTCAGATCCATGCCACCCAGACCCACCCTTAAATATTTCTCCTTTTTTGTTTTTTGAGACAGAGCCTCAAGCTGTCCCCCTGGGTAGAGTGCTATGGCATCACAGCTCACAGCAACCTCCAACTCCTGGGCTCAAGAGAGTCTCCTGCCTCAGCCTCCCAAGTAGCTGGGACCACAGGCACCTGCCACAATGCCTGGCTATTTTTTGGTTGCAGCCATCATTGTTTGGCGAGCCCAGCCTGGATTCAAACCCACCACCTTAGGTGTATGTGGCTAGCCCCTTAGCCACTTGAGCCACAGGCTCCGAGCCAAATATTTCTTGTAGAGATTGACCCTCACACAACTCCTGAATTATCTCAAGGTAACCTGGATACTCATGCTAGTCTCCTCTTCCAGGTGTGTTCAAGTACATTTCCTCATAGGGAATAGACATTCCCATGGCTCTTGCCACATGGGTGGCTCTCAGTAGCCAGGTTCTTTGATCTATAAACTCCGTCTACTGAGCCACAGGTGACTGCATCAAGAAGAGTCACCTACCCCATGGAAAACAACTCACAGACCGGCCAGTGACCTGTGAAGAGACAGGATGGGCCAGTTGATCACTTTCTCTAAGAATCGAGACAGAAAATACTAAAAGAGTGAGGCAATAGTGTGGGAATTAAAAGAAAAAGAATGTCATTAGTTAGACTCATGGCTCTGAGGAATGAGGACAGTAAAGGGGTAGAAATATCAAGTTGCAAGAAGGGATGAGGCAGATATAAGAGTCGGAGGAAGCCAGTGAATGGAGAGAAAGGTGTGAAGCAGGTGCAGGAAGAAAGCCAAGGGCATGCTGGGGGGTGGGGGGGACTCCCAAGTGAAGGTCCTGCAGCTGGGTCCTCTGTGACTCCCGCCCTTTCCAAGCCTGGTGCCCCAGCTTTCTTTACACAGATATCTTTACAACAAATGACTACTTTGCATGTAATGCGAGAAATAGAGACTTACACGGCTGGATACGTTCCAGACAGCCCTCATATGCTGACAACAAACCTATTAGGTTTATACCTAAAAACACCAACAGATAAATGCCTAATTTCTCCCTGTCTCCTGTAGAGCACTGCATTGCTGCCTGAGTAATCGATCCTAAATGCAGATTTGATCACTTTACACCCCTGCTACAAAGTGGTTTCTCACCAACAGAACATAATCCTACTTTGTTTTTCAAGATCCTTTACGACCTGTCTCCAGCCTACCTTTCCGGCATCACGGTCTGCCCTCTGCTTTTCCGCTGTGAATGCAAAGGGCACATAAGAGGTACTCTCTCTGCACCCTGCTGTCCTGTGCCAACATTTTTTCCTGCCTGGAATTCTCTTTTCCTCAACAGCTCCACATGGATATTGCTTGTTTGCTAAACCCTGTATCATTTTACAAGATCTAATCAGGGGTCCTCAAACTTTCTAAATAGGGGGCCAGTTCACTGTCCCTCAGACTGTTGGAGGACCAGACTGCGGGCCTCGGGACGAGTCAGCTGCTAAGCAGGATAGGCAGCGGCAGCAAAAACACTCAGTGGGCCGGATAAATGTCCTAGGCAGGCTGCATGTGGCCCGCGGGCCGTAGTTTGAGGATGCCTGATCTAAATCTTCATCTTGGGAACCTTCTATGGACTCCCAAAGAAGGTGGGGCTCTACTTTTGCGCTTCCCCTGTGACAGGTGCGGTTATTGTGATATTTAAGCAACTATTTGTTTACATCAATTCAACTTTGATCAGTATTTCTAAAAACAGAGTCCAAAGAATAATTGCTTCAGAAACACTTCTCTATAAAAAAAAATGCAGCTGCCTTGTCCCCATTTTAAACAGTCATTCCTGGGGTCTCTGAGTTCACTAAAGTTTGGGAACCACTGCCCTGGACTTTAAACTCTTCAATGGCAGGCACCATTTATTAGGCTCCCTGGCATTGCCTCTGCCTGGCACATGGGATGTAATGAATAAGTAATAACAGGTCATTGCTTTTGAGCCAGGGGTTAGGCTTCTGCAGCTCCTGCCATCGTATTTAAGGATGCCAGAGTCAGGATCCATTCTTATTCACTATCAAATCTATCCAGGATCCATTCTTATTCACTATCAGATCATAGCCCAGGGTGCTGGTGTATGATGGGCACTTCATAAACACTTTTGCAGCGACCAAAAGATAAAAGGGGCCTGAAGAAGCTCTGAGGGCTGTGCAGCAGGGTAGAAATGCAGCCAGGGTGTCAGCAAGCTCAGCACAAGGACTGTTCGGTTACTCAGGAGGAGATGTTATGGAAGAGGAAGGGCTGGCTGGCAGGGCTCTGCTGTTCCTTTGTAGAAATCCTTGATGTGGGCTGTGAAATGTCAAATCCAGATTTGATTAAGCCCAACTCCAAATACCCAAGGCAAGTGTGTATCCACGGTCTTAATGTAATTATTGGAGCCACCTCCGTCTGCTCCATGCTTTCAAAAGGGCTGAGCTAGCACCCTTTCTATTGATAACAACTCTTACAAAATGAAGCCCACAATTAATTCATCACGTTCCAGGCAGAAAGCTTAGTCTAGCTCCTTCCTGAAAATTGAAGTAGCAAATTAAACCAAAAAGAAAAAAAAAAGAAGAAAAAAGAAATCTCTCTGATCTGCTGAAAAGTCAGGTCCTAAAGGCTACAGCAGAAATCAAAGTTTTTCTTCTTTTACTCAGAACTAAACTGCTGTCTGCTTTGTAATTTTCCACTTCCTCCTTCAAATGATCACCTATCCATTTTCAGTTAACCCATATTTTGAATTTTTAAAGGCAGAAACCAAGAAACAACATGACTGTTGCAAGGGCAATGGCCTTCAAGTTGAATGAGTCAGAATATACAAGTGGAAACTTGGCTTCTCCTGTTTTAACACACTTGAGGGATGGGCACAATGGTCAGGCCAAAAGCTAGTCCTAAATCAAAGTAAGCACACTGGGATCTATCAGATTAAACCCAAATGCCACAGCTTCACTGGAGCAGACCAGACTTCCCCACTGCATTCTCCAAGGGAAGAGGGCCGAGGCATCGCCTCTCGAGCTGAACCACAAGCCAGAGCTCCTCTTTGTTCTGTGAAATTTAGAACATATTTATTCTCTGTCTCTGTCTCTCTCTTTTTTCTTCTCAAATTTTACTCCTTCCCTTACTTATGGTCTGGCTGGAATCAAAATTCAGAGAGCCAAAGATACCAGGACAAAGGCTGCTTTATTGTGAAATCCAATCTGAGTTAAAGCACGTTGGATCAGCAATCTTTTGACCTTCCTCAGTGGCAAAGTCTAAAACTGATCCACATGGTTTAGAGGACTTGGAAAAAGTCTGATGAGCTGTCAAACCACAGAAAATTTAGAGTTTTGCTTGTCATCCTATATCAAAATGATTCAGAAGGTTTTTATTTTTATTTTTTCTAAATTCTAAGAGCTTCCTAAAGCAAGACCAGCAGATCTGAGGAAACACACATTTCTGGGGGACCCTGGCACCAATCCATGCTTCTGAGGCTCTTGAGATGAGCCCAGGGCAGGTATTTACAGACTAGAAAGGGCTCTACTGGACCAGTCTACAGCAGATTCATCACAAGAGACAGATTATGTCCAAACTAACATCTAATAGGAGGGAAGATGAGGGAAGATTTTCACTATTGTTTTGTTTCCTACTTCAACAGCTAATCCCAGACATGGCAGTGGCATTAAGACTTGAGTCCTGGTGAAAGCTGATACTGGAACGACTGACTTAAATATCACAGTGCTCTGGCTTAAATATCACAGCACTTTTTTATGCACAAATTGTATTAGACATATTTTCTTCTTTTCAGAGACTTTCTTGCCTAACAGTACTGACCATGTCATTCTCTCTTGGCCTACATAGTCAATATAAACTCGTGTAAACTGCTCCAGCTCGGCCTCACCTACTCTTCCTTCTCCCTGCCACCCTCACCATGAATTCCACTCTCCAGACCAAGGACAGGCAAACGTTTTCTACAAAAAGAGAGCCACACAGTGAATATTTCAGGCTTGTAGTTCACATGGTTCCTATCACGACTACTCAACTCTGCTGTTATAAAACAAAAACAGTCATAGACAATACATGAATAAATGGGCACAGATGTGTTTAAATACAACTTTATTGGCCCAGACAGGCCCCCAAGGCTGTAGTTGGCCAGCTCCTATTTTCAATGCATCAAATTTATTTCTTTATAGGGGCTAACTTCCTCTGCTTTGATGCCTCTGTCATTTTCTCCCAGCTCAAATAAATTAATCCATTAAAATGTATTTTTTCCTGAAAGATTATTATGGGCCAGACACTATCTTAATATCTGGAAATAAAATAGTAAAAAAAAAAAAAAAACACAGACATTTTCTAGTATGATAAAATTTAGATTCTAGTGGGTGGTGCCTGTGGCTCAAAGGAGTAGGGTGCCAGCCTC
>NW_003852402.1:27359197-27426546 GCF_000181295.1 Otolemur garnettii | reverse complement strand
ACACACACACACATACATTCAAGGTGGAAGTAGGATGATGAAAAATAAGGCAGCATAAGTGGATGGGGGTGTTATTTTAGAATGGTCAGGAAGGATCACAGATGAGGTGATATAGGAATAGAGAGAAACTCAAAGCATGAGTCTGAGTTATGTGGCTATGGGGACAGTATGGGACATTATGGAAGAGTATTCCAGGCAGAAGAAACAGCAAGTGCAAAGTGCCTGAGGCAGAGAATTCTTGATACATTGTAGCATGTGAAGGTCTGGTTGGAGTATGGTGGATGAGTGGAAGATGAGAACAAAGAGGCAGCCATGGGCAAGATTTTGTAGGTAGGTCCTTGCAGACCATGGAAAGGACTTTGGTTTTTATCCTGAATGAGATTGCAAACCACTGGAAGACAGAGAGCCAAAGAGTGATACAATCTGCCTTGTCTTAATGATATTTCTTGGTGCCATGTGAAATACAGAGCATAGGGAGGGCAAAGTCAAGGCCCACAGACCTGATCAGAGACTGCTGCAATAAGCTGGGTGATTAGAGTGGAGGGGTTAAGAGTTCTCAGATTCTAAATCTATTTTGAAAACAGAACTAAAAAGTAGGCTGTGAAGGAAATATGGAGCCATGGATAACACCAAAAGTTTTGACCTGAACAATAGGAAGGATGGAACTTCCATTTACTGAAGTGGTGAAGACTGTCGAAGAAACATATTTGGTAGAAATAATTAAGATTTGTTTCCTCATCATGCTGTGCTGGAGATGCCTCTTGGACCTCTCAGTGGAAATGTTAAATGGGCAGTTAAATAAGTCCATTGGAGTTCAATGGAGATGTCACGGGCAGTGGTGGGTATTTGGAGGTTATCTGTAATTGGTGACATTCAAGGCCATAAAATGAAGTAAAATCACTTGGGAGAAGAAGAGACAGATCAGGGCCTGACCTCTGGGGCACTCAAAATGTTTTGAGATTAGAAAAATGAAGAAGAGCAAACAAAACAAAACAAAAAGCAAACAACAAAACACACACACAAATAATATAAAAAGAGTGACCAGTGGGATAAGGAAATGAAGTAAGAAAGAATGGCCTCCTGGGAACTTAGTGAAGAAACCCTCTCGAGGAGGAGGAGATGGGCAACTGTGAAATAGCACTAACATATTGAGCAAGATAAGGACCGAGACATGGCCCAGGTTTGGCCACATGGGAGCCATTGTTGACTTTGACAAGCACAGTCTGCCAAATGGTAAAGGTAAAAGCCATGTGGGGTGTACGTGGCAGAGAATCAGAAGGATCCAATTGGAACCTTTCTTCTGGGATTCCCCAAACACGTTATGATAACATTTTTGTCACATTTATAATTATTGGTTTATATTTCTATCTCCTCAACTAACTGTGAGCAATTAAAATACTAAACCAGGTTCTATGTACTATTTATTTATTTATTTATTTATTTAGAGACAGAGTCCCACTCTGTCACCCTTGATAGAGTGCCGTAGTGTCATAGCTCACACCAACGTCAAACTCTTGGGCTCAAGTGATATTCTTGTCTCAGCCTCCTGAGTAGCTGAAACTACAGGCATGTGCCACAATGCCCAGCTAGCTTTTCTTTCTTTCTTTTTTTTTTTTTAAGTAGAAACAGGGTCTCACTCTTGCTTGGGTTCATCTTGAACTACTGAACTCTGGCAACCCACTTGTCTCCTACTCACTGTTCTTTGCACAATATTATGCACATAGTAAATTCTCAGGAAACATTTGTTAAACGAACAATTCCATATAAAGGAGTGTGAGTACCATCTAGACTAGACAAAGTAATATTGCTAAGCAGACTGTATTTAAAAGGGGAGTAAGTACACTCTGTTGTTGCATAGTATTGTGACACTAGAGACATTTGAGATTTTACCACAAACATTTTACTTGTCTGTTTTTAAATGATACATAGATTATCCTCAAGAGTAGACAGTGAACTCACTCAGTTGAGCCAGTCAATTTTGCTAACAAAGACTGTGAAGCTCTGGAGGGGTAAGGCAATTTGTCCTCATTTTGTAGACCACATGTACTATCAGATCCCTCAAAATTTGTATCTCTGCTTCCTTTTGAGATTCCAAATTCACCAACTCACCATCAAAAACTTCATTGTTCTGATTTTTTATCTTATTTTTAAAGATTATATTTTAAAAAAATGAGAATCATGAGAGTGAGTTACTTTGGGATATGAGTAACATTGGATTGATTAATTCCTTCTTCATGGCAATGATATTTGAACGTTCAGTCCTTCAGAAGCATGACTATTAAGCCACAGGATCACAAATTATTACATGATGATTCAAGCGACTTTCTGGTTATGCTGCTCAATGTAATTAACACTGAGGTTTGAAACACTGTGTCCAAGAGTCAAATGATGATTTTTCTAAGGGGCTGTTTTTCAAAAGTAGCTTCATGTCAGAGGATAAAAATTGCAATCCTTCCATCTCTTAGTAAGGGTTAGTTAGTACTGTTAGTTACTGAAAATGAGTTATCTGATTATATTTTATTTATTCAATATGGGAAGAAGTCTTTATAAGTGTCATGTGAGTCATTTCATGAAACTAAAGCCAAGCAAAATTAGAGCACTCCAGGTTGAAGATATTTTTACTGCAATGAGAAGGTCTTTTTCCGGTATTAACCATACAGGTGTGGTCAAACTTTGGCTTGGAAAGTAAGAAGTCATGAATTCTAGGGCAATGACTCTTAATGTCTTGATATATAATGCAATAGACATACCTAGACATATTTTCTGTCAGAAGCCAAAAATACATGCAGAAGAAATTAGGTAAAGGCAGTTGAATTTTTTTTTCCTTTTAACATTCCTTTTGCTGCTGGTTTCAAGGAATCAAAGACTTGCTTTTTACGTAAAGGGCATATAATTTTTATTTTACAAAGAAATAACCTTATAGAAAACTACTCTGAATTATTCTTTTGTGTCTTTTGAGTTTCTTATTTTGTGGGTCATAGATTTAATAGGCCATAGTGTTATTTGAATACCATAGATACTTAATGCACCATAAAAAGCCCTTAAGCTATGAAAAATTATTAAAATATCTCAATGCCATTGCCACAAAAGCGAACAATCTACTTGACATGAACTTCAAAGGTAAAATGAAATTACATTTCCCATAGATTTTTGGACTGAACAGTAGTCACAGTCTCCTGTGATTTCACCAATGCTTCTAGAGATTGTGCTCCAGCCAGCCAACTGACTGTCATGGCTCATGAAGACCTCACGGAGCTTCATTAATTCTATGGTCAAGAGATTGCAACCACAATCATCTTTTGGACTCACAAAAAAAAAAACACCTGGTGCTGTCAGAGAGCAGTTTCCTGGTAGCCTTACTGTCAGTATGACAGACTGTTTAATCAGGAGTCTTTGGTGTAAAGAGAGTACCTCTCAGCAAAGCCATCAAAAGGCAAGTGCTTGTTGTCAATTCTGATGAGCTAATTCAGATAGAGATTTTTAAGTGGTACCTAATAATGAAGTATAGGTATATAGATATCCATTTTAGAATTTGAACAATGCACAAAAATATATAAAAGGGAATGAAATATTATGGTCTTAGAACACAGTGGGAGGTTGTGTAAACATGAATACAGCAGCTTCTGTTCTTATATATTTCTTCCCACTTTTATATTTATTAAAGGGTTAAGGGAAAGGGAAAGTTTAAGAAATGTTATTTCCTAGGAGACTAGAATTTTGTGCTTTCTCTACCAAAAAGGTAGAAGTCAATATGTTCTCCCAAGTAAGAATGGCCATCAAGCGATACAAGGGAACAGATATCCACCCAGTGACCATTTGCATCAAATTCAACAACTGGTTTTTAAACATTGTGTTGCCTGTAACCACTCTGAAAACTAGGGCAACCGGATAGTTTGCTTTCTGTACCCCCTTGGCTCTCTGCAAACCAGGGCTCTCTCTGCTCCACCTTCCCCTAGTTTTAAAGAGTTCTCAGCGGCATCCTTCCTTTCTTCCCACCACTAGCTACACACACATGGTGTCTGACATTTTTTCTTTCTTGCTGTACGTCAGAAGTGCAAGAGATGTCTTGGGCTACACGTTAAATAGACAAACAGTAATGGAAGCTGATGGTCAAAAGAAAAGGTCCATGAATATGTTTCTTTTTGTAATATCCAACACCACAAATAACCAAAACAGTCCTCAATAATCTGCATGCAGCCCGCAGGCCACAGCAGGCTGGACACCTCTGCTGGCTGTGCATGAGTAGAAAACACTCTCAGGTCTTTTCTTTTCAATCATTGTTCTTTTGTTTCATCTTTCCCCCTCTTTCTTTCTTCCTTCAAAAATTTTCAAATGGGTTCACTATGTTTTTTGAAAGGCGGTATAATATAGTAGTTAATATAAAGGCTTAAAGCTACAGAGCCCTGGATTTCAATCTCAGGGGTACCAGCCAGTGCTCCCTTGGGAAAGTGATTATACTTAACTTCAAGCTTCAGATTTTTCATGTATAAAATGTGGACATCAATAACTACTTCCTGTGGTTACTGTGGTGACTAATTGAGATAATAAAATTAAGACACTGAACAGGGCATAGCACACACCGTAGCTGCTATTAACTGAAAAAAAATTGACTTATAAAAACATAAAAGACATTAGAATTCTCTCACAGAAATAATATTTGTAAGGACCTAATGGACTCACTAAAACACTGCAAAATTAGCTCAAGATGACATTAATAGGAATGAAATGTAGACCTTTCTCACCCAACTCTAGGCAAATTAGCACAGACACCCAGGAAAGATGGAGATAGGAAAAAAAAAAAAAAACATAGACAGCTGCTAACCTGACATTTAAAAATCATATATTTCTGCTCCTCATTTGCTCCAAGAGTGTCTATTGGTAGGCTATCCTGCCTAACAAGCTGAGAATGTATAGTAGGGGTCAATTAAGGTTAGAAAATAACAAAAAGAACGAGTCCTCATCAGAGTGTGGTGCTTCATAATAGAGGAAAATGCAAAGAGAGATTTAATCAGCTTACATGGGCCTGGGCTTCTTTCTCTTCCTGACTCTGAGAAGAGGGAATCTTGCTTTATTCCTGCTCTTTCCGAGGAGAGCCCTTCTCCCCCACCACCCCCAATCCAAGTACTCAGGCTAATTACAACTGGTGAGGTAGTTTCCAGGCTGAATAAGAAATCAAAAGGGAAGGGGAGGGGGATTGATGTGGATTTCAGAGGAAAAAATAACTTAAGAAAAAGTATGTTCTCAAAGGGAGGAAAATTAGAGAATTAGGTCACTGCGTCGGAGCCAGGAAAAATCCACATGAGTGGAAATTGGAGCGATGAAAGTGTTTTATATTAGCACATGTGAAGGCTGAATGTGCCCCAGCCCAGGGGATGTTCTTCCCCTGCCTGGACAGTGGCTGGAGGCTGAAAGACCTCTAGGCTTTTCTGTGTCATATTCATTCACTAATCAGTGCTATTCAGCCAACCGAAGTGAGGTGCCCTGGAAAATTCGAGGGCCACATAGCAACAATTATCATCAAAACCACAGGAGACTCTCATTTCGGCTTCTGTAATATGACGCTTCAAAGGCAGACATGCCTCTTGCGTAAACCAGCACTGTCTTTTTCTTTCTTTCCCTTGTCTTTTTCTTTTTTTTCATTCTGCTAAGCCTAGAGTTTTAGATTCAAGTACTTGACAATTACATATCAACAGAGGCAGAATGCATTTTGCCGAAAGCAAAGATATAAATGGCTTAAAGGGCAAGCAAAGTGTCCTGTGTCAGTAGACATTAGTGGAGGTTAAACTCTGCTGATGTGACTAGAATATTGACATCTTGGTTAGAGTCAATATCTGGAAATTGGTGGTGTGGCTTGGCATACATATCCCCTTAATGACTTTCTAGTGTAATGTGAAAATACCAAATAGCACTCCACTCATCTGAGAATCTTAAACGCCTCTCTCTCATGTTTTCACAAAAGAAAACTGTCAAACTCTTTTGTTATCCAAAATGCAATTCTAAAAATCTCGACCAACATAAAGCAATTATTTCCCTCCGATGGTAAGGCTAATTATGTTGTAAACTGAAGAAAGTGAGGCTGAAGCTTATTATTTTGCTTAGGAAAAAAATCAAGAGTCCTATTCTTGTAGTCACCTGTATACTCATCTGTCTCTGGTGGTGGTGTTCCTCTTTATTCACCTTTCTGCAGCTTGACCTAATGTGGCAAGTTGTCAAGCATGCTGCAGATGACTGTTAAGGGGGAGTTTTTATTTTGTTTATCTTGCTAATCTCGGATACTAATGGCTTGCTAATGTCTTGCGGCTGTGTTTCAGCTCAGTTTGACTTTCTAATTCCATGCACAGCACTGAGGATTCTGAAACCAGTGATAGACCAATGATTCTGAAACTTAGCTCTATGTGAGAATTTAATGATGAAATTTTAAAATTTACCAGTGCTTGGTCCCATTTCTTGTCCACTTGCATGACATTATCTGGAATAAAGGCATAGGAGCTTGCCAGTATTTTTAAATACAGAAATGGAAAAACTCTGTCTTACCTACTATAATTTAATTGTCTATAGCTGTATAACAAACCTAATACTTAAGAACTTAAAACAATCATGATGTACTATTTTCCGTCTTTGTGTGAGTCAGGAATTTGGGCAGGGCTCAGCTGGCTGGCTCTTCAGCTCTACATGTCATGCAGGCATCCTCAAACTCCAGCCCGCGAGGGCCCACCGAGGGCCACATGTGGCCCACTGAGGACATTTATCTGGCCCGCTGGGTGTTTTTGCTGCCATTGCCTGTCCTGCTTAGCCACTGCCTGTCCTTTTAAACTATAGTCTGGTCCTTCAACGGTCTAAGGAACAGTGAACTGGCCCCCTGTTTAAAAAGTCTGAGGACCCCTGATAGAGTCATTCAATCTTCATTCCACTGATAGCTGCATTGGGCCTGAAGGTTCAACAAGGCTGCACTCACATGACCGGGATCTCAGTGATCTGCATGGCTTCCCTGCCATCACCATCACCACCATCACCACTAATCTGGCTAGCTTGGATTTCCTTATAGCCTGGTGGTCTCAGGGTAGTCAGACATTTAAGGTGGCAGCCAGTTTCCAAAAGCAAAAACTGATGACCCTTTCCAAACCATAGCTTCAGAAATCCCAAATTACTTCAGTTTGTCGAAGCAAGTCACAAGGAGGCCAGGCCAGAGTCAAAGGGGGAGGAAATCAATTCTTCTTCTTCTTGTGAGGAACAGCATGCACATATAGGGGCTGAGGAATTGATGATGGCCCTACTTAGAGGCTATCTATCCCATATCAACAGTCTCTGATTCAGAAGTGTGGCAGGCATTTCTAACCCATCATGAAGTCTGTCCCATTGGTCATGGGTATAGTTTCAAAATTCTTATCAACACTGTAGCTCAGAGGTCATGCATGACCTATAGACTGACACTGCCATATTGGTTGAAAAGTATTAACGGACATGCTCTATTGGAAAGATGTGAAGTTCCAATTACTCTGTGCTGTGGCTTATGAAGCAGAGGTATCAGTGTTTTCCTGAAAGATTAGGGAAATGCCCGTAGAACTCACAGCCCTGCTTGGGGAAAAAGTCAGGCTCATGAGTTCTCCCAGTGATCCTATGAGGCAGGAATGGCAGGTTTTATACATTCATAAATGGGAAAACTAAGCTTGACTAAATATAAGGCACCTCAATTTTAGTTGCTACAGAGGACATACAACTCACAGAAACATTGTTTCAGTCATGAGGCTCATTTTTAGACAGAAGAAAGGGATTTAAATGACTAGGTCTAACACCTAACAGAATAAAATGAAGGTTTTTAGACAAATATAATCAAAATGATCCTGAAAGTCAAAGGATCATCAAAAGTTAACTCCAACTGGGAGGATCTGGCTGGATTTCATGGAGATTAAGGACGATGGTCGGATAGGTTTTCAAAGAATGATTTGAACATTAGAGAATTAAGAGAAACACGGGGGAAAATGAAGCAAGTCATAAAATATTTTTTGTAAAAACATCCTCTTTAAGATCATGCTATCTTGTGGCCGGCACCTGTAGACCTAGCTACTTGGGAGGCTGAGCCAAGAGAATCCTTTAAGCCCAAGAGTTTGAGGTTGCTGTGAGTTGTGATGCCACAGCACTCTACAGAGGGTGACATAGTAAAACTCTGTCTCAAAAAAAATACTATAAAAAAAGATGCCATTTATTTTGTTTGTAAAAGTTATACAACACCCCCCCAAATTTATTTGTTCCTTATTGATGCCAAGAATTCCTGCATAGCTACGCATATGTCATATACTTTTTAAGAGTGTATATTTTGATGAAGTTAAATAATTTCAGTTTCCTTTTTCAAAATGAACATCCAACAAATCTTGTTATTTTTCACCACTTATGTGCACTATCAAATTCAAAGCCCTGTTTTTGGAGGATTTATGATAAGTGGCATTTTTTTCTGGTACCAGTTATTTGGGGGTAACAAAGTTAATGCATGAGAAGTCACCATCATATTATAGTTAATATAGTTAATAGTTAACTTAATAAATGTTAACCATTTATTATTATTTTAAGTAAACTTCGTAGTTTAGCATAGTTTTAGATTTACAGAGAAATTGTGGCAATAGTGCAGAGTAACCATGTACCCCCTTAGTACCATATACCCCCTTATCCACTGGGGATAACTTCAAGATGCCTAGTGGATGCCTGAAGCCACAGATGGTACTGAACTGTATATATACTATGTTTTCCCACATAGTATATGTAAATACACACATGCACACACACACACATTTATATACCTATGAAAAAGTTTAATTTATAAATTAGGGACAGAAGAGATTAATAACAATATTATTAATAATAGAACATTACTTGGCTACATATGGTAATGAAAGTTATGCAAATGTGGTTTCTCTCCCTTTCTGTCACCTCCTCAAACACTGTAATATTTTCAGACTGTAGATGACTGTGGGCAACTGAAACCATCAAAATGAAAACTGCAGATAAGAAAGGTCTACTTTTTCCATATTTAGTTTCTCCTATTGGCATCTTAAATTTGCATGGTACATCATGTGGCATATTTGTTACATTTTTAAAAATAAATAAATTAATTGTTTTTGAGACACAGGGTCTCTCTCTGTCACTCAGGCTCGAGTGCAGTGGTGTCATCACAGCTCATTGCAACCTCAAACTCTTGGACTTAAGGGATCCTCCTGTCTCAGCCTCCTGAGTAGCTGTGGCTATAGACATGTGCCACCATGCCCAGTTAATTTTTCTATTTATTATAGAGATGGTGTTTTCTATTGCTCAGAATGATGTCTAACTCCTTGCCTTAAGCAATCTTCCTACTTTAGCCTCCCAAAGTACTAGGATTATAGGCAGAAGTCACCATGCCTGGCCTGTTATAGTTAATATACCAATATTGACACATTGTTATTAATAATAATCCATTTTTCACCCAGACTTTCTTAGTTTTTAATCTAATGACTCTTTTGTGTCCCAAGATACTATGTTACATTGAGTCATCTTGTTTCCTTGGGCTCTTCTGGGCTCTGGCAGTCACTGATACTTCCCTGGATGGTCATGACCTTGACAGTTTTGAGCAGTACCAGTCAGGCATTTTGTAGAAAGTCCGTCCGTTGGGATGTGTCTGATGTTTTTCTCATGATTTTACTGGGATTGTGGGTTTTGAGAGGAAGGCCACAGAGGCAAACTGTCATGTTCACCACATCCTATCAAGGATACATTCTATCAACATGATGTTATTCTTGATGTTAACTCTGATGGCATTGTCAGTTGTCTCCATTATAAAGTTACTCTTTCTTTCCTCCTTTCCAAACTGTACTCTTTGGAAAGAAGTCACTATGCACCACCCGTGCTTAAGGAGTGAAGAGTTATGCCCATATTCTTGAGGGCAAACTATCTACATAAATTATCTGGAAATCTTCCACATAGGAGATACGCCTATTGCTTTCTCTTTCTCCCCTTCTCAGTTTATTTTTCTTATTTTTATCACTATGGACTCATGGATATTTATTTTCTATTTTGGAAAATAACCAAATACTACTTTACTTGAACAGCTCAATTTGTTCCATTGTGGGCTATTGGGAGCTCTTTTAGTTGGATCTGTGTCCTTTTGACATATTCCCATTAATGTGTTTTGCTGGTGTGGTGTTTTGCTTGTTTATTTGTTTGTTTTGACCATTTCTGTACTTTCTGGCCACAGAAGATGCTTCAAGCTCTGCTTGTACATTTCTTGCCCTGGTCTTGGACCAGCCATTTCTCCAGGAAACCCTGGTTCCTGGAATTGGAAAAGGACGTTAGAAACCAAGATCTGGGTGCTGGGTGTGTTCATTACTGCTGTATGTTGTTGCTTCCAGCCCTCTTGGCTAACAGAACAAGGAAATAGATGTGCACATACTAGCTTATGTTTATGAATAGTCCTATATGTAACCATCTATGTTAACCTAACCATGAGTTCATACTGGTGTCGTCAACTCGGACGCATTACTACATAGATCGTTCTAGCCTCCTTCCCTCCCCTACCTGTAACTTAAACTAGGAGGTGGGTGTTAAACTAGGAGCAGTGAGAAACATGGCTCCAAACCCTGTCATCCACTTACATGATCATTTTATTCCTGCGTTCATGTATAGGGGCATTGGAATTCTTAACCAATTCTTACCTCTATCAAATAGAGCACAGGGCTTAGGTCAGACAATTAAGTTCATCAACTCATCCTAGAAAAAAATGCTATATACTGCATTGCTGAGTACTGCCAGATGGCCAAGGGGAGTGAAACCATATAGTTTCTTTCACCTTAAGTACAGACTCCAATCATTTGCAGTCACTCAATTCAGCCTCTTTTCCTTCATCCCCTAAAATGAAGTTGTTTCATAGCATTTTAATGTAGCTAGCTTGTTTTCTCATATTCTGCGTTCCGTCCAACCTCCTAAATGATTTTCTTTAAATCTACACACAACGAAGTTCACTCTTTGGGCTAAACATTTCCGTGGGTTTTGACAGGTGTCATGTATTCATCATGTCATTATTATTTTTATTTGTTTAAAAATATTTATATGGTACTCACTATGGGGTGGACACTGAGTCTTTTAATCCTTACAGCAACTTTATCAGACAGACACCATTGTTATCACATCATCTGTGCCGCAGCTAAGAAAACTAAAACCCAGAGAGGTTGAGAGACCTCTTTAAAATCACAAGCTGATATGGGTGGCTCTGGGTGAGAACCTGGGGCATCTGTGCTCCTAACAACCACTGCACATCGGTCATGATTGTCTCTTCTGCTGGGCTCTATGGTTTCCTTCCATTTATTCTTTCTTTTCATTGTGAAACAATTCTCTGTTTATCGTGCAATGCATTTGGTGATTAAGTATCAAACTTGAAACTTTAAAGACATGACAATTTTAGAAGTTAGTATGACCTTCCAGTCACTTGCAAATGGTCTTCTTTGCCTTGTCATTCTCAGGTAAAAAGAAAAGAAAAACGAAAAAGAAAACTGCCCAAGAGCAATTTCTCTATTATCAGCAGAAATTTTAAGAACTGTTGAAGAAATAAATAGCATTTTTCAGAACTGGATTCTCATCACCTCATGTGTCTTTTTTTGGGAAAAGAGGGTGAATATGCTGGAAATATTCACAAAAGCTTTCAAGGAAATATAAGATCTAGATAAGAAGCTCTGACTATTCTCTTCTCAATGGATTTAGAGTAAAAATACAAGTGGAGTGAGCAGGCAAATTCATCCAAGCAAGTATCACATGGGTATTAAGAAAGAAGGTCATCCAATTAACTAATTACTTCTTACATATCCTTGGTATAACAATCAAAATCAGTTGCTATCAGAAATGTAGATTTAGAAAGAGCAGACAATATAAGTTTGAAATTTGCTTGGCTTTTACAAATCGCAAAAGGCATAATCCATAACCCAAGAAGGCTATGGTGTAATTAAATATTAACATGCAATGTTTCTTGGAATTCTGAGACATTTTGTTTCTTATTGTGCAAGGCCCAAATCAGGCCAATGGCAGCAGAAATTATACTGGCAATTCATCCCTGGATATTTTCCTGAAACTCCAGAAAACAGTTCCAGTGGATAAAAGGGGGAAGGAAACGAATGCCTCTCGGGTGCCTAGTAGGTGCACTTTTTAACATGTTTCATTTAAACCTCACAAAGCCCCCATGTCGATCTTATAGATCAGGTAAGGAGCTTATTATTTCTGTTTTTAATGCAAAGGGAATCTAATGAATGTGAAAAACCAGAGACTGTAGGAGGTGTTCAGTCTCTTTCCCATCCCAGCTGATGGTAGAGTTAGGACTAGAACTCGGTTTTGAGTGTTTAGGCTGCAACATTTATTTGTTTCACAATGTTAACTTTTGAAATAACTGCGCTGGACAGGGCAGCCTGGTGGAAAAGAGTGTCAGTGGTGAGAGGGCCTCTTTATAGGTGAAAAGTAGAGAAGAGGAAGGAGGGTCCAGGGTAAGGAAGTTTACTCAGGGGACTAGCAGGCCAGAGAGGAGGGTTGGGAGGGTTGACCTAAGGCCCCGGGTTTGATCCAAGTTTCACTTGGTCTTTCAGGTACCGTTCCTGAGAAGTTTCCAACAGCACATTAGAAGGTACCTCCCTTCCACTGGACACACAGTGCTAACCAGAACACCGAGGTGTTCCAGGCCTTCTTCAGTATGCAGTGTTTCCTGTCTTCGGCCTATTTACCTCAGGCCCAGCTCCAGCGAGGTCTTGGCTTCTCTGCCAGAGGGACCTCGGATCATCAGGCAATAATTCTCCGATTTATTGCTCCTGTTCTACATTCCTGCCCTATGACGATTTGAAGACATTGGGACCAGCTTTCCAAAGCTCAGAATAAGCTGCTTTAATTTTATCATTGTCCTATAATTTTATGGAAATGGCAGCTGCAAAGCCAACAAATGACTAATAAAATCCCTCTGCCCACTCATTTTTAATGTCATTCTGGTAACTCCAGAACAGGGACCATCTGGTCCTGGTGCTTGCTTTAATATAAAAAAGTAGCTGAATTGAAAATCCTATTTCTGCGAGAACATTGGGACAAGACTTCTGTTTTTGAACCGAAAGCACAGCAAAACAAGTCAGATGTTTCATTTGGGCAGGGATGAAACACTCTGGGTGCCCCATGCTCAACTTTCTCCGCACACGCACTCACACACACACAAACACACACACTAGGAAAACATGAATCAATGTTCTATTATTAATAACTGTTACGTTAATTGAACACTAGCCACATGCCAGGCAATGAGCAAAGCACGTCAGACAATTTTATAAGTGTACTCCATCAGTGTATTCATTTTGTAAGTGAATTAAATTAACACTTTATCTATTTTAAGTTCAATAAACTGGCTCCAAGTCACACAGCTAGTGAATAAGAGAGCCAGGTTTAGAACCAAAGTTTATCAGTTTGCACATATGTGCCCTGGACCACTGAGTTAGTTCTCTCTCTCTCTCTTTCCTCTCTCAGAAAAGCCACCTTAAGCCATAACTAATTTTTCTACTAGGTAAATTAGTTGTTTTTAAATTTAAATTTTTTATTGGGGAATAAATTCAGACTTGGCTGCAAAGTTGCCAAGCTAGTACAGAGTTCCCATATACTCTTCTTTGTTTTCTCCAGTGTAAACACCCTCCGTAACCTTGCACATTGGTCAGACCAAAGAAATCATCATCATTATAATACAATGAACTCAGCTACAGGCTGTCTTCAGACCGTGCCATGATTTGTACATGCAAGTTTTTCTTTTCTTTCTTTTCTTTTCTTTTTTTAAATTTTGCTTTTATTTTATTTCATTTTATTTTATTTTTATGGAGACAGGGTCTCACTTTGTGTCCTTCAGTAGAGTACTGTGGAATCATAGCTCACAGCAACCTCTGCCAACCCCTGGGTCCCTGGGTTTAAGTGATTCTCTAGCCTCAGCCTCCCAAGTAGCTGGGATCACAGGAGCCTGCCAGAATGCCCGGCAATTTTTGGTAAAGACGAGATCTCACTCTGGCTCATGCTGGTCTTGAACCTCTGAGCACAGGTGATCCACCCACCTCGGCCTCCTGCAGCGCTGGGACAATAGGCGTGAGCCACCGAGCCCAGCCTACATGTAAGTTTTTCTTCTAAGTTCTGATTTTTTCTAAGTTTAGGATTTTTATTTTTAATACCAAAGGGAGTTGAGTGTAGTTTTCAATTGTGTTCAGTTGTGGACCAAACAAGCTCTGCCAGTGCCTGACAGTAAGGACTCCAGACACTTTTCTGGCTTTGAATACACTTCCTGGTCAATCGTTTAAGTCAGGTGTCCTCAAACTACGGCCCATGGGCCACATGTGGCCCACCTAGGACATTTATCCAACCTGCCAGGTGTTTTTGCCACCACTGCCTGTCCTACTTAGCAGCCGACTCATCCCAGGGCCTGTGGGGTCCGGCCCTCCAATGGTCCGAGGGACAGTGAACCGGCCCCCTGTTTAAAAAGTTTGAGGACCCCTGGTTTAAGTGGTTTAGACCCCTCCACTCTCCCTTCTGCTGATCTGAATCTTCCAACTCACCTATTTTCTCTGTATGACTCTCAACCAGGTGATTTGACTTAGTCACTCTTAGTCACTCTGACTTTCCTCTCACGTGTTTCTTACCAAGATTTGGTCACTGACCAAGAACTTGGAAGTTTCTGATCTCAGCCTCTATTTGCTGTATTCTTTTTCCCACTGGACACACTTTATCATCAGAATTCGGTTGTCCCCCCATTGGACATTAAGGGTTTTGTGATTTTATTGTTAGATTGTACTCAGACTCAGTAATCACAGTTCATAAGGAAGGACCCAGATCCTTGGCTCTGACAATTTGTCTCATTTTATGTAAAACATAGAAACCTAAAGTGACTGGTTTAGAATTACATAGCATGTGACTGGAGCTTTGAAAGACCAAGGGAAGGAGTGGGAACCTCCTAAGTGTTCTTCAGTTGTTAGGACAAGCACAGCTTTGAATAAAGGTTAAACAGAAACCAAACATCATGGAAAGGTATATTTTAGAAAAGAACTTAAAAGCTTTTTGTCTGCCAAATGGCAGAAGAATTTTAATCCACTTTTGGAAAGGAATGCTGTCTTTAGTCCCAGTATTTCAACTTGCGCTTTGACCGGGCAAAACAAGGATTAAAACCAGACTTAACATATCTGAAACAAATTTATCATCTTTTTTTCTTTCTCTTTTTTTTTTTTCTTTCTATAACCAATCCCTCCTGGCTTGCCTTTCCTGGTTTTATGACGGGGACTGTCTTGTTTCCAGGCACCAGGCTGGAAGCTAAGTGTCATCTTTTATTCTTGGCAAACCCATCACAGAGTCCTGTGATCTTTGCCTCTTCTGCTCTGGGTTTGCTCCTGTCTTTCCATTTTTACTGTTGGCATTCCATGCTTAGGTTATCTTACAGACCTCTAGATGTATGGTGGCCCCACTGCACAGGCATCAACAGACTAGTATCTGGTGGAGGGTAACCGTCAAGTTATTAATTTGCTCATAAACTTCAATGACCTACGGGGTGAGAGTGACTCCTTACACTGGCATTTGACATGCTCCATCCCATCGCTCCGCTTTCCAGTTTCATCTATTATTATTCTCCAGCTACAGGCACCATGAACCAGCTTGGCTACTTTGTGTTTTTCTTTGAACACACACTGCCACCTGGCATTTGCACATTCTGTTTCATTCTGCTTGCAAGAGTTTTTTCTATTCCCATTCCTAACCTCGGTTTATTGGCACACCATACATCAGGGGTTGGCAAACTACAGCCTAAGGGCAAAATCTGACCTACCAGCTTGTTTTATTTTTTGTAAGTAAAGTTTTATTAGAACATCGCCATGCTTCTTCATCTGAGTACATTGTCTTTATAGGATATGTGTGCTGCACTCAGCAATACAGCCTTAACCAAGATGGACTTCTCTGAGTATCTAATTCAATGAGTTTCAGCAAAAAATTGTTTAGGTCCTATAATGTACTCAGTATACAAAACTGGAAAAGTTGTGGCCCTTCACTTAAGGAGGTCACTGCCTAAAAGTGATGACAAAACTATAAAATCCTTCTACAATATGATAAGTAGGATAACAGCAAGCACGCAGGGGATACCTGGTAACATAGAATACAGAGTCATTAATTTGGGGGAGTGGCTAAAGTGGTGGGAAAAAATATGGGTTAATAGCAGAGGTGGGCTTGAAATTATGTATAGGTATCAAGGTGATAAAGGGTTTATTCCTTCTAGATAATAAGACACGGAGGGATACAACCAGATGGCCTCTTTGAGGAACCTCAGGCAGCCTTCATGGAAACAGAGCTTAAAGAGAATGGTGTTTGGAGTCAGATCAACCTGAATTTGAACCCTAACTTTCATGCCCCTTAGCCGGCTGAGTCTGAGCAAGTCTTTAGCTTCCATGAGCTAATTTTCTCATCTTAGTATTTACTTGAATTGACTGGCAAGGCATAGATGAATGTTTATGGCACAATGTTTGACAAGGAGTGTCAGGTACAAAAAATAAATGTAGTTCTTATTATCAATATGTGGCAAAACCAAAAAGTTCACGCAGATTCCACAGAAACAGTAAGGCGAAAGAGTGTATGTCCCTCAAGATGTGAAGACAGCTGCTGTTTCCTCTGTATCTCACGATTGCTGAACTTCAGAGAAAACAGCCCTTGTTCTTTCCTGCATTATCCATAGCAGACAGGTTGACTCCATCCTTTCCTCCAAATTTTGAACTCCAAGAGGCCAGGGATCTTTTCCTATTCCTTTCTGTGTCTCTCCACGTGCCCAGTCCTGTGTCACATAGATAGCAGGCCTCAAGTGAATATTTGTTGCATTTTTAAATCTTAGATTACAAATGAGACTTTGACATTAACTAACTGAAGGAGCTAAGGAAATTTTGCCCCCAAATATGACTCCTTGGTATGAAGAATATTTCTAATGAAAGGCCACTCATGATCAGGAAGCATGGAAAGAGGCCTGTCCTCTATCTACAGATAACCTGAGGAACATGATTAAAAATCAAAAAGGGGCTGCTGACTTCCTTATTACATGCTAACAGACCTGGCCCCAGGGGCATTTGAAGCAGCAGACCTGTCTCTCAGGTTAATCTACACATTGATCTGTTTCCACCCATCTCCATCCCCACCCCCAGCAACCACCTGCGGAACCTGTACTTTCCACATTCTCCCCCTCCCTTCCAAAAAGCATCTACAAAGGTCTCTGACCATCACTGAGCCTTTGAGTAATTGTTCTTGTGGTTCCTCCCATGCCATGGTATTTGGAAATAAACCTTTCTCTTATTAATCTACCATAATTGTGAGTTGATCTTTCAGGGAACCAGATCAAGGGAAAAGAACAGGTTTCACCCTGATCCCTACACAACCCATTTCTTTTTTTTTTTTTTATTTTTTTTATTTTTTATTATTATTTTTTTTGAGACAGAGCCTCAAGCTGTCCCCCTGGGTAGAGTGCCCTGGCATTACAGCTCACAGCAACCTCCAACTCCTGGGCTCAAGCGAGTCTCCTGCCTCTGCCTCCCAAGTAGCTAGGACCACAGGCGCCCGCCACAACGCCCGGCTATTTTTTTGGTTGCAGCCGTCATTGTTGTTTGGCGGGTCCGGGCTGAGGATTCGAACCCGCCACCTTAGGTGTACGTGGCTGGCGCCTTAGCCGGTTGAGCTATAGGCGCCGAGCCCACAACCCATTTCTTTATACAAATTGACACCCATGGGTTGTAAGATGTTCGCTTCATTCCAGCTTTCTCGGTTTGATGATCACATGTCTCACAGCTTCGAGGAAGGTGACGTTTATTTTGTTGATTCCTGTCCCTTTCCCTCAATTCTCACTCTCATTCACTTTCCCCCTTTGGAAACATCCTTCACTCCATCTCTAGGTGTTGAAATGCTCCTTTATCATTAACAGCTTGGACCAGATTGTGAGACGCCTCATATTAAATTCTGCCTGCTTATTTCAGAAACCAGTTTCTTAAAACCTAGCCACATAATTTTATTTTTTCTTTTCTTTTGTAGAGACAAGGGTCTCACTATGTTGCCCAGTCTGGTCTTGAGCTCTGGGATCACCCAAATTCACACTTAAATGCTCAGGAATTGTATCGTACCTTTTTCTGATAATCTATGTAAAGGAAAATTTGAACAATTAGAAGTGGATTGCTCATGGAATTTTAGGCATCAGGAGGAAGCTAGGACATTTTAAAATCTTTCCACAAAGGCAAACATAGTCTGAAAAATACAAGGTCTGCTCTATGGGTACCAGAAATCACAGCACCTTTCATTATAGAAGTGATAATAGCTGTCATACGTATCGTACTAGAAGCTTACTATGGGGCAGACAACTTTTCATAAGTCTATCCCTCACAACACTCATGCAAATTACTATCCCACTTCATAGATGGGGAAACTGAGGCTCAGAAAAGTTAGGCAACTTTCACAAGTCCACACAGCTAGGTACAGAGCCCAGGTCTGCTTCTTTTGTCAGCGTTCCTGACAATGCTCTTTGATTGCCCAGTGACTAGGGAAGAAGTTAGAGAATCGTTCTTTTGAGGGGGAGGGTTAGGTGGTTTCTTTGAGACAGAGTTAGTCACCTTGGGTAGAGTGCTCTGGCATCATAGCTCACAGCAACCTCAAACTCTTGGGCTTAAATAGTCTTCTTAACTCAGCCTCCCAAGTAGCTGGGACTACATGCACTCGCCACAATGCCTAGGTAGTTTTTCTACTTTTAGTAGAGACAGGGTCTTGCTCTTGCTCAAGCTGATCTCAAACTTCTGAGCTCAAGCAATCTGCCCACCTCAGCCTCCAGAGTGCTAGGATTACAGGTGTGAGCCACGTGGCTGGCTAGTGGAGGTTAAGGGATCTTCTGAGCTTCAGCTCCCTGCTGTGCATTCCTCCTTTCCAGCATTTTCCAAGATGTTATTCCTTGGAATAGTGGTCTGAAAACAAGGCCAATACAGGGAACCACAGGGGTAAGAAACAATACGATGGAATTCCTAAATTGTTGATGTTTCTTAGAATCCCCTTGCCTTCTTTTCTGTTGAAAGCACTCTCTGGTTCAGACAGAAAGTGGAAACTCCTGGAGCGGTCAGCACCCTCAGCTTCCTCTGCTGTAAATGTTACCTTCTACAGACGTTCTGTATTGCTGCTATTGCCTGAATCCTGGGTCCTCCAGAATTCTGTATTCTATAAACGCAGCACAAATGCTATGTGCAGATGGGGTGGCGAGCGATGGCACAGCCAGGCACACTATTAGCATCATCTCTGCCCATGTGCTTGTTCCATTGCTCCATGGAATGTCACTTGCAAAACACAAGTTTAATGTAAAAATGATTAAGATTTTAAAGATGGGAACAACAGAGCATTAGCCCAAGGGAACAAGGGCCCCGTGTGCCCGCATAGGTCATATGCCCACGAAGATGGCCCTGCCGGGGAGATGTTGAGAGATGTACTCAAGGAGGGTGCTGCTATGAGCTATGCTGTTTGTGAAACCCCCTCTGATCCCTGAGGACACTTAACCACTTACCAACCTGCTTCGAACAAGTGTTCAGATGCTGCTCAAAAACCTTCAACTCAACCAGGCCTTAAGAAGCAAAGGAAGATAAGCTTTGGACTTTTATCTCCATTATCTCACAATCCAATAAGCTTGCACCTGGTCTCAATAAATGTACTCCTAGTGGCCACACTTCCACCCCACACTCTGGCTTCATGCCCTGGTCATGTCCATATCCAGCTCTCACATCGCCCCTGTGTCGATACTTTGACTACTTTAGGTGTAGGTCTATACTTCAGTATAATACCCAGGGAAAAAGAATGTAAATGAAAGAAAGAGATCCAGTTACTTAAAACTCTCTATTCTTTGCTAGTGTGCATTTTCCTTTTGTTTTTATTTAATATTCAACAAGAATTGGCCACGTAGCTTCTGCTATGAGGGAGCTGTTTTGTTGGCATGGGAGGTTCAAAGGTAAAGATTTGATGGTCTCTGACCTCAAGACAGTCACCATCTACTGCCTTCTGGTACTGGAACTTTGTACTAAATATATAATTTAAATTAAAAAAATGTTCTAGACAGCTCCTGGTTTGTTCCTTTTTTATCCCAGAGATGTGGTTTATAAGATAACTATGAACAGGTGCCCAGGGCTGTTGTTTTCCTAGATTAGACATCCACGCTCTTTTTAAGGGGTGATTTTTTTTTTTTTTAGCACAAATTGTACTTTATATTTAAGTAAATAAAATACTCCCCTTAAACTGGAGTGGTTGGCCAAAATTTTCAAAACTCTTTAACTATAGTTTTTTAACCGATTTTCAGATTTAAGCCCAGAGAATTCCACAAGGTTTTGCAGTGTCCATATCTATTTTCTCCCATTTCCTGTCACTCTTATCAACAACTTGACTGCGCCGAACTTTTCTTACCTTGCATGTTTAACTCCTTTTCTCAAGAACATTCTTGATCTCAATGCTAAAGTCCAGAGCACTTTAGTTCTAAATTTGAATTAGCAAAAGATCAGGCATGAATTGTTATAGATCTGTAAACCTACTTTGATATCACTACCCAGGTGAAAGTTCTAGTTTGAAGATGATGGATGAGAAATTATCATTAAAGGGTCATCCTTTCCTGGACTGGTGATGAAATAAGTGGTGGGAAAGGGGAAGAATTACTCTTTATTTAATAAACACTTTGTCTGTGACTTGGAAAATTGGATTATCATGGCCAAAGTTCTGTATTATAGTCATTAGTCACCCATTCATCTATTAAACCAACATGTAGTTTCTTAAAGGTTTATCATGTATCAGTTACTGTACTAAGCTCTGAAAATATTACAGGGAACAAGACATGGCCCTGCCCTCTACGTGATAATCCCAGTGTGATGTAAGGTGATCTAAGCATAAGGGTTAGGCTAGCAATCTGGTCTCTATCTTGAGAAGGCTCAGGGAAGATGTTCTAGGGAAAAAAAACCGGCTAAGCATCTTTATCATTGGTTTTCAAATTTTAGAGACTCCTTTAATTCTGTTGGTTAGAGACAGCCAAGAATCTGTATTCTAAGCAAGTACCCAAGGGGGTTCTAATGCAGAAGTCATCAGTATATTTTTCAAAACAAATTTATCTAAGCTGCCTTGTGTTTCTGTTTGTGTTATTCCTGGAAAACAATATGCAATATTAATTTTTTTTCAATAAGGGGCACATTTATAGTACATTGCTGAGAAAGCCATCACTTACTTTTATTTTTTCCTGTAAAACGTATGAGGGGTTTTTTTTTTTCATAGTGTTCAACAGTCATTTGTTAAAGAGACTGATAGTATAGGGTTTGCCTCAAGACCCACGATTATCGCAAAAATTTGAGCCATATAATAGCCAATGACACTTCTGTGGAAAAGAATCCTGTATTTTCTTGAGAACTTGGAAATGGGATGTATATGAGAATACATACAAATAGGATGAAGCAACATTCTATGGATTTAAGGATTAGAACACTTTCACTTTAACCAAATATTTCACCCAACTTCCTTAGCTCAGTAATTATTTTTTTCAAAGATGTAGGTGTTTAGTAACATTTTAAAGAAATGCTTTTTAAAACATTAAAGCTGACAGTTTTGAATTAGCATTTTATTAGAACAGAATCTAATTTATAAATTCATACCATGAAGGACTCAGCAGATAATTACAGTCTTGAAGGCGCTTCGAATCCACCTTAATGGTACTGTATCAAACAATCAACCAGAGGCCAGATTTAAATTTTTAAACAGTGCATTAAATAATTAAACAGCATAACAAATTATGTTTTGGATAACTGTCACAGCCTAATTTTTTGAGCACTCTTAAAAAAAACTATAAATGGTTCATTAGAGGTGCTTTGGAAGCCAAAAGTGCTAATGTAAGTCACATGGAAATCCTAAAAGGAATTTGGCATTAAACAGGGAATGAACTTGCTGCTGGAAATAGCAGGTTAAACAAAAACTCCATCAGCGTGGCTATCACTGAAGCAGATGTATAGGATAAGCACAGTGACTATCTTTCTCCTTTGCATCCATTTTTACATGCTGTTATAAATGTCTTTGTTTAACCAATTTCATGGTCAATTTCACCATACCGTGCTGTAGCCATACATGAAAAAAGTACTTCATGAATTTTAAAACACTGGTAGAGGAGTTATGGAAAACAATCTCAACTTTTTTGGTCCCTATTCCCTATCTTTGCTGATGCAAATTCCTTGGTCCTATAACTGAAGCCATTAGGTATTTTATGATTATTGCAAGTGTACCTCTTTCATAGTGGGTTTTGCAGTGACATGTGTTTGAGAAATGTTAAGGTGGTGGTTGGTATTTTCTTCTTAGCTTCTATTACCGTGCGTTCCAAACAACACCACAGATTAGTCAAAACTAAGGTGACCAGACATCCGCTTTTGGCAGGACAGTCCCAATTTTTAACAATTTGTCCTGCGTCCTGTGGCATTTTAAAAAAGCCCCGATTTTTAGAAAGAATGCACGACAAGCTAGGGAACACGGGAGAACAGGAAGGGAATATACGGTTTTCAGCTGCCATGTGGCTATTTCGCCAGGATATGCATTTTATATTATTTTTGTTAATTTTATAATGTTAAACTTTGATGATAACAAATAATTGTTGAGAACTGATTATCAAAGTTTGCATTGTTGTCAGGCCCTGCCCCCAGGCCCTGTCCCCCCCAATGGTGTCCCGCTTTACCAATGTTAAAATCTGGTCACCTTAGTCAAAACCCAACATTTATGTGGTGTCGATGTTATCACATTCTCTGCGGTGGTTGTTCTTTCTTGATGTTTTAAAAATACAGTTTTTCCATTTACATGACTTCACTTTGATTCCACATCATAAAATCATCTTTGGCTGAGAGGGTATAATGGCAAAATTCCTATAATCACACATTACATTTTACATGCCGTGCATAATTGCTTTTGTTAATAAAACGTTCTAGAGTTCTTTATTTTGAGGTTGAGCCAGATGGGAGCATGGTCCAAGGAATCTAGAAAGAATTATATCTAAAACACTTAACTTCAAGTCTGTTCATCAGCATTGTAGTTCAACTGAAAAATGAACCCCTAGTTTCAGGCACTTGAATTTATTACAGCAATTCAATCAAAACAACTGCTTAATTCAGTGACCCTCTCTGTTAAATCACTTATTTGACTGGGCAAAGAGGTCAGAGATATAAGTAAAAGGTACTGGCATGCTGGAATTCTAGTTCCACTGGTCATTACCAGTTGTGTGGCCTTGGGGAAAGTATGTCACCTCTCGGTGCCTCCATTTTCATAAAATGATGGAAATGACATTCAATAGTCCCTCAGTCATTCAAAGCAGTTGTTCCACTAAAGTAAATCAGAGAAGTAGGTAGTGAGGAAGAACCTCAAAGACCTTGGCCCAAAGGAATAGGAAAGACCTATTCCTTCTTATCGGAAATGACTGACTCACTCCAGAACACTCACTCATTCTTGGGTTGACATCTTTACAACATCCTTGGGTTAGGGGAGACATGAAACTCACCCCAACCTCTCTGAACCAAACACACAACACCTCCAGAGGTGGCGGGTTCAAAACATCAGATTCATACCTTGGAACGTGCCAGTCTGATAGTCTCTTCTTCCTTCCAGGGAGCTTTGCAAAAGTAAACAAAAACATAAACAAGATAGACAGAGGGCAGTGAAGAGTGGGGGAAAGGAAGGAGCAATTACCATCTGCACACGTGCGTCTGCAGGTTCCAGGGTCTGTGAATTCAAAATCTCCATAACCAATCAACCCAAAGGAGAACATTTTTCACACATAGTATGTGAAAACTATATTCCATTTAACATTTCTTAGTCTATCTAGACACACACACACATGTAAATTTAATAAAATGAGTTGCAATCTTCAGAATGAAGTCTGGCTGCTTCAGTAAATATTAAACATAGAAATTTTAGGGCTCGACTGGGCTTACATTTCACCCCTAATTCCATCCCAGAGGGCTACTGATATTAATATTTTCTGCCCTCTATTAGCATGGAGTGTAATTCTAAAACATTTCCTTGTGTGAAATGAATATTTTAAAGATCCAATCCATGCCATACATTTCTCATTTCCATTATAACTGATTTTCCTCTTACACTGTATATAGTTCTTGGAGGCTTAGAAATATCCCAAGTTTTACAGCTCAGAGATTTCATATTCAGTGTATACTAGTAGACTTAAATCTAAATTGGATTTTAAAATGTGACACTTTGAAACCAGAAGCAAACAACAAAAAAACCCATATTATTTGCAAAAGCATTTATTGGAGGGCAAAGTGACCAAGAAAAGAGGTCCTGGGATCTGGTTTGACTTCATGTGACTGGGGTTCTAACATGCTCTCTGTGAGGTTGGGAAATTAACTAAATCTCGAGGAGCTTATATTTTGTTCTCTGTTAAAAGGATATGATAATACATTCCCTACCTACTCACAAAGTAGTGTTGAGAACAATGGAGGAAATTGATGTGAAATACAATGCTTAGCCCACTCATTTCAGACAACACTCTGCTAAATTGTGGCGCTCACCTGGCTCGTTCTATCCATGCTACCACTGTTATTAAAATTGTTGGGTAGGAGTTCAGTTATTCCAGGTGTCATTAACAGCAACAGAGAGAGGATTTTTAAAGAAATGACTAATCGAGAAAGAGTATGCTATAGAATGAAAACAAAGCAATTCACAATAAGTTAAGTATATAACAAATAATAACATCCAATTCCTCCTCACTGGGGTGAATCAGTCATTTCTTTGCCTAATGGGACCTAACCTCCTTATCTTTCTGTCCCCTGACTTTGCATATGCTGGTGTTTGTCCTCTTTATTTCCTGTGCTTGAAAGACTGATTGAAATTGTTGGTTCCCTATATCTGGCCATTTGCACTTTACAGATAATTTCTGGGTTCTGTGGAATTTGCATTGGTGTGTGTCACATCCCTGATGCCCTTTGGGAAACTCTAAGATGCTAGTTACTCCTGTTGGGAATGGCACTGTTGCTGAGTGTGCTTCTGGGTCCGCTTGGTTTTATGTATTTTTCTGTTCACCATGTGCTAAAGTTTGTGTGGGACCCCCTGTGTGCAGAGAGGCATCACCTGTGGGCAACACTTCATCTCTCTCCCCCTTTCTGGCCAGGACTAACTACGTTTCTCTGAGCTGATTTGTGAGCACAGGAGGGGTTAGATAAGCTCAAGTTTTTGGCAAGATGAGAAAATTGTTTAGGTCGAATGACTTGAAAAGGGAACCTCTGTTGTGCTGAATTTTTGGAATCCGAGGTGCTTCCAGGGTCTCTTGATTCTCTTCATGTTATTATCATTACAACTGTGATTTGTTAAGTAGCTACTATGTTCCAAGCACTCTAAAGGTGTAATCGCGTACAATCCTCATAAAGCCTCCTTAAAGTATCTTATTTTATAGACAGAAAAATGCAACATATGAAGAGGTAACTTTCCCAAAGACAGGGGTAGGTGATGTCAGGGCCATGTTTAATCCCGGTTCTATCGGTCTGATGCCAAAGCTCTTGATTTAATCACATCTCTCCATTATGCCCCTTGACCACAACAATTTAAGCACCCAGGTCTCTAATTGTTTAACCTTTTAATGTCTATTTTTAATATTTTTTTCTTTTTGCAAAATTATAGGTTTTAATTAAATACAAAATTTCATTAAGTTTTACTTCCAAAATGTACACTTACCTATGGTAACATCTTTTTAGCACTATAGTGATGAAGTATTCCCTTTAATCCTTAAAAAAATGTTATCATTTTGTGTTCTTAGCATCATAAATTCTGAGTGACAAGTGGCCTTAACGGACACTTGATGGCCAATTTCCTTCACAACACCTCATAAGCTTCACCTATGTTTGAAGAAGCATCACATTCTCTCCTTGGACAGTGGAGGCTGTGAGACTGAGCCTTTGATTACCAGGCAAAAATGTCAGTATTAGTCTGAGGAGGTAATGGCCCAGCCAAGTTATACATAATCAGTGCCTAGACACAGGATATACTTCAGTCACCAGAATTGGTGTTAAGAAATGTCTTTTGTCTTGCCTTCATCTGGTGAGATTGTTAGCCACTAAAATAAGAGAATGCAAATTTGCATTCGAGTTTACGCTTCTGCCCCTCACATTCTTCCCCCAAGGGGAGGAAGTGTCTACCTTAGATTGGCAAAGATTCTGAAAGACTCAGCTTTATAACCACGACACAATAATGGGCCTGTATTGATGACTAGTGGTGATAGAAAGGTAACGTTTCTTTATTCACCGGCAGGCACTGTGTTCATCACTTTTTAGGAATTCTTTCATTTACTCTCATGAAAGGGAAATACCACCTACGGATGCGATGTGGACTAAATGAGATAAGGCAGGAAGAGAAACCATGCCTATCTGGGTGTGCTGTAAGCCCCAGTGACTGCAGCTGTGATGATAATCAGTTACTGTACTTCCTTACTCTTAACAGGGAAGTAGAAGCAGGCTTTAATGGATCATTGCCCTCAATATTAACTCCCATGTTTTGCCTGATACCATTTTAACCTCCTGTGAAACCCTACCCAGCCCCTGTACTAACTCTCTTGGCCATTTCAATAAGAAGTTTTCTACTGTTCACTGCTGATGAAATCTGGTTTTGATGGAGGCTGATCTCAGGTCTGAGCACACATGAAAAAGAATCCATTGCCTAGTCCATTAGGGTCTGAGGATGGTCCCTGATAGGTTGACCCAACAGCTGGACTACTCGAACCCCTAGAATGAACAAGGCCCTAGAGCCCCTGTGAGTCTGAGGGACTAAGGCACAGACACCTGGGGGCCAGCCCATAGCACTCAGCATACTTAATTTGTTTACCCAGAAACTAAAGGAAGGAGAAGTAAGTGCCTGGCAAAAAATGTTTCAGTAACAAGCTTAGTCTAGTGTGCAGCTTTCCGTATGGAATCCCTACATTTCCACCCGTCACACAGACCTTGATTTATAATAATGCTTCTGTAGTCTCATCTCTAGCGTGGGAAATGGGAGAAAGTGGTCTCTGCTTTCCTTTCACATGGTAATCAGAACATCTGCAGGAAGGAGGTAATCTTTTAATTAACTATAGTACCCGAGGTTGGGAGTGATACATAAGGAAGTGAAGAAGCTCATTACTCTTCCAGATTCTAATCAATTGTAATTTTGTAAAAATGCTTTGAATTTGAAATATTTTAAGTAGTAAATGGATTAAAATTGACCTACTAGAAAACCTTTTATAATGATTTAGTAATTCCAAGGTTACCTAGCGTAGTCTGCATGTTTCTCAAATCATAGAGGATTAGTAACTCCTTGTGCCGAAATGGCCAGAAAAGAAGAGCCGGGAGCAGTGGGAGGCTCTGGGAGACTGAGGCAGCAGGATCACCTGAGGACAGGAGTTCAAGACTAGCCTGGGCAACATAGTGATATCCCCCTCTCTACAATAAATTTAAAAACTAGCAAGGCCTGGTGGTACATGTTTGTAGTCCCAGCTTTTTGGGAAGCTGAGGTAAGAGGATCACTGGAAAGCAGGAGTTCAAGGTTGCAGGAAGCTATGATTGCACCACTGCACTTCAGCCTGGGCAACAGAGACAGTCTCAAGAAAACATGAAAAACAAAAATCAACAACAACGAAAAGAAAAGAACAGGAGGAAATCAGATGCATAACTAGACACTCATGAAAATTGGGAATGACACAAAGAGGAAACTTTCAGTTCCTACTATGTATATTACACATTTAATTGAAAAACAAAAACTTGGCTCAGCGCCTGTGGCTCAAGTGGCTAAGGCGAAAGCCACATACACCTAAGGTGGTGGGTTCAAATCCCCAGCCCGGACCCACCAAACAACAATGATGGCTGCAACCAAAAAATGGCCAGGCACTGTGGCAGGCGCCTGTGGTCCCAGCTACTTGAGAGGCTGAGGCAGGAGACTCGCTTGAGCCCAGGAATTGGAGGTTGCTGTGAGCTATGATGCCATGGCACTCTACCCTCTGCTTGAGGCTCCGTCTCAAAAAAAAAAAAAGAAAAACAAAAACTTTACTTTTATAAAATTAAAGCAATATGTGTTCACAATTTTTAAAACTTAAGTACAACAATAAAACTTTTAGGGCCGGCTCGGTGCCTGTGGCTCAAGTGGCTAAGGCACCAGCCACATACACCTAAGGTGGCGGGGACAACAATGATGGCTGCAACCAAAAAATGGCCGGGCGTTGTGGCAGGTGCCTGTGGTCCCAGCTACTTGGGAGGCGGAGGCAGGAGACTCGCTTGAGCCCAGGAGTCGGAGGTTGCTGTGAGCTGTGATGCCAGAGCACTCAACCCAGGGGGACAGCTTGAGGCTCTGTCTCAAAAAATAAAAAAATAAATAAAAAATAAAAAATAAATAAAAAAATTTTAGGGCCAATTTCTCACCCTTTCCCACCCAAATCCATTTCCAGCATTATAGCTGTTTCTTCAGCTATTTACCCCCAAAAGCATTCAAGCTAATGCTTTTTCTTGATTATTTTTCAGAACTTACAGACATGGACTGCTGAATAATGACTACCTCTAGGGAAAATGAGGATTTCTCTCTTAGCTCAATCCCGCTCCCAGTAGGCCTCGTGTGATTATATAAAAATTTCTAGTTAAATCAGTAGAACTAGGACAGGCCACAGAGGCTGATCCAGGCTGAACAATTGAAGAGAAAGATGATTTTTTTTTTTAACTTGGCATTACAACCAAAGCAGCATGCAAGCAATGCAAAAGATACACCCAAGGGTCAAGCTGCCAAGGGTGTGGACATAGGCCTGGGCGCCTTGCTTGGCTCCTCTCCAGGGGACAGCCTGTGTTCCCAGACCAGGTCGGCACTCCAGGGCTAAGACATTATTATTATGCATTGATTGACCTGTAAACTAATTCTAGCAAAGCATATTTTAAAAATTCTGTCTAAAATTTTAAAATATATATCGATTATTCTTGGTACCTATTTATGTAGTTTAATAATTGAAAGCTGTATAGGCAGTCCCTGGGTTACAAACAAGATAGGTTGTGAAGGTTTGTAAGTGTGAGTCATATATCAGTTGGATGTTTGCAACTTAGGGACTTCTATAATAGCCTCTGTTCATAAGTACAAATTATACATATGTAAGCTGGGTGTTTGTAACTTGGAGACTGCCTTATGGAGATCTGGTATCATAATGTTAGAAATTTTCTGAATTTTTTTTCTTTAATGGACTTTGTTTTAGAGCATTTTTAGGTTCACAGCAATGTAGAGATTTCCCATTACGTCCCTACCCAATGTATGCATAGCCTCCCCCGTTATCAACATTTCCCGCCAGTTACAGCCTACTCACCCACACTGACACACTGTCTCCCAAAGCCCATAGTTTACACTGGGGTTCAATCTCTGTGTTGTCCTTTCTATGGGTTTGGATAAGTTTGTAATGTAACCCATCCATTATAGATGGATCCTGCAGAGTGATTTCACTGCCCTAAAAATCCTCTGAGTTTTGCCTATGGTTTTTTTTTTTCTATAAAATTGCCTACAATCTTCTCTAATGTTGAATTTTTAAATAGTTAATCCATTTGACATCTCTGACAATCTTCATTGGTTTTTCTCTGTTGACCATAATATTTTTACTGAGAAAATACTCTCTGTATGTGCTGAGAGGTGTTCTGTAATTGCAGAGTAAATTTTGCTTGATGAAGGATAGTCTTAAGGGAGTCAATGAATTGCTTAAATAGTGTAGTCTAATTATTTGAAAGGTAACTTTCATTCAGGGTACTTCCTCTTTCCATTTTTTTTTAAGGAGGCAAAACACAACAAATAAGTTTTCTCTATTTGCCATTATTTAAATGCTTTTCCAAATTGAGATGCTATAGCATCATAGACCTTAACTTTATTCCGTTCTCATATATGATTTGTTACCCATTTTTAAGTGGTAATCCACAGAACATTTTTCTCACAAGTTGAGATATTTCAAAACACAATCACGGAATTTCATAATTAAATTTTGTTCACCATGTGAGCTACCATTGTTTGGGTTGTGTTCCAGTGGGGGAGTGGGATCCCAACAACCATTTGTTTTCACTTGTTAGGTTATCTGCTTTAACCAGATGACCGCGAATTACTTCTGTAGGGATGTAGAAGTAATCCCTGACCCCATCCTTTGGTATGCAACTTTTTAATTTATTCAGTTTCTTTCTCGCCTTCTAAAAGAATAAATCATAATGTCTTTCTATCTGTATATTTTTTTGAGGATTTAACAAGTTCATCATTTAATAAGTCTGAATGCATTTTTTTACCAGATAGTTGTAAAATTTGTTTTTAAGAATTGTAATCACTGAGAGCTTCAAAAGCTAAAGGTTGGTGTTTCCTTTCTTTCGAACATTCTAGTTGAAGTATTTCTAATTATCTCCCAAAACTTAGAGTTCTCCTTTACAAACAAAAGTTTAATGCTGTGGTAAAATATTTATAAAGGCAGGAAAAGAAGTTCTTCAAAAGTTTTAGTATTTCTAAAATCTAATTGAAGTTGGGCTCAAAGAGAGAAAAAGAACGTACTTCCAAGATGTAGTTTCTTTGTTTCTCTGTTTTTTTGTTTGTTTGTTTTACATCAACTTCACATAAACATGTTACAGCCCACTTTAACTGTATATGTAAATTCCTTGTAAGTTTCAAAAACTTCAGTTTTGCATTTACTGCGGCTTATTAAAAAGCAGCTAGGGCTCGTAAATGCACCATACCTAATTCCAAGTACATTTCTGCTGTTTGGGTCTTCTTATTGTCGTCCCCAAATTTCAAATCACGTTACGGCTCCAGAAGCAAACATTGTGCTTTTAATGTAGAACCTTTTCATTGATTTTACAATACCTGGTATTTCACCTTTAATGACATGAAATTCTGAAAGCTTTATTTTGATTCCATGAGTTAGCTATCTTTAAAAAATTCAACTCTTATTGGAAATAACTAATTTTGGTTTAACGTTCAAGGACGCTAATGTAAAATTGGTGTAATTTAACACTAGGAAATTCATATCCTGCTGATGAAGCCAACACTTACAATGCCACTGTTTCATTTTTTTCTACATCTGTTAAAAATCTAGACTTAAAAATGAGCAAAATTAACTTATTAAAGTAGTCATTTATTTACTCCAAATGAAAAGTCGTGCATCGTGGAGTGATAGGTGGATGTTCTTTCTGTAGTCAGGCACACTTTTGTTTAATTAACAACTTTTGAAATAGATGCTAATCCTTATTTATCAGGTTTGAGTCTTCTGATCATGTGATTAATGATACGACTATGGCTCCCATGATTTAAAAAAAAAAGGGAGTGATAATTTGGATTGGTGTTCAGCAAACATTCACCTCCCCTTCTGCACTGATGTTGGATTCATCCATATAATGTGCTTTAGCCAATAGAAGGCTGGCAAACCTGATGTTGTTATGTGGTCTTGTTCTCATGCTCTGTAATCTTCTGTGCAAATATCATGCATGAATTCAGTAGCTACTATCCTGTCAGACTTGGCCATGGATAAACACACTTGAATCAAAACCACCCAATCTGCAGTCTGAAGAATCACCCCCTTAACTCCTGTCCCTATCAGCCCAACCACAAGCAATCTACAGACCCTTGAGCATGAGTTTACATGCTTGTTACTGAAGCCACCGTCTTTTGAAATGGTTTGCATACAACATGATGGTGACAATACTAACACAGATGGGAAATGCCAACAAACACTTTATGCAGGTGACATGTTCATATTCATCCCCTTGACTTTATTGAAAAATGGAAATTAAGCAAATTATTTAAAATTAAACATAAACTTCTGTGTTTGGTGACTGGGGTAAATGAACTTACTGGAAAATAATAAAAAAAATCAATAAGATAAGTAGTTTTAGATTTATGAGATAAAGGAGAAATCCACCATGGCCAATGAATTAAGACCACTCTTGATGTGCTCTTCACATAAGCTTAGCCCGTATTACCCACAGCTATTTTGCCTATACATCACCTGTATTTCTCACATTCCCACTTCCTAGGGCTTCTTGCGTCTTGCAGAAACAGCACAGCTGTGTACCCAGTGGTAGGCCAACTGGCTGGCAGAGTAATGGTGTCAGATATTACCTCTCACTGAAAGAAGTTAGTTAGCATCAGAGTGCATTTCACTTTCTTCTCTGGAACAAATGCTGTCCTCTGAAGGAAAGGATTGGATACATGGCATCCAGAAGGGGTGAGAAAGAGGGATAAAATTGCTGACCATCTTTCAGGTTTAACCATGCGTTTAAGTGAGTATCCCGTTCATTAGGTATTCATCTCACGACCTAGTTTGGAAATACAAAGTAGCAGTGATAAAACCATCATGCATTATTCTAAGTCTGCAAATAATAATAATTTTTAAGAAATGATAAATTTGTCCAGGCATGGTGGCTTATGCCAGTAATCCAAACACACTCTGGGAGGCCAAAGCAGGTGGATCACATGAGCTCAGGAGTTTGAGACCAGCCTAAGCAAGAGTGAGACCTTGTTTATACCAAAAATAGAAAACCTAGCTTGGCGTTATGATGGGCATCTGTGGTCCCAGCTATTTGGGAGTCTGAGGCAAGAACACTGCTTAAACCCAAGAGTTTGAGGTTGCTGTGAGCTGTGATGCTACAGCAGTCTACCCAGAGCTACAGAGTAAGACTCTGTCTCAAAACAAACAAACAAACAAAACAGAAATGATAAAGTCTAGACAAACAATGGAGCAAATAGGATGCCAGGACAACAAGTACATAGGACGCCCCAGGCAAACCAGGATATGCTGTCATCCCATTTACACATGTCTCATTTTTGTTCTCTCTCGAAGTCTTTGGGATCTTGTCTTGGGCCTTAGTGATCCGGATGGTCATGATAATATGTCTTGGTGTGTGTTTTTTTTCTCATTTGTTCTTGTATCTAGAAACTCATGACTTTCATTTTCTTATTTTTTTTTTACTACCTCCTTTCCTCTATTTCCCCTTCCCTCGGCTTTCTCAGTTCCTCCCAGAATTCATCTTAGCCATGAACTGTGGCCACGTCTCTTGGATTGATCCTCAGATTTTATTTCCTTTTCTCTCCTAACATTTTCATTGACTTGTAAATTCTCCTTTCTGGGAGATCTTCTCAATTCTGTTCTCCAGAGTTTTAATTGGATATTTTAGCTGGCTTATTTTAAATTTCTGACATGTATTTCTTTTCTGATGATTGCATTGGAGGAAGCCTTCTGCCTCTCTGAGGACATTAATCATAACATGTTAAAGTTTTTCTCTACTTTTCACATTATGTTTTATTCTGTGATTACCTTTTTCTTTGCCTGTTTGCTTTAGTTCTTTACTTTTTTCCCTCAAACTTCTGGAGGTATTTGTCATCTCTCTGAGTCTGCGAGGGACTAAACAGTTACCTGGACATACTCTGTGTATGGAAGATCCTTGTAGCTGGCCAGCTGTCTAGTAAGTCAACTTGCCAGGGATCTGGCAGCTCATTCTGGAAAAGCAAATTGTCAGTATCTAGATTTTTTTTTTTATCTTGGATAGATACTCTAATTTCCTGCCTGAATAGCATAATCCCGATGCTCAGCAACTTATCAGAAAAGGAGGTTAAAGTTTTTACTTTTCAGTGTGTCGATACTGATAATGCTCCATTTTAGCACCATTTTATGGTACGATGTCTACCCTCCTCTGTGCCTCATTGCTCTGACTCCAGAAAATAAGCATTATATCTCTTGCAAGGTGACTGCGGGATGGTCACCAGATGTTTGGAGGTAGAGGAAAGAATTTGGTCTGTAACTATTTCTTAAGCAGATTTTCAACAACCCTCCTATTTTGTCTGCTCATGGACCCAATCTTTCCAATGTCTGAACCTCTCAAAGTTTTCCAGGATGAATTAGCTGCTTCCTGTTGGGTTTACCCTCTATCGTCTTAGGTTTCAGTTCTTTGCCCATTTAAATCAGTATCACTTTTGTTGTTTAAATCTTAAATCTTTCTTCCAGTTTTCGAAAGTATATTGACATCTTTAATGAGCTGTTATTTTTTTCCCTCATTTTCTCTCCATCTTTATGGATTTATGGAGTATTAATCCCTTTAATTTAACTTTGGTGGGGATTTGGGAGAGAGCAAAGATAAATCCACGTGTCATTCACACTTCTCTGTTTAATTGTCTTTCTTTGGGGGGAAAGATGAGAAAAGGTCTTCTTCTATTGCACAGTCTGGAATACACTGGTATCACCATGGATCACAGCAACCTCAGATTCTTAGACTCAAGTGATCCTCCTTCCTCAGCCTCTTGAATAGCTGTGACTACAGGCGTGTGACACCACAGCTGGCTAATTTTTAAATTTTCTGTGGGGACAGGGTCTCATTGTGTTGCCTAGTCTGGTCTTCAACTCCTGGGCTTAAGCCAACCTGCCACCTTGGCCTCCTTAAGTGCTGGGAAGATAGGCGTGAACCATCATGTCTGGCCTATAACATCTAATCATCAGCAAGTTTGCCAGATTTAGATAATGAATATATGAAATTCTTCAGTGTGATCATTTCCTATTGCTGCTATAACGAATATTTCTAAGTTTAATGGCTTAAAAATGATCCAAATTTATTCCCTTATTATTCTGGGAGGTCAAAAGTCCAAAATCACTTCACAGGGCTCAAACTGAGGTACTGGTAGGGCTGGAGTTTTTTTGGAGGCACTCAGCTGTTAGCTGAGAATCCTCTTTGCTTTTTTCAGCTTCCAGAGGCCACCTGTATTCTTTGGCTTGTGGCCCCTTCCTCCCTTTTCAAAGCACATAATTCCAGTCTTCACTTTTATGGTCACATCATCTTCTCCTCTGACTCCTCCTGCATCTTCCATTTCATAAAAACACTTATGATTACATTGATCCACCAATAATAGAGAATAATCTTCCCCTTGCAAGATAATTAGGTTAATCATATCTTTTTTTTTTTTTTTTGTAGAGACAGAGTCTCACTTTTTCGCCCTCGGTAGAGTGCAGTGGAGTCGCTCCAGCAACCTCCAACTCCTGGGCTTAGGCGATTCTTCTGCCTCAGCCTCCCAAGTAGCTGGGACTACAGGCGCCCGCCACAACGCCCGGCTATTTTTTGTTGCAGTTTGGCCGGGGCTGAGTTTGAACCCGCCACCCTCAGTATATGGGGCCAGCGCCCTACTCACTGAGCCACAGGTGCCTCCCAGGTTAATCATAACTTTAGCCATAGAAGGTTAAAGGGGATTAGGGCACAGACATAAGTGAGTGGAGCCTACCACACTCAGTTAAACTTGAATTTCAGGTAAATAACAAATATACATAGTACATGGTCATATGTATACTAAAAAATTATTTGTTTTTCTGAAATTCAAATTTACCTGCACATATTTTTATTTGGTAACTATATGCTCTGAACAAACTTACAAATTTGTTATTTATAGTTTAAAAACAAAAAAATTGATTTTAGAAAGCCTAAATAAAATGCCCAATGTGTGTGCCTTATCACACATATTTTATTTATTTTTATTTATTTATTTGTTTTTGAGACAGAGTCTCACTATGTCACCCTCAGTGGAGCACCATGGTATCACACCTCACAGCAATCTCCAACTCTTGGGCTTAAGTGATTCTCTTGCCTTAGCCTCCCAAGTAGCTGGGACTACAGGCATCCACCACAATGCCCAGCTTTTGTTGTAGTTGTTGTTGTTGTTGTTGTAGTTGTCATTGTTGTTTAATAGGCCTGGGCCAAGATCAAACCCACCAGCCTCCGTGGATGTAGCTGGCTCTGTAACCACTGACCTACGGGTGCTGAGCCCATACACATTTTAGTCATGGAATCAAGTCTCAATCTAAATCTGTTTGGCCTTGAAGTTCATGATCATTTCATTTGTCTTTTTTTTTTTTTATTTCTCTTTCCTTTCTTCCTTCTTTCTTTCCTGCCTCCCTTCTTTCTTGCTTTTATTTTTCAAATTATATTTGACTGGGAGGGTGTGGTGGTCTATAATCCCAGCACTCTGGGAAGCCAAGGTGGGTGGATTTCTTGAGCTCAGGAGTTTGAGACCAGCTTGATGAAGAGCAAGATCCATCTCTACTAAAAATAGGAAAACTATCCAGGTTTTATGGTGGGGACCTGTAGTCCCAGCTACTAGGGAAGCTGAGGCAAGAGGATAACTTGAGCCAAAGAGTTGGAGGTTGATGTGAGCAGCATCCTCCAGAATGACAGAGTGAGACTCTGTCCAAAAAAAAAAAAAAATTATATTTGACTGAATATTTACGGCTCCTCAAATTCATATGCTAAATTCTAATCCCAGATATGGATGGCATTTGAAGGTGAGGCCTTTGGGAGGTGATTAAGTCATGAGAGTGAAGCCCTTAGGATAAGATTAGTGACTTTATAAAATAAATCTCAGAGATGCTCATGTGAAATTATGGCAAGAACATGGAGGTCTTTGAACCAGGAAGTGGGACCTCACCAGACAGTGAACTGCCTTCTAGACTTTTCACTCTTTGGAACCAGGAGAAATAAACTTCTGTTGTTTCTAAGTCACCACGTTTATAGTATTTTATGATAGCAGCCCATAAATATGCTATAATACTAATTCTTAGTATAGTTTCCTTTTAAGATATAAATAGCTGCCCATACTTCTTTGACCACACAAGTTTGAACCTGAAAGTTATTCCTCAGATCCTGTTTGGTTCCAATAAATTGATAAAACTTTAATGAAGCAAAAATTTCATATGGATTAAAATATATATTACGTGGAAAGATAGAGAATAAAATGCTTTGCTTAATAAAATACTATATGTATAGTTGATAGAAAATCAAATATAAATTATAAAAGGAGAACCACTTTCCAAATATTGAGACAAAACTACAACGTATTTAGCAGTAATTTTATATGGAGAATAATCTCTTTTACCAATCCTATGTTGCTGATCATTTCTCTTCCATCCTTTGTTCTCCAAAATGCACTCCTCTTCTCCATCTCTGCCAATCACTTCTTAGTTCTCTTGTTTTCGCTTTCATGATGTACCAAAACCCAGTCTTTTTACTATTTTCACTTTGTCACTGTCTTAGTTCAGATTTTCATCCCTTCTGTGGATTCTCATCATGGTCTCTCTACTTCTACACAGCTGTAACCTTTCCTGCTTTACATTTTCACACCTGCTAGTTTAATATTCCCTTAGCATAGGGCTGAACATAACACTTCTTAGGTCAGGGGACATCGTCTCCTCCCAGTTACACAAAACCAAAGTTCCAAGTCGAAGTCTTCCATGATCTGGATCTGGATCTGGATTTCTCACTTGACTTCCTTATGAGCTTGATTTCAACGGAAGCAGACAACTTACTTTGCCTTTCAGCAAACCCCGCGCTTTCTGTTCTCTCCATCTCACACATCTGCTTCTGTTATTTTCTTCTTTCCTTGACTAGAACTGCACTGACCAGCATGGCAGACGGTAGCAATTCCTCAGTTGAATTAGCCACACTTCATGTACCTAAGAGCTACCCCTGGCTAGTATCTCACACTACATGGGGGGAGATATAGAACATTTTCATGACTGCAGAAAGTTCTATTTAACAGCATTATCCTAGAATGTCTTGCTTACATCGCCTCACGTTTAATCCTGTATGATTTTCATTGCTTAGTTCAAATAACACCACCCCCTTTTTGCCATAGCATTTTATTGGTGTTGGTGTTATTTCATTACAATACATTGGTGTTTGCATTGCTTCCTGTCCTGGGATCGAGTGACTTGAAATTTACGTAACACTCTACGTAGACCACTATTTTCACTTGCTTCATTATTTTGCTTCCTGACTAACAATCCCAATCCACATACATAGTAGGTATTCAAAGAGATTTTGTAGCTAGCCCCAGTCAAAATATTCTTTAAAGTTTTATAAACATGAAAATATTTCCATAACAAAGAGTGATGACTCTGCTTCATAAATTTTCCAGTTGGAATTAGCATAAAATCTGGGACACGGAAACTGTGTTTGTAGAAATGATATTATATTTTAGAATGCCTAATGATAAATCAACATGATTTCATCAATTGTGATTGATTTTCATCGGCTTGCAGAGGCAGCGGGCTGTAATAAAAAGATGGATGTGAGTACCAGACTTCCCTATTTTAGAATCCTGTTTCCATCAATTACTGACTTCGCTTAGCCAAGTTACTTAATTTTTCAGAGCCTCATGGAGATGATAATAGCTACCTGCATTAGTTGCAACCCTTTGATAGCAAATAAAAGAAACAGAAATCAAACTAGCTTTTTACAAACAAGATATTAATGGACTCAGGTCACTGAAAAAAATCCAGTGTCTTTAAAGTGACTGGATCCAGGTGCTCAAAGAACATTCCAGCTCCATTTTTAGGCAAGCTCTTAATATATAGTGGTGAGATAGCCACTGGCAGCTGAAAGCTCTTATGCTTTTTTACAACTCAGGATCCAAGAGGAGAAAATAGCTTTCCCTTCAGCTCCAGCAAATGTCCCAAGAGGGTACTCTCATTGATCCGTCTTTAGTCAGGAACATCCCTACATCAACTGTGGCTAGGAAATGGAGTGGTCAGATAAGCCAGACCTGGGACAAGGGGAATAGACAGGCCCACCCAGCCACACAGAGTCAATTCTGATAGTTACAGAATGGAAGCTGGCTGGCTCTCCAAAGAAGGAACACAAGATAATGAAGAGTTTATGTCCTCTAATTTAGGGGTGTCACATTGCACAACTCTGGTGGGTACTGTTTTTGTATTCAATGTAGGTGGGCCTGCTGGAATTGGGCAACATATAGGGTTTCCTCCCTTTCTAGGTATGTAGTGATAGTTAAATGGTATAGTATTAATAAAATGACCCTCAATTGGTAGATACTCGAAAATATCTTCTTCTCTTTTTATTTTTCTTCTACCTTCCTTTTCCATTTAAATTGAGAAAGACGTATTCTTTAATACTAATTAAAGTCTGAATTAGACCACTCCAGATTTACCAGTACTTCTTCTAAAATAACAGAAAAAAATTAGTTTCCTCTAATATTTCTGCCTCAAATAACATTCTACCATCAACGCAGAGGGTCATGAATCCATTAAGATTAAATAAATTACAAATGGCCCATTATTTAATTATTAGTACCACATTAACTTTAGGTACTAGTAATTAAATACTATATTAGCCCAAAGTTGCTTAGTAAATACCTTATAATTCAAATATTACAGTAGATAGAACTTTGGCCTCCATTTTTCTTTACTTCAACCAGAGTAATGTCTGTTTGTCAGTTTCATAGCCAAAGATTAGTATTTATCAGTTTAACACTAACATTTTCCCCTTTGTTTAATATGGAAATCTTCAAATAACATAAAGAAATGGGGGTAATTTTTTCACATAATTAAATCTATAAGTGACCAGTTCCAGTCTTGGTATGGTCAACCCATAATATTATTATATACCCATGTTCCTTCTTTCTCTTCCTACATTACTAGATTAAGGCTCCATCTTCATGTTCTCAAGAAGGCTGTCTGAGCTCCAGCCATCACTACCCCAATTCAGACAGACTGGAGAGAAAGGGAAAGGACAAAAAGTACATGCCATTTGATTTAGTCATCTTAGAAGAACTTTTCTCATATCTTCTTTTGGCTAGCTCTGTGTAAAGGAAAAGCTGGGAAATTTAGTTTTTATTGTTTTAAGTTGAGCATATAGCTCCTCCAAATAAAAATTGGGAGTTTGTTCATAAGAAAGCAGGTGAGAATGGATATTGAGTTGACAAGTAGCAGGCTCGATCACATCCAAATTAGCATCATTTTTAAGATTTCATCTGAATAAAAGATTTCATCTTTAAAGAAAAAATGAACCTAAAAGCCATTGATGTAATTAAACTCTGGGATAGGATACTCAAGTGTGTTTAATTTAACAGGATGCTGCTCAAAGAGAACAAGGTGGTTGTGACACTCGCAGCTGGGATTCAGAGGCACTAAACTCAATTCTGTTCATTACAGATGTTTTGAAGAATCAAATGAGTTATACTTGATGGATACTCTTCACCACTTCTCTGAGATACCTTTGAAAACTGAATTAGTAGCTTTATGCTCACAACCCCATTCAACATTTCCTTCTTATGGTGTCCCTGTACCCACTGGACCAAGAAGGTGGTTGAAAATAGAGCCAAATAGGAAATGGGTGGTATATGCAGTGCCACATCTTGGAGCTACCACTGAAGCCCAACCTCTGGGGGGTCCTCAACTGGGCACATGTTCTAGCCCATCTAGCTCTCTCATTTCCTTTTATGCTTCCACAGCCATGGGGTAGTGATTATGTCAGCAAGGCAAATGGCTCATTAATGTGGTGGGGAACCAGATTGAACATTTGGAAAACACCCACATATTATATTTTAATGGGCCAAAATGGGTTTTCTGCTCAAGCTGCCAGCTGGTTTGCCTGCAACATCAGCTTGCTCAGAAGAGTGGAGAGAATCGTTTTTACCAGGACTTATGCAAGTTGAAAAATTATGCTTTGTTTTGATTTCAGCAGTCTCTCAAGTGAAGGGTTTATTGCACGATCTCCTTTCTTCACTGCTGGATTCCCTTCTGCATGTTCTTCAAGAGCCAAGTCAAGTCTCGTCTTCTTCAAGCAGTTTGCCAGATTGCAGAAGGTCTCAGCAGTCTCTCCCGAAATGCGATTCCCTTCACTGGTCACACAGGCCACGTACTTGGCATTCATCACGCTTGCTTTGTTTTGTGAGTTGCCTTTTTCTGTTTGTCTCTCCCGTCTCCCTAGCCAAATTTAAGGCCTCTAAGGTCTAGGGAACCATATAATTTATTATCTAAATTGGAAACACTTTTGAGAATGAAAAGAGATGCTATTAGTCATTACATCAGGACACCTGGCACAAACCTGGCCTGTCAAAGCAAATTATGATGTGTGGCCACTCTATTAAGGTCAAAGGCCATTAGTCATGGCTTCTTTCACTTATCACCCACAAGGTCTAGTATAATTCACATGCAAACAGACATTAAATTCTTAAAAATAAATAGCTCAGTTAGGGAACAAACAATCTCCAGTACAAGGGCTGTGCGACAGGTGGAAGATGGGGACAGGTCCCTGCTGGTGGAAGATTTAATAGTTCAACATAGGAAGTTAAAAGATAAAAGGCTTTAAATAATCATATAAAGAGAGTTCGCAGGAGAAACCAGTCTAGAATTTATATTCTTCCTGCCATAAAGCTACGGTGTCTGAATAGGCACTCTTACTACAAGAAGGGAGGGGAGAAAGGATTTTCCATGGGCATTTTTCTAACTTGTGTTCTTTTTCAGAAGCATCAGAGCCCCTGATCATCATACCAAGCTCCGCATCAGTCTGTGTGGGAGAAAATAAGGTCAGAAGTCGATAGAATTAGAGACTCGGAGCCAAGACACTTCCCTGGTATCAAGTTTCCACGTCTCTGAGGTTCTCCTCCCTGTTCTCTCTTTTTTTTTTTTACTGGCCATATCCTCAGACTCATGCTTGTCACTATCCCAACTATGATATGAAGACATGTCATCTGGAAGAACAGCTGGCACCTCTCTGTGTGTGTCTCTGTCTTCATAAAAACATCTCCAGGAGTCCCCAAGTTGAATTCCTCTGTTACTTCATTGGCCAGAATTGCTCTCATGACTATTTCTAAACCAGGTATCAAAAAAGGGAAGATGCAGTAATCGTTATAGACATAGCACCCTGTAACTGGCAGGGGGCTGTGTTTTCCTGAGTCCTCAAGTTAAAAAAAAAATCTTCAAATATCGTCAAAGAGAACTTTATTTTTAATTAAGGTACTCTGCTCAGGGTGGTAGATGAAGTTATAATCCTCAACGAAGAGTGAGATCCGAATCCCTGCTCTCCCGCAGTAATGTATTTTCCATGTATCCCAACATTTTTGGTAACTTTTATCACTGCTGTTAGAAATGAAAGCACTGATATAATTTTCCTCTTTCATTAATCCCAGCTAGATACATCTTTCTATCCAAATACCAAAAATTTTTGCTTTATATTATTTTAAAATAACATTTGGAAAATTCTGCTTTCTATTATACAAAATATTATTATATGTTTATTTGACATACATACAAACACACACACATACATATATGTGTATATATATATATATATATGTCCATGCTTTTCTCATATCCGTCCTCCTAAACCCCACCAGACAAGGGACTTAGTCCTGAAGGGAGTTTTTCCATCTTGATTGTGTAGTATTTATAAGTGAAGGAGTCAGTGGCTCTAAGCAGACAGGACGCTAGAGAAGGTGCCATAAATTGGAATTGATCCGGGCAAAAAAGATGTAAGTCCCTTCCTCCAACCATTTAACAGCTAAACAGTATCACTTGATCTTAGCCTAAAGGCTGAGAGGCAGTAATGTGTAAACCATCTCTCGAACGTGTTAGGCACTATTTAAATATTAGCTGATGTAAACTTAACTCACTTCCCACTGAAAGTATTTCTAGATTAACTTAAACTTCCAATTCCATTGCTTTGTCTACGAAAACTAGTTGTCCTTACTGACCTATTGTAAGATAAGTTGCAGGTCAAGACCAGAACGAAAGGCATTTCTTGCTTCCAGCCTTAACAAGAAGAATCCAAGGCTATCAATAAATCCCATACTGTTTCTCTGATTCCTAAGATTTAAATACTTTCCACTGGTATCTGAAACACATGAGGTTCCTTTAGAGAACCCCAGACTTAGAATTCTGACTTATGCACACTACCTATTCAGGGAAATCTAAGCAATGTTGGCATAATGGAACCAACAACCACAGGGAGCCTCAAACTTTTTAAACAGGGGGCCAGTGCACTGTCCCTCAGACCGTTGGAGGGCCAGACTGCGAGCCCTGGGACGAGTCGGCTGCTAAGCAGGACAGGCAACAGTGGCAAAAACACCTGGCGGGCCGGATAAAAGTCCCAGGTGGGCTGCATGTGGCCCGCAGGCTGTAGTTTAAGGACACCTGAACAACCGGATTACAAACATCGTCCCGGCAGTTTTATCCAGGCACATGCTGGATTTTAGAAATACAGATGTAGAAAATGACCAAGATTTCAGGTCACAACAGCTGTTCTTGGATCCTACCTCTGTCACTTCTTTCCAAATAAAACCTTATCTTCAAATCTGGAGCAATAATAGCATCTTTATCTGTAGATCCTTTGGGAGAATTTAAATGAGATAACGTATATGAAAGTGTCTTGAGCACCAAAGCTCCATATGATGTATATTCATTCTCTGTTTGAATCAACTCTTTCAAACCTGCCCCTCACAAGTACCCAAGGTTGGGTCACCAGAACACAAAATGTACAGTTATAAGGCTTTTTTTTTTTTTAAAAAAAAAAAAAAGCAAAATAACTGGCTGTTACATGATCCTTGACAATAGTTGGACAGACTTTTTTCCCTAAATTAAATGAAGTGTTTTGGCAGCCTGCAAATGTAGCCTGAAGTATAGTAAGAAAAGAAAATTATTTTCCTTAGGGAGAGTGTCGTTTTAACAGAAGTTCAACTCACACATTTAAAGATCTGTATTTTGAACGTACTGTTAAGTGTAAAATGAATATAATTAGTTGTGAGATATTTTGCCCTCAGCTATGGTACATGTTTAAGCTGCAGTGTAATAACCAACCTATTCATATTCTGTGGTATATTTCAGACCTTCCTGGGCTAGAGTCTCCCATAGCAAATAGCATATATAGTTTCCGAACCTAACAGTTGTTCCTTCAGGAGGGTTAGGAGCGGCTGTAACATATCCGTGGCCTTCAAATAATCTAGCAAGACATACAAATTCCTTGCGGAATAGGCACTGGATCTTTTCCTGCGTGGGTTTTGAGCGCGTAAACGAAACCTGTAACAATGAGGTCAATGTGTGTGGACTAAGTAACAGAAGAGATAGATCTCTGATGAAATATTCCATGATGAAGTAGACAGAAAATGACCAGCTTGTATTATTTTAGAGCCCTGATGTAGCTTTTTCATTTGCCCCATTTATCGTCTAGAAATGATCCCTACAGTATGGCTGTGAATATTGAATAGCCGTGGTGTAATTGTAAAAGGGTGTGTCATTTCAGATACCTCCTACCTCTGGGATCTTTGTCTCAGTCTATAAAATGTGGAGCCTTGAAGAGCAGCCAGAGAAAAGGTAAACCAGTAGCCCAGAGTCTGCATCAATGGGGTACTGTTTCTTAATATTTGACCTTATGAAGTATGCCCATGCATGAAAACCAGAAAAAGTTAGGTCTCCTCCTTTGCAGTGTTTCTGAATTCTTCTGCAACCTAGAAGAGCTGACTTTAAAAAATGTACCTACAATAAGGATTCTTCTATTTATGCAGCCTAACTCGGGAAGGAATGCTTTGTCTGATTCTAGAATATGGCTAGATTTTCATAGCCAAGAGACAAGCTCTGTGGCTTGATAATTATTTATACACAGGCCGGGATTTCTATCCGTCCAGGAGCTCCCTGAAGGTAGGGTTGGATTTCAACTGTTTTGTACCTCACACTTCTTTACATCATCCAAAGTGCCTCTTGGACCTAATGAATGCTGTTCAATAAATGTTGAACAGCTACCTAGAGCAAAAGGCTAAGAAAAAAAAACAAAAAAGACTTCTGTAGCTTTTAAAATAGTTAAATGGTAGGTTAACTAAAAGAGAAAAATTTTCAGTTAATTATACTTCTTCATTTACTGAGTGGAACCATGTGCTGATTACCAAACCCATAGTGGGGGTATAAGAAGCACAAACATGGCACAGCTCCTGCCCTCAAGAAACCACAGCAATGGTGGCTCACTGAAAACTAAAGAAAAGAGCCTGTCTGCTGACAGCATTGTTACAAAAAACATTGTATTCATTATTGCTGGGCGTTATGTAACCAGGCTGGGTCATAATTGGGAAGACTCTATTTGATGTTATAGCTCTAAAAATGAACCTGTTTGATATTATAAACATAGGATAATACTTGACTTCCAATAATTGACTTTCCAAATTATCTATACCTGAATAGTCCCAGAAAAGCCATCCAATTTCAAATGTTTCAATCCAATAGTTTGGTAAGTGACTTAATTGTTTTTCAGTTTATGGTTGTGGTTTGTGGAGATAGCCTTATAAATGCCCAACTAGATCTTCTCTAATAGTCTCTAATGATTACATGGACACAGATAAGAATATATATATACTTTACATGGGCACATATATGAATATATATATATATATATGATTTCACTAATCTTCTCTTATATATATCTTCTCTAATAGTCCCTAATGATTACATGGACACAGATAAGAATATATATATACTTTACATGGACACATATATGAATATATATATATATATGATTTCGCTAATCTTCTCTAATAGTCCTTATGATTACATGGACACAGATAAGAATATATATATATATATGATTTCGCTAATCTTCTCTAATATATATCTTCTCCAACAGTCCCTAATGATTACATGGACACAGATATGAATATATATATAACTTACATGGACACATATATGAATATATATAATTTATGTGCACACGTCTCTCTGAAACTTGAAATATGCCATTTTTGTTCTCTCACTGTTAAGCAGAGCACGGATCTATTGGCGAGGCTTTTCACCCAGACTACAATAGCCAGCTGTCTTCAGAAGAGTGTTTCTGAGTCATTGTAATGCAGACAAGAAAGGAATATTTGAAAGTGCGGTGGCCCTGTGAGCGCTCAGATATTCATTGCACACCATGATGATTACATCTGAGAGTCTGCTGCTGCTTTATTCTATTATTTCTTAAGAAAGAGTCTTATCTTTTGGAAATAATGCGTAGAAGCAAAATGACCAGCTTATAGCACGTGGTGTTCAAAACTGTTGTGAGTACAATCAGAAATGCAAACTGGAAAAAAGAAATTAAATCAGGGCAGAAAAGCATTAAGATTTGAGAATAAATTATGCATAAGACAAACTGGCAATCATTCTGCAAAAGAAAGGAGAGGTGAACTTCAACCATAGAAGAATAAAAAGCAACTGTTTGGAGAGGCTATTGAGAGCAATGTTTAACTACGTGGACTCTGACCCCAGAACTGAGTTTGAATTTTGAAGCTCCCGCATGCAAGTTGTGTGCCATTGAACCGGAACTACTTACATTTGAACTCTCTAAATCACTAATTCTTTCTCTCTCTTTCTCTCTTTTTTTCACACATAGGGAGAGGAGTATATATTTTCTAAGGTTGTGCAAAGGATGGTTGGATGGTTCATTAGCCAGGCATCGTGGCAGGTGCCTGTAGTCCCAGCTACTTGGGAGGCTGAAGCAAGAGAATCACTTGAGCCCAAGAGTTTGAGGTTTCTGTGAGCTAGGACACCATGGCACTCTACTGAGGGCAACTAAGTGAGACTCTGTCTCAAAAAAAAAAAAAAAAGTGTGTAGCATTCATTGAGTATTATTATGTGTCAGACACTATACTGTAGGAAGCATATCAGATGAGCAAGTTCATTAACCCTCTTCTTAACTCAATGAAACAACTACCTATACCACTATTACTATTTCTGTTTAACATATGACAAAACTGAAGCTTGGCTGGATGAGGTGACTTGACCAAAAGCATAAGGCTGAGATTTGAAACTGGCAGAATTATCTTAAAGCCGTTAGCTAAAGAACTATGCTCTCATGCTGCCCTGTTAAGTGCTTATTACAGCTTAACATAGAGTAAGTCTCCCATATATAATAGTCAATGAAAAAAGATCCATGAAACAGTAACTGAAGAGGAAAACAAAATCACCTACCAGGAGGAAACAGACCTGGCCCTTTCTCCCAAATATATCACATGGTACGATAGCTGGAGATGTGAAATGGCGCTGAGAGGGCCCACAGAGCTCAGTTCAGAAGTAAACAATAAACTTACATATTCCCACAGGAGCAAACTTCCTACCCCCTCTCCAAATGAGGCTGACTTGGGAGTTAGGCTAAATTGCTCACTGCAATCTCAGGCTCAACTTGATGCATTCCATCTCTAAAACCTATGTGCCTCCACTTCCCTCCATTTGGTATGTTATCAAAAGTGGAGATTTGAGTCTCATAAAGTCAGTACAGTCCTGAACGTTCACCTTTTTCCTCATAGAGGAAACATGGTTGCTTTGTTTATTAAACAGCCTCGAATCTGGTCAGCAGGCTGTGAATGTGAACACCTACTTGGTGCTGACCTTGAATCCTATTCAAAGGGTAGATGCTGTTACAGCTTCTGGCACCTTACACCTGTTCAAGGGGAGGTGGAAGGGAGGAGAGGGGTGAGCAGGAGGTGCTGGGCTCTTTGTTCAACCACCACAGTCCCCTTTGCCAAGAGGGAAAATGGCTGTAGCTTAAGCTTTTGGTCCATTTCTGTCCACTGGAAATGTTTATATTATACGAATCAAAGATGGAACCACTCCTGCCTCCCTGTCATCCCTCTCCCCTTGCTTGGTGCTGGCAGCAGTACACACCCTCCACACAATAGCCCTGTTGGATGTGGGACCCACAGGAAACCTGTTACCCCAAATAACTGTCACATTCTCACATGCTCAGCCACAGGAAGAAGCCCAGTTTCTCTCTTCCCCACCATTGGAGATGAGGTTGAGGTCATGGGACTAAAAGGACTTTGTCTTGTGTCCCAACAAGAGGGGTCTGTGCAGCTGCTGGGCCTAGAGCAGACGGAAGGCCTGTGGCAGCTGGGACTCTTCAGAAGGCTCTTCCCACCCACTTCCTGCGTCTGGCTTTGATTCCTTAGCGGGCAAAGGCAGTTATTCCAGAGTCGCTCCCCGACTTAGCTGGGGGAAAGTCTACAGCCACCCTCTCCTTTCCTGCCCCTCTTCTGTTTTGTCTCAGATATCTTTTCTGAGTTACCTGCTACCAATTCTATCTTTTCTTCTGTTCCGAGCAGCATGTGGCTGAGTTTTGTTGTCTTCTAAACGATCACTGGTCTTAATCATAAACAAGAGGAATGGGTTTGACAAAAAAGCCAACCCCAGGCAGTGAGGTGAGGAGGTAGCAAAATGGAACCCAAGCAAATTTCCTAATTAAGAACAGGGAAAACTTGTATATATGTAACTTTTATATATATAAGAAGAAGATGGCTGTTGCTTAAGCTCTTCATCCATCTCTGTCCACTGGATATGTTTATATTATACAAGTTATATATATATATTTTTTATACATTATATCTAAAATATATAATTATTATATATAATATATAAAATTTTAGAATTAATTATGTTATATAATATATAAAAATTATATTATATATAATAATTATATTATTTTATAGTTAGTTATATTATATATAATAATTATGTATTTTATATATAATATATAAAAATTATATATATGTAACTAAGATTCAATTCATCCTCCAGGTAGCAGCAGCCAGAAGGCTCCCTTTGTACTAATATCGGTTCATATTTACCTTTAAACTTTCTGCTTCAACAACAGGGTTGCTTTTACCTCCAAAATTCGAAGCCGTTTCATGCCTCTGTGCCTTTATGAACTCTTCTGTCTGCCAGAAATGCCTTCTCACTATGTCTTCCTTGAAATATCTTATTTGACTTTTAAAACCTGATGCAGCCATCGCTTCATCTACCCCCAGGGATTACAGTTTAATTGGTGTGGGATGTGGCCTGAGCCCTGGGAGTTTTAAGTGCTCCTCAGGTGATCTTAATCTGCACCAGAGTTTGGGAATCACCGCATCAGGCCAGTGGCTTCCAGACTTGACCGGGCCTCAGAACCAGCTGGAGAGCTTGTTAGAGCCGATGGTACAGTTCGCCCCCCAGTTGAGTTTAGAATTCAATAATTCGGGGGCCTAAGAATTTGTATTTTTTTCTTTTAAAGACCTTTTAAAAATTATTGATTTATTCATTTCAATGGACAAATAGAAATTGTATATATATATGGTATATAATAAGATGTTTTGATAAATGTGTACATTGTGGAATGGTTAAATCAGCCTAACCTCACACACTCTATCTTTTTCTGTGTGTGTGGTAAGAATTTGCATTTCTAGCAAGTTCCCAAATAAGGATGATTCTGCTGTTCCTGGGACCAGGCTCTGAGAATCAATATGCTATTCACACTTTCTACCTGGCACAGGTTCCTCATGCTGCACTGATCACACTGTGTGCCACCGACTTATCCACATCTCCTTCTGTCTTTAAAAGGTAGACCTTGTCTTTATCCCACCACACGGAACAGCAGCTGGTGTAAGTAGATGTCCAACACGTGATTATGGAATGAGTAAATAGTCAACGTCTAGTTATCACAGAGAAAGAAAGGCAATGCTCCATGTTCATGCCAATCTCTTTAGGGTATCCCATCTAATAAATATCATATGCCTCTAAATTTAAATCTCGAAAAGAGTTTCTTTGGCCTCTATGAATTACGTCTTGGATTTTGGTGATAGGATTGGGTTGGCAAAGTACTCTTCAATACACGGGGATAAAAAGGCCTTTTGCAAAAGCAGATTATATTACATTACATCAACAACACCTCTTTTGAAACTGACATTTAATGATTATCTCCATCAATAAAGGCTTTTTAAGAGCTCTCCATAAAGTGTCGTGAAAAATGAGAACATTTAAAATACAGGCAAAACAAAGAGCCCCATTCATACAGCTTCTTCACATTATTTCTCCGGTATCATGATCTCAGACGGAGATCCAAGGCCTTCTCCAAGGAAGCTGGCACATGTTAGCCATACTGATCGTCTGATTACGAATATAGTCCGTGGCAGTGAGTACTGATGGGAGGAACCCACTTGTCCCTGTGGCTTATATGGAGATTTAAGACTTAATACACAATCTACTACAATGCAACGGGACTGGGTAGAAAAATGTTACTCCCAAGGAAACCAGACTCCTACACAGAACAATGATTTCCTTGTTTCAAGAAGTTAAGTCCAAAGAAATTCTTTAAAAAAGAGTTTTTTAATGCTTACTAATTTCTTAAGTAGCTACTCTCCAGGAAGAATAAAATCTCTCTTTTCATTGATATATAGACCATAAAAAATATAAGAGTATTAGCATAGCTATTTCTTTACATGAATCCTGGACCTGGTGATGTGATATTCTGTGTGTGTCTGTGCAGGTGTGTGTGTTGCTTTCTGTCCCTTTCAGCAGCCTTATGCCTGGAAGAGCACCTGATTATTCTATAAAGGCAGTGGTGGTCTTCGTGGTGCGGGAGGTAATGCCATTTGGAATTTCAATAGCATCCAAGTAACGTTTTTCACTGAGTGAATAGAGAACCTAAGATGAGAAACTTGGCCTTCTGAGTTTCTTGTCAATCTCTCTTAATTGGAGCTCTGGGTCCCTGGTCACTACTAATCATTGCCTATAGACTGGGTCCTTAGGGTCTCACAATGTCCAAATACCTGGATATCGACTTTTTGAATTAAGCCTATCACAATTGAATTCTACTTCAACAATAGCAGGTGGCCAATGGATTCAACATGATCAAATCAAACACGAGAGATTCTATAAGGCTGTATGCCTGGCTTTATTTTCAGAAATAAAATTGTGAAAAGCACAGATTTGCCTAAAATTTATGGGCAATGCATTTAGAGTTCAGAGGGACTACGTTGAGGACATAAATTCTATAGTGTGAGCAGGAGGCAGAAACAGCTCCAGTGCCTGCTGCCTGTTGCTATATGTTCTGTGTCTGTTGTTGGTTGGGTGGCTGGGTGGTTGGTTTTCAAATTACTGTGACTGCCTTTATGCTTCCTGTTTCTTCCTTGTCAATCTTATAGGAGAGGACTACGTATCCCTGGCAGGCCCATGTCAGACATACAAATGGAGGCCTATATACAGTGTATCTAAGTACTGTAGAGCCTCCATAGCTGACCACCTCCTTACACTGCCCACCTTCTTAAGATGGCTTAATTTTCATAGAGCAGTCATGCACCACATGTACATATCAGTGCAGCAGACCTAGTTCCATATGTTGACCACCTCTGGATGTTGACTACTTTGTTATAGCCCTTTGGGTGGTCAACTTACTGAGGTTCTACTGTATTGAAAAGTTATAGCCAAAACATACAGTTTCTCTAACAAAATATATTCTATCTCCTCCCTTACTAAGTATATCTTTTAAATGTAAAAACTATTGTTTTTATACAATTGAAAGCCTATAGAATATCAATGATAACTGAATTTTATTAATATTGTACATGTCTGGGTATACAGTTGATGGGTTACCAAAGTTTGGGGGAGTCGTTATGTAAAAACCTATATAATTCAAAAGATATTATAAATTTATTTCATAAAATTTATTTTTTTGCTTTCATTTAAGTAAGCCACCCATTTTGACACCATTGATAATAAATGATCAGTAATCAGCCTACTGACTTTAATACTCAGTAAAGTATTAAAAATGAAAATGTAATTATACCTAAAATGTATAAACTTTAAATATTTTCAATCAAAAATATGAAAGAAAGCAAACAATATAAAAGAATATTTTTTGTTTTCAATACGGTATTTTTCTTCGCAAACATTCAAATGATTTCATAAAAGAAAAATATAAATCACGAGTAAGAAATATCAAAAATAGAAATAAGGATTCTTAAATAAATCTTCTATTTTATTTCCTAAAACTGTATTTCAATATTGTCCAATGTTTTTGCAAAACTTAAACTAATCCCAATTCTACCAGGCAATGTATATTTAGCTGTCAATGTAGAGAACCAATATCTTGTACCACATATGCTTTATAAAGGAAGACTTGGAGGGCAGGGCCTGTGGCTCAAAGGAGTAGGGCGCTGGCCCCATTTACCAGAGGTGGCGGGTTCAAACCCAGCCCTGGCCAAAACCTGCAAAAAAGAAAAAGGAAGAATTGGACAAGTTAAATTAATTTGTTCTTAGTTTCTTCAGACGTGCCTGCCATGCAAATGCTTCTGAACCTCCTATGCAGTTTCTGACTTCCATATCAGCACAGCACATAAACTTTCACATTGTGTTTTGTTCCAAGGACATAGGCCAATGGATTTGGAGATGTGTTTCCTGGAGCCTGAATGGTGTCAGCCGCCAAAGTAGATGTTTTAGGATTTCAGTGTGGAGTGCTGGCTCTGAATACAGGATTCCAAGTCAGAGAGGGCCCCACGTGTCTGTTAAGATCTGGAGTATTTCTTGTTTGTGACATGCAGAGTGCTCTAAAGCCCAGAACTCACGGGGACCTTGATTCTCATGCACTTCTGCTTGGCTCAGGCCTTTAAGGACCTTTAGAGTCTCACTTAGATCATTGGAGTGGCCTCCTTTTAGGTCACCTTTCTTCTAGATTCCATTTCTCCCTGTGGTTCATGGATATACCTTATTGCCATAGATGAGCAAATAATTGCTTTCTTTCTATTTCAAACCCAGATTCTGAGATCATTTGTGAATGCAAGAGATAAAGCAAACCAATAAAAATATGTGCCTATGACTAATGAACCACTCAGCCTCCTTTGCCCAGAGTTCATCATGCAAAAACTGAAATTGCCTAATTTGGCAGGAACTATCATGGCCTGATCCCAGCTACTCACAGGTGAGCAGTATTCAAGACAGAAATATCAAAAAAAAAAAAAAAAGACAGAAATATCACTTTATGACTAGCGTGTCTTATCATTGCATGGCTGGGCTCAGTGGCAAAGCATAGCCAATATTAATTGAACATTCATTATGTGCCAGACATTTTGCTAAGAGCTTTTTATGCATTGTCTCATGTGATCCTCCTCATCATCTTAGAGTTAGGTAATACTACTAAGCACCCTTTAAAAATAGATGACTGAAGATTTGGAGGAGTTAAGTAGCTTGCCTAAGGTCACAAAGGGGGGAAGAAATAATGATGGATTTAAACTCAGGTTGTCCAACACCAAAAAACTCTGTACACTTAAACAGTATTCCACTGTGCTTGTCTGTGTCTTACTGGGAATGGGCATGGGGTCAGAGCATCTGGGACTAGGTAGGGCCAGAACTAGGAACGCTGAATCAGCCACCTTGAAAAGAAATAAGAAATCCACTGTGATAAGTCCAAAGGACCCAATAATCTTGGGTCTGATTTAAGCTGCTCACTTGTAAAGATCCACGTGATGTGTGGATTTTGGAGCAGTGTGGTTAGAATCTGGTGTGTGTGTGTGTGTGTGTATGCTGACATTTGCAGTGAACTTATGGGGCTAGAAGGACAGCACTCCAGTCTAAGGGGAGGTAGAAACAGAAATAATATTATTGGGTACCTGCAATATGCTAAGGCTTTGACACAGTCTCCTCAGTTTATTATTGAAACAAACTTGTAGTGCAAACATTATTTCTCCTGTTTTCCTAACAAGAAAAGAGATTATGCAATTTACCCAAGACCAAATAGCTGATGAGAAATGGAAGTGGAAAGAAGGATCTAGATAAGCTTGACTTCAGATTTTGAAATCTTTTGATCCAATGCGTCACGTTGCCTTTCACATGCTCCACAGGACCCAACTAAAGGACCAAGTGGGAAAACAGAAACACAGAGTCCCACCCTTATGCTTAGTTACTTACTCATGTTGAATGATACCAGTAAAATGCCCTGCAGCTTTGGGGGAAAGGCCTTGACTCAGAGCATATGGAGATGGCCAGGAATAGCAGCCAGCACTAATTAATTCTGGGGTCCACCCATGGGTAGTGCTCACTGCCCTGTATTTCTGACCTATGTCAAAATTGACTCACAAATTGGGCTAATTTTGGGTCTCAGGACAAGGATTTCAGTGATGGGACAGATGAGGACCAACAGAATTTGCTCTGAAGATGAAGCTCTGTGGAGATTCTTAGCCTACTTCTGCTTCCAAAAGTGAGATCATTCTTTCTTCTAACATAGAAAACCCTTGGGGCCCTTGAAGCTATTACATGTGGTGAAGTACTTGAGACTCAGATCGTCCTTGGAAAAGATAAGGATATCAAATTATCAAAACTACGAATATGTAATAGAAACCCATCTACTGCAGGTAAAATCCTAATTCTCAAAAAAAAAAGGTTGGGGATTATGAAGATTATGATGGATTTTTAATTAGGAAATGACCAGGAGCAGTAAACAAAAGGTGGGGGTGTTAGGGTGTATTACAAGCACATTGCTTTGAATACATGAATAGGAACAGTGCAAGACCTGAAATCTGTAAGCAAAAACACATGGGATGTTCAACTCAGCTGCTGAATTTCCCACAACTGCCTGGGATATTCTTTTTATTGAACCAAGCTTCTTCTTTGTCTATAAAGATAATCTGTTCCTCTGTGGCTTTCTTTTTAATTTCACTATCAATTGTTTGCATCATGGACAAAGTTATGAAGACTCTGACTTACACCTGCTTGGTCATGGGCTCCAAAAAAGAAATAAACTGTGTGAGAGGAAGTCATTCTTTTCCATTGGATATTGACTAATTGGGTGATTAATAGAAAGAATATGAGCCTTTGTACATTTCAGGCTAGAGAACACAATTCAAATCACTGCCATATTTCATTTCATTTCAATCAACATTTATAGAGCACCTACTATGTGCAAAACACTACAGGAATGTATGAAAACAGACGAGCCACAGTCCTTGCCCCCAGGAAATTCAAACTACAATGTCAGAGATAGAGGTGAACAACCAGCAATCAAGTCAACCAGAATAAAATAAGAGTTAGAACACAGGTACAAAGGTTACACTGTGGTGAAGGAAGGAGTCAGTGCTAGCAAGAGGGAGAATTGATGGATCTCAGAAGGAGCAAAGAAGGTCTCTCCAGAATGAAAGAAAAATAATCCAGCCAAAGAGTCCAAAAATGGAAGAGGAAACTAAGGAAGGGTAGTGTCATGATAACCAATGGGTGTGCACAGATCTCCCTAGCCCCCCAAATATTACCACCATCAATGTCTCTGCTTTATATCAACCATTTTTCCAGTTCTTCCCTGTATGGCCAGACTTCTTACTACTTTGTTCATTTCTTGGCAAAGAATCCTAGAATCCTTAGCCCCTTTGGGTTCACTGAAAGGTGTCTCGCCCACCCTCTCCACCCCACTCAACTAAAACTGATTTCCCTGAGACATCTTGATACTCAAGATTCATCCATGAGGTGTGACCTCTTTTTCAATATGGTGGGATAACCAAATAATGACCACTGACACTGATTGAATTGCTACTATGTGCCAGGCATTGCTTAAATGCTTCTTGGGGTATGTATGTGGGGAACCCAGACTTGATGGTGGCCCTCACCTATCTCTACCTCCTGGCATTCACATCCCAGTGTAGTACACTGGTCTGTGTGACCCATGGAAAACCACAGAAAGGAAGGATGACACTCCTCAGCTTAGCTGTAAAAGACTATGGCTTCTGTCTTGAGTTATCTTTCTAGGATCACTCACCCTAAAAGGGAATCACTGTGAGCCCATGTCTTACAAAGATGAAGTCGTCCACCAGAAACATGTGAGTGAGCTTGGATTTAAAGCATTCAATTCCTATGGAGTCTCCAGCTGTAGTCCTGGCTGATTGCTTGAGTGCAATATGAGACCCAACTATCCAGCTAAGCTATTCCCAGATTCCTGATCCTCAGAAACTGTGTAAAATGATAAATACTTGTTCATTTAAACTCTAAGGTTTGGGGTACTTTGTTATACAGCAATAGACAACTGATATAATATGTATGTTTATATTATTTTGTCATTTTTGAGATATAATTCATATGTGATAAAACTCACAGATGTGAAGTTTTCAGTCCAATGAGTTTTGACCATTGTTTATTAATGTGTAACCACACTCAAAAAAGATATACAACATTTCCACCACTTATGGCCCTTTTCAATTAATTCTTATTCATATTTCCTTTGAGAAAAACCTCCCACCACTTTGGTTTCTATCACACAGTTTAGTCTTTTTTTGAACTTGACATGGGTGCTATGCAGTATGCAGTATGTGCTATTTTATGTCTAGCTTGCCATAATGTTTCTGAAATTTACCCATGTTTTTCTATGGGTCAGTTATTTGCTCTTTTTTTATTTTATTGCTGAGTACAATTCTATTTTATGAATATACCACAATTGGCTTTATTCATACTCCTATGGATGAACACTTGGATTCTTTTTGGTTTTCAGCTGTTATAAGACTGTTATTTTCACATAAGTCAGTCCCCTGGGGTAAATACAGAAATGCTGAGTAATAACATAGGTGTACATCTAACTTTATAAGAAACTGACCAAGATTTTTCCAAAAAGCTTGTTTCATTTTATACCCTCTCTAGCAATGTCTGAGGCTTCCAGTTGCTTCATATCCCTTTCAACATTTTATATCATCAGTCTTTGGATTATAGCCATTTCCTGGGAGTGAAATAGTCTATCATTGTGTGTTTAATTTTCCTGATGAGTAATGATGTTGAGAATCATTGCTGGCCATTCATACCTTCCTCTGTGAAGTATTTATTCAGTTTTCATCATTGTTGCCACCTAGAACCTCTGCTGACTTAGATTCTTTCCCCAAATCACAACTTGTTAAGGAAGGCCTGCATCAGCTCCCCTTAGAGGCATTCTTTGATACCCATTTTTGCTGCTCACCATCTCTATCTCTAACCCTTCTTTTTATTCCAATCTCAACAAATCTTGCTCTGAAAACTGCTGTCCAAGTAATAGCCTACTAAATATCTACCTTAGTCCCAGCACTGGGCTCTTACTGTGAAAAAATTAAATAAATAAGAACAGTGGTAGGCTGGCAAATATTTAACAACTAACTTCCTAGAAAAAAAATTATATTTTAAAGTTTTGCTTGTGCGAATAAGTTTATTGGAACTATAGTTGTGTCTCTTTATTATTCTTAAATTTTTATTTTCTATCCTTATGGCTGGCATAGCAATAACTAATAAATTTTTAATTAAAATTTTCATTGATTTTTGTATTTTCATTGATTTTGATGTTTAATTGATCACCAGGTCATTAAACTTACATATTAATTCTAACAATTTATATGCAAATAATTATTATAAATTTTCCACATATACAATTATATAAGTGAATAATAAGATTTATTTATTCCTATCCAATCTTTTTTTTTTCTTACCCTATTTCACTGCCTATGATCCTCAGTGCAACATTGACATGAAACAGTAAGAGTGAGCCTCTGTGTTGCATTTTTTATTTCAAAGAAATTTTCATATTTCACCTTTAAATCTGGGGTATTTTAAGTTTTTCTGAATGTCCTTTATCAAGTTAATCAATTTTCCTTTCATTTCTGATTTGCCAAACATTTTTTATTATGAAAAAAAGATATTTAAGACACTTTGTTTTGTTTGCTAATTTCTGTGTAGTAAATACTACTCAGTGGAATGCAGACTATGTACCATAACTGTGGAGGAATGACTGTGAGGTGGCAGGGCCCCCGTAGCCCAGGGGGACGTTCAAGTTCAAGGAACTACCCCCAGCTGCTTCCCTTTAACAACATTCTTTTCTCCTCTGCCAGAAGGTATGTAGCCCCTGCATACTTTCCTTTTTATCTTGTTAGAAAGGGCACATCTTTTCCTTCCTAAAATTAATCTTTACCCCATGTGCTAAGATTTATGTCATTTACCAACCTTGTTAAGATACATATAAAAAAAGCTATTCCCACAGTTCAGTGCTGGCTGCAGTCTTTGCTGCAGTCATTTGGATCCCATCTTTGTCCCTTGTGTGTTTTATGTCTCTTGTGTGTCTTATTTCCTCATTCCCCACCCTTCCCATGCTGGCTTGTGAAGCATAATTTCCCTAAAGGTGAAGCTGGGGAGAGGTGCATAGCAGCTCACCATTGCTGTCTATCATATTTTCTTTTCTTTTTTTTTTAATTTTTATTAAATCATAGCTTGTACATTAATAATATCATGGGGTACAGAGTGCTATTTCTATATACAATTTGAAATACTTTCATCCAACTGGTTAACATAGCCTTCATGTCATTTTCTTAGTTATTGTGTTAAGACATTTATATTCTATATTTAGAGAGATTCACATGTACCCTTATAGGATGAACCATAGGCGTGATCCCGCCAATCACCCTCCCTCCACCCATCCTCCCCCTCCCCTTCCTCTCCCCTTTCCCCATATTCTTGGGCTAAAATTGGGTTATAGTTTTCCTATGAAAGCTATAAATTAGTTTTATAGTAGGGCTGAATACATTCGATACTTTTTCTTCCATTCTTGAGATACTTTGCTAAGAAGAATATTTTGCAGCTCCATCCATGTAAACATGAAGGAGGTAAAGTCTCCATCTTTCTTTATGGCTGCATAGTATTCCATGGTGTACATATATCACAATTTATTGATCCATTCGTGGGTCAATGGGCACTTTGGCTTCTTCCATGACCTACAGATTATGAATTGGGCTGCAATGAACATTCTGATACAAATATTTTTATTGTAGTGTGATTTTTGGTCTTCTGGATATATACCTAATAGAGAAATTATAGGATCAAATGGCAGGTCTATTTTTAGTTCTCTAAGTGTTCTCCAGATGTCTTTCCAAAAGGAACATATTAGTTTGCAATCCCACTAGCAGTGTAGAAGTGTTCCCTTTTCTCCACAACCATGCCAGCATCTGTGATTTTGTGATATGGGCTAGTCTTACTGGTGTTACATGGTATCTCAAAGTAAAACTGCCTATCACATTTTCATCATGACAGTTGCTTTTCATAAGCCCATAGGAGCCTTCCCCAGAACCACTGGACAAAGGCCTATAATTAATCTGGGGAGATGATTTACAAATTGGAGGACAGCTCAAAATAACACATAGTTAAGTCTTCTTGTAGATTGCAAGACTATAGGCAGATTAGAAGCAAGGAAAATATTAAGGGCTGAAAGTAGTAGTTCTCACCTCTGTCTAGTGGAATAATCTGAGGAACTTTAAAAAATACTAATGCATGAGTATTACTCCTTAAAGATTTATAATTAGTCAAAGAGAGGCTGAGTATCATTTTCTGTTTGTTGTTTGCTTTTGTTGTTTCTTTTTAAACCCCATCAGTAGAACTAGATGATTCTAAAATGTAGCCAAGGTTAAGAACCACTGGTTTAAAGGAAGATAGATGTTTTCACAAATTTAGGTAACTGGGGCAGTAAAGGAAGGTATCCAAGCAAAAAGAATGGAATAAATAAATGAGTGGTAAACTCTTTAGAAGGATTGAGAAAACTGGCTAGATGGGAGCTGAAAAATCCTACAGGAAAGTGGCAAAAAAAAAAAAAAAAAAAGGGATTATTTTTAAGCTGTAGATAAGAGGTTTTTCCATGACAACTTTGCACCAGCTCCAAGGAACTCTAGGTCTTCAAAGAAGGAGGTTCTCAGGCTGCAGCATAGGACACTAACTTCCCATGATGGCTGATTGGCACTGGATAGTCAGTGGCCTCAAGAGCCAGGGACCTGGACAGTAGGACTATGTTGTCTCAGACACTGGAAACTAGATAGGAATTCAGAGTCTCAGGCTTTCAGGCTGAAGTAGATTTTATCACAAAGGAAAGTCAGTCTGGAAAGTCAGTCAGGCTGAAGCAGATTTTATCACAAAGGAAAGTCAGTGTTGTGGCATCTGATAGGTCAGTCTGGCATGTTGTGGCACCTGATAGGTCAGTACTCTTCAAACGTTGCTGTCCATGTGGATCACCTGGGAAACCTTAGTAAAATTTGGATTTTGATTTAGCAGCAGGGGCTGAGGGGGTTGCATTTCTAACAGGTTTCCAGATGATATTGATTCTGCTGGTTCTTGGATCACACTTTGAGTAGAGAGGCTGGAATTTACTCTAGGCATGTCATTCACTCTGGGATGCTGCACATCAACACAATGCTGTCTATTGCCCTTGGGATATAGTTATCCCTAACCCTCCCTCCAAACCAAACAGCAGCCGCAGGAGTGAAAAAGAACAGTGAGACAAAACATCTGAAATGACCAACACTTAAATCCTTCAAGACCTTTATAGATAAATCATCTCCAAGAGAATAAATGCCCTCCACCAAAGCACGTGCTTATGCTGGGAGCTAATGGAATCCTACCTGTAGATACTGTGATGCTTCGAAAAGGGGGTGTGTGCCCCTTGTCCCAGCCTGGGTCTTTGGCAAGTCCTCCACTCCACCCCTCTGAAATGGAAAATATCCCAAGCCACACACTGGCAAAGTTATTGCAAGCTTCACTGTTTCTTTTCCAGGGAGTTCCTGAGGGTGAAGAAAGTTTCTCAACCGAGGTTACCTCATGCTAAGAATGGGGGGTGGATTTAGGAAAAGAACATAAATCTCCTTAAAGCCACATACAAAAACCATGATGATTAGTTTTCAAAGCCCTTTTCCATACATGGGCTTGTGTGAAGCTAAGTGAAAGAAGCAAAGGATTTGGGATGAAGGACTGGAGTTAGAATCCCGCTTTCTCATTCACTATGATGCTGACTTCTCCAAGCTTCAGTTTCCAATGTCTCTATAGAAGAGCTTTACTGCGAATTGAGTGAGGTAATAGAGATGAAGCTCCCAAAATATGATACGTACTTGGGCAATGGCGGCTATCCCATCATTTCCAACATTTCACGCACAGAAGACACCATGCAGGTGTTTGTTGAAGGACTAGCTCCATTTTGCAGGTGAGAGCACCAAGACTCAAGTCAATTGACCTGCCCAAAGTCACAGCTAGGAAAGAGGGCAGTTTTATGGTTCCAAATCCTTACCCCATGCAATATTTTTCTATGCAACCTTTGGGTTTAGAGTTGTATTTCTTTATTTATTTATGTATTAAATCATAGCTATGCACATTAATGCAATCATAGGGTCCAATGTGCTGGTTTTATATACCACACGAAATATTTTCATCAAACTGGTTCACGATATTTTTTTAGTTATTGTGTTAAGGCATTTATATTCTACACTTAGGAAATTTAACATGTACCCTTGTAAAATGCACCGTAGGTGTGGTCCCACCAATTATCCTCCCTCCACCCTTCCTCCCTACTCCCCTCCCCTCCCTCTCTGGAGTTGTATTTCTATGTACATCAGATACCAGAGTGAGGAAAGCTATTTAGGGAGGACTTTTCTTTGAAATCAGCCTTTGATCTTAACAAAAATTGCCTTGATATTTTCAAATAGAATGCTTTTGCAAAGCCCTTTTTCTCAGAAGCCTCATACTTCTTTGAAATAATTGCTTTTTGCCTGAAAACTGTGAATCTGTCTTTGAGTTCAGACATTTGGTAAGTAGATGATGTTTCTGAAGTTATTATCAGTCACTGTGTCTTCCACAGACTACATGGAAGGGTCGTGTCACAGTCATGTGGCTTTTCTAAAATGTCCCATGTCTTATCTCTGTCTGACAGTAACAGAACCCAGCAGATTAGGAGGGCATTGGCAGAACTCTCTTAAATTTCTTCACCAATGTTGAAAACAGATACAGTTGAAGAAATCTGGCCCAAGTACCTAAGAATCATTGCTGTATCAACTACTGCAACATAAAATTGTATTTGATGACATTTTGGATCTCTTTAAGCTAAAAAATATTATATCATTTTAGTCTATTCCTCATCCACACCATTCTGGTTTTGCTGTTGACTCCTTAAAAATTTAGTCAGACAGAGAACACTCAAGGAACTAAAAGTAGACATACCGTTCGATCCTGCAATTCCTCTACTAGGTATATACCCAGATGATTGAAAATCATTTTACAACAAAGACATTTGCACTGGAATGTTTATTGCAGCCCAATTCATTATAGCCAAGACATGAAAACAGCCCAAGTGCCCATCGACCCATGACTGGATTAACAAATTGTGGTATATATACACCACAATTTGGAATATTATGCAGTCATAAAAAGATGGGGACTTCACATCTTTTATATTTACCTGGATGGAGCTGGAACATATTCTTCTTAGCAAAGTATCCCAATAATGGGGGGAAAAAGTATCCAGTGTACTCAATACTACTATGAAATGAGTATATAACCATCTACACACTCATACGAATGGCAAAACATAACTATAGTTCAGAAAGTAGAAGGGAAGAGGTGAGAGAGGGAAAGGGGGTATGGGAGGAGGGAGGGTATTTGAGGGGACCTCACCTAATGTGTATGATGCAATGGTACATTTCAAAACTATTTAGGAATAAGTATAATTGTGATGGATGTGTTACTTAGTTCAATGTAAGCATTCCACATTGTATATTGAAGTGGTACCCTGAACATCATAAATGCATCAATGTACAAAGTTATGATTTAATAAAAAATAATTTTTAAAAATTTGATCAAAGTTGCATCTTACAACTTTCAAAAAACTAAATTAAAGTGGACCAAAATACATATCCCTAAGCACCCTGCTCCTTGTACAAGGTGATGAATTGTTGACCCAGGGACAAGGTTCTTCTTTGTGTGCAGATGAAGCTTAAATTCCAAGACCCACTGCCACCATTTCTAAAAGGCCAACACCAACAAAACATCTGCCTCCTCTTTTGTCTTTCTCTTTGACCATTGATTTATTTGCTCTTCAAATATTGATTGGCCACTTGCTATATTTCAGGCACAGTATTAGATGCAGGAGCTGTGGTTGAGTTTTTTTCTTTTTTTTGAGACAGGATCTTGCTCTATCTCCCAGGCTAGAGTGCAGTGGCATCATCATAGCTCACTGCAACCTCCAAGTCACGTGATCCTCCTGCCTCAGCCTCCCAACAGCTGTGACTATAAGTATGTGCCACCATGCCCAGCTAATTTTTCTATTTTTGTGTATAGACAGGGTCTTGGTCTTGCTCAGATTGGTCTTGAACTCCTGGCCTCAAGTGATCCTCCCACCTTAGCCTCCCAGAGTGTTAGGATTACAGGTGTGTGACTGAGATTTAGATCTCATTGTCATAAAGATTATTGTAGAAAAGGTAGACCAAAACAAATAATTTCACAAAAAACAAAACAAAACAAAACTATGAGAACAAGGATACTAGGAGTGGACAGGTAGAATGTCCTAAAAGAAATAATTTTAGCCAAATAGTTGACTCTGAAATTTACCAAGGCTCAAGTCTTTCTCTTACTAGCATGTGACAGTGACCAGTTAGTTATCGTTCTGTGCCTCCGTTACTCCAGGTATATCATGGAGTTATAAGGGTACTTCTTTGTGAGAATTGCTCAGAAGATTAAATGAGATAGCACATAAGACAGTGCTTCTGATACCAGGACACACCTAGCCTATGATAGCTAATAAAAAAAGACCTATAAGTTGGGATATAAAGCTTAAATAAGAGCTGAGAAGAGGATAGGAGATGGGGGAGGGAATGGGTAAAGAAATGGAATTAAAAAGTAAATACCCTGTAATAGAAGTGGCCTGGTACTCTGGAAAAAATAAAGAAGGGTAGTTGCTGAAGAGGTATTGTAGGGAAAACAGGAATAGCTGACCTAAGGCCGGAGTGGGCAAAGAAGCAGATTTTAGAGCGCCATTAGGTAAAAATTTTGAAATCCATCTTAACAGCATCCCATCATTTGACCAATCATCTTTTCAACTGGAAATCCTTCAGAAATGAAAACATCCCACATTTTATATTTAAAGGAACATACTCTAATTGATCAGGAACTGAACAGGGAAACCAGTGAAATGTTGTGGGCTTCTCTGTAAGTGATGTCTTTTCCCACTTGTCTGTCCCTGGAGGCCATCATTGTTATCCTTTGAATATCAAAATAGCCTTGTAGAATTGCATTTCTTTGTCAAATGATTACATCCAGATAATTATATTATGGCTTTTAGGGACACATGATCAATTTTTATAATACATCAAGAAGAGACTTAAAGAATCTAAAATCCAATTCTCATTCAATTCTATTTTCTTCTATCCTATCATTGCTTAGGGCTATAAAGATATGCTGTCTTCGGCTTGGCGCCTATAGCTCAACCGGCTAAGGCGCCAGCCACGTACACCTAAGGTGGCGGGTTCGAATCCCCAGCCCGGACCCGCCAAACAACAATGATGGCTGCAACCAAAAAATAGCCGGGCGTTGTGGCGGGCGCCTGTGGTCCCAGTTACTTGGGAGGCGGAGGCAAGAGACTCGCTTGAGCCCAGGAGTTGGAGGTTGCTGTGAGCTGTAATGCCACAGCACTCTGCCCAGGGGGACAGCTTGAGGCTCTGTCTCAAAAAAAAAAAAAAAAAAAAAAAAAGATATGCTGTCTTCTTGATTTATCTTATATATTTCAAAATTTTTTCTTCCTTTTCATTAGTTTTAAAATTAACTCTTAATAGCCCCTGAAAGACATTACTGTTTTCAACAATGACTATTTAGATGTATAACAATATTGGAAATAATCTGATAAAATAGATTGATCATAGATATTGGAGTCATCCAGTCTAGGTTTGAATTCTGACTCTGCTGTGTAATCCTGGGCAAGGATTTAATGTCTGTGATCCTCAGTTTCCCAAATTACAAAAATAATTACAGTAGTGCTTATATTTCATTGTTGTGAGGGTTTTAGAAGGTAATGTTTATAATACATTTAAGACTAGTGACTAGGAAAAAGGAAGAAAGGGAGGAAATTGAGGAGAAAAGAGAGGGAGGGAGGGAGAGAGGAAGAGAAGAAGGAAAGAAGGAAAGAAAGGGGTTAGTTTGTAGAGAGGAATTAATTTCATGGTGACAAAAGATGCAGATGGTACCATGATTCAAATGATCTGTCCAAGAATTATTCAGAAATTTATCTTAATAACATCTCCTGGAATTACAGATAAAGGTAAATTTTTAAGGAATTTTTTGGTGTAATAAAGAACTTTCTTTAAATTACCTTGATATTCTCTCTCTCTCTCTTTTTTTTTTGCAATTGAAAGTCTTCAGCTTTTATTTGGAGTGAAGTTTCCATGTAAATTATTATTTTTTATTTAGATTTTTAAAATTTTTTTTACATATGCATGTGTTTATTAGGTTTCCACTTTTTGCCTTCACAAAATTAAAAAGGCTTAAAATTTAATAACAATAACAATGTTTAAGGACTAGAAACAAAAACCTCATAAAGAACAAAGATAACTACATTCAGAAAAGAAATCGGATGATTGCTGCATCAAAATACTAAGCAATAATAATAATCAAAGAAAGTAACATTCACATTGTCAAATAAGAGTATGTCTATTATAGAATGCTTTGACTCTGAGGTTCAGTATGGAGTCATCAGTTAACTTATTCCTTTTTCCAAAGTCTCAAAAAATAGACAACTAATATTATCTAATTATTATCTTCTAGTTGTCATGTCAATTATTTTTATCCATTTTTATTTTGTTGTATGCCACATGCCATTTCAATCTACATTTATTCTTCCTCATTTGGGGACCTTGATATTCTTTTATTTTTTCTTTCAGATAACCAATAATTTTTTTATTTTTATTATTTTTTATTAAATCAAACTTTTTACATTGATGCATTTATGGGGTTCAGGGTACTGCTTTGATATACAATGTGAAATGTTTACATTGAACTAAGTAACACATCCATCACAATTATACTCATTTCTACATAGTTTTGAATGTATTATTCCATCATACACATTAGGTGAGGTCCCCCCAAATTCCCTCCCTTCTACCATATCCTCCTCCTCTCCCCTCTCTCACCTCTTCCCTTCTACTTTCTGGACTATAGTTATGTTTCGCCATTTGTATGAGTGAGATATTCTTAAAGAACAGGGACTTCTATTTAATTCCTATCAACTCTTACTCTTCTGAGTTGATGACATTATTGATTAAAAAATAATAACTAAAAATGCACCTTTTGGAAGTCACCTGAAACTTTTCTGATGCATTTCTCTGACACCGTATTTCTTCTTTATGTTTATCACTTTCTTGAGCTGAAATCTGACTGTGACCTTGGTACCCAACACATGAGGTCTAGGGAAGTGAGTATGAAGAATACTGGGTGGGAGAAGAGAAACTGAGTCAGTTTAGATGTCATTCATTAGTGTATTCATTCATTCACTAAACATTTATTTGGCATCATCCTCAGGGATAGAGGATCTATCTATTCTATTTATTTATTTTTGTTTATTCTTCTTCTTCTTCTTATTTTTTTAAGACAGAGTCTCACTATGTTGCCCTCAGTAGAATGCCATGGTGTCACAGCTCACAGCAACCTCAAACTCTTGGGCTTAAGTGATTCTCTTGCCTCAACCTCCCAAATAGCTGGGACTACAGCTGCCTGTCATAACACCTGGCTATTTTTTTGTTGCAGTTGTCATTGCTGTTTAGCTGGCCCAGGCCGGGTTTGAACCCGTCAGCGTGGATGTATGTGGCCGGCGCCCTATCCACTGAGCTATCAGGGACTGTCAATTCTAAAAAGGACATTTTGCTCCCAGCCAGCAACTTTGGTAATGCCGATTAGATTAGAAGGTCATGTTAATAGTCCTGGTAATCTTATACAAGCCTGAAGTAAAGGTTTAAATGTTGCATTCTCAGGGTTTGAACATTCAAGGAAATTGAGGTAAATTGACAAAGATTGTTCTTTTCTGTTCCTCAATTTGCTGTTTGAAATTCATGAACAGCATTGGTTGAACTCATGACAATTCTTTTAAGACAAGTGAAATCCTCTCTGAGACTGCAGAAGTAGGGCTGCTAATATGAGGTGTTACTTGGCAGGAACAGTCATTGCCGACCAGCAGTCACTTCCGCAGCGCCTTGAGTTGTGGCCAGATGTCCAACTTTGCAGACTTTCAACAGTGGGTCTCTCCCAAAGCGAGAGGCAGATGGCCCCAAACTCAGCATATAAAGCTCTCAAAAGCCACATTGACCCCTTTTTCCACGGCTTAGAAGACGTGGGATAGATAAAAATGTTGTGTGTTATGTGAGCTTGCATGAAGCCTTCCACAGGCCTGTTGATAATCTGGAACAGTAAAGAGTGGTTATGCCTGGGGCAGCTCCTGTGGCTCAAAGGGGTAGGGCGCCGGCCCCATATTTCGGAGGTGGTAGGTTCAAACCCAGCCCCGGCCAAAAAATGCAAAAACAAACAAACAAAAATGGTTATGCCTGGATGTCTGTTTGCTTTATGGTACCCCCAGGGAGGAGGATTTAGCAGAGAACCTTTCCTGATCTTTCCATTTGGGTGGGACACTAACTTCGCACCGACATTGTGCACTTGGCGATAAACACTTCTTGCAAGGAGAGTAGAGGAAACAAACAGCACGGCATCCCATGAAGTGTGAGAAAGCATTGTGTGCGGGGGTGTGGGGGAGTAGGTAGAGGCACCAAGTGGGCCAAAGGAAGGAGCCACCGAGTCCATCTGAAGACAGATAAGGAAAAAAAAATTGTCAAAAGAAGTAAAATAGCTACTGAAAACTGCCCATCAAATGAACGGGCTATACGTGGGCTTTAATCCTTTCACCACAGGTTGAAGGGGAGAGGGCAATCTCAAAGTGAAGTGAGGAGCTCAGGGCATCTCTAGGAATCTTTTTTTTTTTTTT